>NW_027140336.1:3025000-3625000 GCF_036365525.1 Heterodontus francisci
ACACCGCAGCCCTGACACTGACGCTTATATATATGCACACACGCACACCACGGCCCAGACACTGACGCTTATATATATGCACACACACACACAGCACAGCCCAGACACTGACGCTTATATATATGCACACACACATCACACACACACACACACACCGCAGCCCTGACACTGACGCTTATATATATGCACACACACACACCACAGCCCAGACACTGACACTTATATATATGTACACTCACATCACACACCACAGCCCAGACACTGACGCTTATATATATGCACACACACATCACACACACACACACACACACACCGCAGCCCATACACTGACACTTATATATATGTACACTCACATCACACACCACAGCCCAGACACTGACGCTTATATATATGCACACACACATCACACACACACACACTCACACACCGCAGCCCTGACACTGACGCTTACATATATGCACACACACTAAACACACACACCACAGCCCAGACACTGACGCTTATATATATGCACACTCACATCACACACCACAGCCCAGACACTGACGCTTATATATATGCACACATCACACACAGCACAGCCCAGACACTGACGCTTATATATATCTGCACACACACACACACACACCACAGCCCAGACACTGATGCTTATATATATGCACACTCACATCACACACTGCAGCCCAGACGCTGACGCTTATATATATGCACACATCACACACAGCACAGCCCAGACTCTGACGCTTATGTATATGCTCACACACACACCACAGCCCAGACACTGACGCTTATATATATGCACAAACACACACAGCACAGCCCAGACACTGACGCTTATATATATGCACACACACACACACACACCACAGCCCAGACACTAACGCTTATATAGATGCACACACATACACACACACCGCAGCCCAGACACTGACGCTTATATATATGCACACACACACACCACAGCCCAGACACTGACGCTTATATATATGCACACATACACACCACAGTCCAGGCACTGAGACTTATATATATATATATCGACACACACACACACACACACACACACACACACACACACACACACACACACACACACACACACACACACACACACACACACACACACACACCACAGCCCAGACACTGACGCTTATATATATGAACACACACACACACACACACACACACACACACACACACACACACACACACACACACACACACACACACACACACACACACACACCAGACACTGAGACTTATATATATGCACACACACACATCACACACACGACAGCACAGACACTGACGCTTATATATATGCGCACACACACAAACCACAACCCAGACACTGACGCTTATATATAAGCCCACTCACATCACACACACCACAGCCCAGACACTGAGACTTTTCTATATGCACACTCACATCACACACCACAGCCCAGATACTCAGACTTATATATATGCACACACACATCACACACATCACACACACCACAGCCCAGACACTGACGCTTATATATATGCACACACACATCACATAAACCACAGCCCAGACACTGACGCCTATATATATGAACATTCACACACACCACAGCCCAGACACTGACGCTTATATATATGCAGACACACACACACCACAGCTCAGACACTGACGCTTATATATATGCACACACACACACACACACACCGCAGCCCTGACACTGACGCTTATATATATGCACACACGCACACCACGGCCCAGACACTGACGCTTATATATATGCACACACACACACAGCACAGCCCAGACACTGACGCTTATATATATGCACACACACATCACACACACATACACACACACCGCAGCCCTGACACTGACGCTTATATATATGCACACACACACACCACAGCCCAGACACTGACGCTTATATATATGCACACTCACATCACACACCACAGCCCAGACTGACGCTTATATAGATGCACACACACACACACACACACCGCAGCCCTGACACTGACGCTTATATATATGCACACACGCACACCACGGCCCAGACACTGACGCTTATATATATGCACACACACACACAGCACAGCCCAGACACTGACGCTTATATATATGCACACACACATCACACACACACACACACACCGTAGCCCTGACACTGACGCTTATATATATGCACACACACACACCACAGCCCAGACACTGACACTTATATATATGCACACTCACATCACACACCACAGCCCAGACACTGACGCTTATATATATGCACACACACATCACACACACACACACACACACACACACCGCAGCCCAGACACTGACGCTTTTATATATGCACACACACTAAACACACACACCACAGCCCAGACACTGACGCTTATATATATGCACACTCACATCACACACCACAGCCCAGACACTGACGCTTTTATATATGCACACACACTAAACACACACACCACAGCCCAGACACTGACGCTTATATATATGCACACTCACATCACACACCACAGCCCAGACACTGACGCTTATATATATGCACACATCACACACAGCACAGCCCAGACACTGACGCTTATATATATCTGCACACACACACACACACACCACAGCCCAGACACTGATGCTTGTATATATGCACACTCACATCACACACTGCAGCCCAGACACTGACGCTTATATATATGCACACATCACACACAGCACAGCCCAGACTCTGACGCTTATGTATATGCTCACACACACACCACAGCCCAGACACTGACGCTTATATATATGCACAAACACACACAGCACAGCCCAGACACTGACGCTTATATATATGCACACACACACACACACACCACAGCCCAGACACTAACGCTTATATAGATGCACACACACACACACACACCGCAGCCCAGACACTGACGCTTATATATATGCACACACACACACCACAGCCCAGACACTTACGCTTATATAGATGCACACACACATCACACACACCACAGCCCAGACACTGTCCCTTATCTATATGCACACACACACAACACAGCCCAGACACTGACGCTTATATATATGAACACACACACACACACACCACACACACACACACACACACACACACACACACACACACACACACACACACACACACACACACACACACACACACACACACACACACACACACACACACACACCCCAGACACTGAGACATATATATGTGCACACACACACACACACATCACACACACCACAGGCCAGACACTGACGCTTATATATATGCACACTCACATCACACACACACCACAGCCCAGACACTGAGACTTATATATATGCTTGCACAGACACACCACAGTCCAGGCACTGAGACTTATATATATATCGACACACACACACACATACACACACGCTCACACACACACACACACACACACACACACACACACACACACACACACACACACACACACACACACACACACACACACACACACACACACACACACACACACACACACACACACCAAAGCCCAGACACTGCGACTTATATATATGCGCACACACACACCGCAGCCCAGACACTGAAACTTATATATATATACACACACGCTCCACAGCCCGGACCCTGAGACTTATATATATGCACACACACACACACCACAGCCCAGACACTGACGCTTATATATATGCACACTCACATCACACACACCACAGCCCAGACACTGACGCTTATATATATGCACACTCACATCACACACACACACACACACACCACAGCCCAGACACTGAGACTTATATATATGTGCACACACACACACACGTCACACACACCACAGCCCAGACACTGAGATTTATATATATGAGCACACACACACACCTCACACACACCACAGCCCAGACACTGACGCTTATATATATGCACACAAACATCACACACACCACAGCCCAGACACTGACGCTCATATATATGCACACACACACACATCACACACACCACAGCCCTGACACTGACACTTATATATATGCACACACGCATCACACACACCACAGCCCAGACACTGAGACATATATATATATACACACACGCACCACAGCCCAGACCCTGAGTCTTATATTTATGCACACACACACACATCACAGCCCAGACACTGAGACTTATATATATGCTTGCACAGACACACCACAGTCCAGGCACTGAGACTTATATATATATCGACACACACACACACACACACACACACACACACACACACACACACACACACACACACACACACACACACACACACACACACACACACACACACACACACACACACACACACACACACCATAGCCCAGACACTGCGACTTATATATATGCACACACACACCGCAGCCCAGACACTGAAACTTATATATCTATACACACACGCTCCACAGCCCGGACCCTGAGACTTATATATATGCACACACACACACACCACAGCCCAGACACTGACGCTTACATATATGCACACTCACATCACACACCAAAGCCCAGACACTGAGACTTATATATTTGCACACACACACATACACACACACACACAGCCCAGACACTGAGACTTATATATCTGCACACACACATACACACACACACACACACACGCCACATCCCAGACGCTGAGACTTATATATATGCACACACACACAACACAGTCCCGACACTGAGACTCATATATATACACACACACACCCCAGCCCAGAGACTGAGACTTATATTTATGCACACACACACACCACAGCCCAGACACTGAGACTTATATATATGCACACACACACATGCACACACACACACGCCACAGCCCAGACACTAAGACCTATATATATGCACACACACACACCACAGCCCAGACACTGAGACTTATATATATGCACACACACACACCACAGCCCAGACACTGAGACTTATATATATATACACAAACACACCCCAGCCCAGACCCTGAGACTTATATTTATGCACACACACACACCACGTCCCAGACACTGAGACTTATATATATGCACACAGAAACACCACAGTCCAGGCACTGATATTTATATATATATCCACAAACACACACACACACAACACACACACATGCACACACACACACACACACCACAGCCCAGACACTGAGACTTATATATATGCACACACACACACCACAGCACAGACACTGAGACTTATATATATATACACACACGCACCACAGCCCAGACCCTGAGAGTTATATATATGGACACACACACACACCACAGCCGACACACTGAGACGTATATATATATACACACACGCACCACAGCCCAGACCCTGAGATTATATTTATGCACACAGACACACCACAGTCCAGGCACTGAGACTTATATATATGCACACACACACAGGCACACACACACACACCACAGCCCAGACACTGAGACATATAGATATATACACACACACACCACAGCCCATACACTGAGACTTATATATATGGACACGCACACACCAGAGCCCAGACCCTGAGACTTATATTTATGCACACAGACACACCACAGTCCAGGCACTGAGACTTATAAATATGCACATAGACACACACACACACACACATACACACACACACACACACACACACACACACACACACCACAGCCCAGACACTGAGACTTATATAATTGCACACAAATACACCGCAGCTCAGACACTCAGAATTATATATATATGCACACACGCACCACAGCCCAGACCCTGAGACTTATATTTATGCACACACACACACCACAGCCCATACACTGAGACTTATATATATGGACACGCACACACCAGAGCCCAGACCCTGAGACTTATATTTATGCACACAGACACACCACAGTCCAGGCACTGAGACTTATAAATATGCACATAGACACACACACACACACACACACACACACACACAAACACAGATAAGTCCAGGCCCTGTGATATATACATATATAAACACACACACACCACAGCCCAGACACTGAGACTTATATATATAGACACACACACACACACACACACACACACACCACAGCCCAGACACTGCGACTTATCTATGTACAGACACACACACCACATCGCAGACACTGAGACTTATATATATGCACACACACACACACACACACCACAGCCCAGACACTGAGACTTATATATATGCAGACACACACACACCACAGCCCAGAAACTGACGCTTATATATATGCACACATACACACACACACACACACACACCGCAGCCCACACACTGACGCTTATATATATGAACATTCACACACACCACAGCCCAGACACTGACGCTTATATATATGAACTTTCACACCCACCACAGCCCAGACACTGACGCTTATATATATGCAGACACACACACACCACAGCCCAGACACTGACGCTTATATATATGCACACACACACACACACACACCGCAGCCCAGACACTGACGCTTATATATATGAACATTCACACACACCACAGCCCAGACACTGACGCTTATATATATGAACATTCACACACACCACAGCCCAGACACTGACGCTTATATATATGCAGACACACACACACCACAGCCCAGACACTGACGCTTATATATATGCACACTCACACACACACACACACCATAGCCCAGACACTGACGCTTATATATATGCACACACACACACACACCACAGCCCAGACACTGACGCTTATATAGATGCACACACACACACACACACACACACACACACACACCGCAGCCCTGACACTGACGCTTATATATATGCACACACACACACCACAGCCCAGACACTGACGCTTATATATATGCACACACACACACACACCACAGCCCAGACACTGACCCTTATATATATGCACACTCACATCACACACCACAGCCCAGACACTGACGCTTATATATATGCACACACACATCACACACCACAGCCCAGACACTGACGCTTATATATATGCAGACACACACACACCACAGCCCAGACACTGACGCTTATATATATGCACACACACACACACACCACAGCCCAGACACTGACGCTTATATAGATGCACACACACACACACACACACACACCGCAGCCCTGACACTGACGCTTATATATATGCACACACACACACCACAGCCCAGACACTGACGCTTATATATATGCACACACACACACACACCACAGCCCAGACACTGACGCTTATATCTATGCACACTCACATCACACACCACAGCCCAGACACTGACGCTTATATATATGCACACACACATCACACACCACAGCCCAGACACTGACGCTTATATATATGCAGACACACACACACCACAGCCCAGACACTGACGCTTATATATATGCACACACACACACCACAGCCCAGACACTGACGCTTATATAGATGCACACACACACACCACAGCCCAGACACTGACGCTTATATAGATGCACACACACCACAGCCCAGACACTGACGCTTATATATATGCACACTCACATCACAGACCACAGCCCAGACACTGACGCTTATATATATGCATACACACATCACACACCACAGCCCAGACACTGACGCTTATATATATGCACACACACATCACACGCACCACATCCCAGACACTGACGCTTATATATATGCACACTCACATCACACACCACAGTCCAGACACTGACGCTTATATATATGCACACACACACACACACACACACACCACAGCCCAGATAATGAGACTTATATATATGCACATACACACACACACACACACACACTCACACCACAGCCCAGATACTGAGACTTATATATATGTGCAAACACACACACACACACACACCACAGCACAGACACTGAGACTTATATATATGCACACAAACACACGCACACACACACCACAGACCAGACACTGAGACTTATATATATGTGCACACACACACACACACACCACAGCCCAGACACTGAGACTTATATATATGCACACACACACACACACACACAACAGCTCAGACACTGACGCTTATATATATGCACACTCACATCACACATCACAGCCCAGACACTGACGCTTATATATATGCACACACACATCACACGCACCACATCCCAGACACTGACGCTTATATATATGCACACACACATCACACGCACCACATCCCAGACACTGACGCTTATATATATGCACACACACACACACCACAGCCCAGACACTGACGCTTATATCTATGCACACTCACATCACACACCACAGCCCAGACACTGACGCTTATATATATGCACACACACATCACACACCACAGCCCAGACACTGACGCTTATATTTTTGCAGACACACACACACCACAGCCCAGACACTGACGCTTATATATATGCACACACACACACCACAGCCCAGACACTGACGCTTATATATATGCACACACACATCACACGCACGACATCCCAGACACTGACGCTTATATATATGCACACTCACATCACACACCACAGCCCAGACACTGACGCTTATATATATGCACACATCACACACAGCACAGCCCAGACACTGACGCTTATATATATATGCACACACACACACACACACCACAGCCCAGACACTGATGCTTATATATATGCACACTCACATCACACACTACAGCCCAGACACTGACGCTTATATATATGCACACATGACACACAGCACAGCCCAGACTCTGACGCTTATCTAGATGCACACACACACACACACACACACACACACCGCAGCCCTGACACTGACGCTTATATATATGCACACACACACACCATTCCCAGACACTGCCGCTTATATATTTGCACACACACACTCACATCACACACCACAGCCCAGACACTGACGCTTATATATATGCACACACACATCACACGCAACACATCCCAGACACTGACGCTTATATATATGCACACACACTAAACACACACACCACAGCCCAGACACTGACGCTTATATATATGCACACTCACATCACACACCACAGCCCAGACACTGACGCTTATATATATGCACACTCACATCACACACCACAGCCCAGACACTGACGCTTATATAAATGCACACACACACACACACACACACACACACACCACAGCCCAGACACTGATGCTTATATATATGCACACTCACATCACACACTACAGCCCAGACACTGACGCTTATATATATGCACACATCACACACAGCACAGCCCAGACTCTGCCGCTTATATATATGCACACACGCACACACACACCGCAGCCCAGACACTGACGCTTATATATATGCACACACACACACCACAGCCCAGACACTGACGCTTATATAGATGCACACACACATCACACACACCACAGCCCAGACACTGACGCTTATATATATGCACACACACACACCACAGCCCAGACACTGATGCTTATATATATGCATACTCACATCACACACTACAGCCCAGACACTGACGCTTATATATATGCACACATCACACACAGCACAGCCCAGACTCTGACGCTTATATATATGCACACACGCACACACACACCGCAGCCCAGACACTGACGCTTATATATATGCACACACACACCGCAGCCCAGACACTGACGCTTATATATATGCACACACACACACACCACAGCCCAGACACTTACGCTTATATAGATGCACACACACACACACACACCGCAGCCCAGACACTGACGCTTATATATATGCACACACACACACCACAGCCCAGACACTGACGCTTATATAGATGCACACACACATCACACACACCACAGCCCAGACACTGTCGCTTATATATATGCACACACACACAACACAGCCCAGACACTGATGCTTATGTATATGAACACACACATCACACACACACACACACACACAAGCACACACACACACACACACACACACCACAGCCCAGACACTGAGACATACATATGTGCACACACACACACACACACACACATCACACACACCACAGCCCAGACACTGAGACTTATATATATGCGCACACACACACGACACACACACCACAGCCCAGACACTGAGATTTATATATATGGGCACACACACACACATCACACACACCACAGCCCAGACACTGACGCTTATATAATTGCACACACACATCACACACACCACAGCCCTGACACTGACGCTTATATATATGCACACACACATCACACACACCACAGCCCAGACACTGAGACTTATATATATGGGCACACACACACACATCACACACACCACAGCACAGACACTTTTTGCGAGGAGCAGCTTTGACAGAACGAGGTGCAGAGCGAACTTACAGCTGAGCGGTCAATTTCAGTCTTTGACAGAACGAGGTGCGGAGCGCACTTACAGCTGAACGGTCAATTTCAGTGTAAGTTACAAGTTAATCCCCTTTTGTTTCGGAGGACCAGGGGACTGCTGGGTAAGGGAAAACTATTTATTTGGGCAGTTTTTAAATCTTTTTCTTTTTGCGAGGAGCAGCTTTGACAGAACGAGGTGCGGAGCAAACTTACAGCTGAGCGGTCAATTTCAGTGTAAGTTACAAGTTAATCCCCTATTGTTTCGGAGGACCAGGGGACTGCTGGGTAAGGGAAAACTATTTATTTGGGCAGTATTAAAATCTTTTTCTTTTTGCGAGGAGCAGCTTTGACAGAACGAGGTGCGGAGCGAACTTACAGCTGAGCGGTCAATTTCAGTGTAATTTACAAGTTAATCCCCTTTTGTTTCGGAGGACCAGGGGACTGCTGGGTAAGGGAAGACTATTTATTTGGGCAGTTTTAAAATCTTTTTCTTTTTGCGAGGAGCAGCTTTAACAGAACGAGGTGCGGAGCGAACGTACAGCTGAGCGGTCAATTTCAGTAAGTTACAAGTTAATCCCCTTTTGTTTCGGATGACCAGGGGACTGCTGGTTAAGGGAAGACTATTTATTTGGGCAGTTTTAAAATCTTTTTCTTTTTGCGAGGAGCAGCTTTGACAGAACGAGGTGCGGAGCAGACTTACAGCTGAGCAGTCAATTTCAGTAAGTTACAAGTTAATCCCCTTTTGTTTCGGAGGACCAGGGGACTGCTGGGTAAGGGAAAACTATTTATTTGGGCAGTTTTAAAATCTTTTTCTTTTTGCGAGGAGCAGCTTTGACAGAACGAGGTGCGGAGCGGACTTACAGCTGAGCAGTCAATTTCAGTAAGTTACAAGTTAATCCCCTTTTGTTTCGGAGGACCAGGGGACTGCTGGGTAAGGGAAAACTATTTATTTGGGCAGTGGCAGCACCCGAGACACTACACGTGTAGTGTCTCCCACCCACCCTCCTCCTCTAACCAAAAAAAAAGGACTCTGGTGTGTTGATAAGGTAAGCTTTTTATTTAAAAAGTTCAGTCCGTCGGATTGCTAAGCGAACAAGTTTTGACTTTTTTTTTCGTTTGGTTTTTCAGTAGACTTGTTGGGAATCTAGAATAGTGGGAATGGAGGTAAAGGCAGTTGTATGTTCCTCCTGCAGAATGTGGGAGGTAGGGGTCGCCAAGAGTGTCCCTGCTGACTGCATCTGCGGGAAGTGCACCCAACTCCAGCTCCTCGCAGACCGCGTTAGGGAACTGGAGCTGGAGCTGGATGAACTTCGGATCATTCGGGAGGCGGAGGGGATTATTGACAGGAGTTATGGGGAGGCAGTCACACCTCAGGTAAAAGAAGTAGGGAGATGGGTTCCCGTCAGGGGAAGGAAAGGGAACCAGCAGGCAGTGCAGGGATCCCCTGTGGCCGTTTCCCTCAACAACAGGTATACCGTTTTGGATACTGTTGAGGGGGACGAATTACCAGGGGTAAGCAATGGGGTGCAGGTCTCTGGCACAGAGTCTGTCCCTGTTGCTCAGAAGGGAAAGGGGAAGAGGAGCAGAGCATTAGTCATTGGGGACTCCATAGTTAGGGGAACAGATAGGAGGTTCTGTGGGAACGAGAGAGACTCACGGTTGGTGTGTTGCCTCCCAGGTGCCAGGGTATGTGATGTCTCTGATCGTGTTTTTGGGATCCTTAAGGGGGAGGGGGAGCACCCCCTAGTCGTGTTCCACATAGGCACCAACGACATAGGTAGGAAGAGAGATGGGGATTTAAGGCAGAAATTCAGGGAGCTGGGGTGGAAGCTTAGAGCGAGAACAAACAGAGTTGTTATCTCTGGGTTGTTGCCCGTGCCACGTGATAGCGAAGCGAGGAATAGGGAGAGAGAGGAGTTGAACACGTGGCTGCAGGGATGGTGTAGGAGGGAGGGTTTTGGTTTCCTGGATAATTGGGGCTCTTTCTGGGGTAGGTGGGACCTCTACAAACAGGATGATCTTCACCTGAATCAGAGGGGTACCAATATCCTGGGGGGGAAATTTGCTAGTGCTCTTCGGGGGTGTTTAAACTAATTCAGCAGGGGAATGGGAACCTAAATTGTAGTTCCAGTGTCCAGGCTGTTGAGAGTAGTGAGGTAGGGGATAAGGTTACAGGGACGCAAGAGGGCACTGGCAAGCAAGAACTTGGTTTAAAGTGTGTTTACATCAACGCCAGGAGCATCCGGAATAAGGTGGGTGAGCTTGCAGCATGGGTTGGTACCTGGGATCCTGATGTTGTGGCCATTTCAGAGACATGGGTGGAGCAGGGGCAGGAATGGATGTTGCAGGTTCCGGGATTTAGATGTTTCAGTAAGAACAGAGAAGATGGTAAAAGGGGGGGGGGTGTGGCATTGTTAATCAAGGAAAGTATTACAGCGTCAGAAAGGACGTTTGAGGACTCGTCTATTGAGGTAGTATGGGCTGAGTTTAGAAACAGGAGAGGAGAGGTCACCCTGTTGGGAGTTTTCTATAGACCTCCGAATAGTTCCAGAGATGTAGAGGAAAGGATAGCGAAGATGATTCTCGACAGGAGCGAGAGTAACATTGTAATGGTTATGGGGGACTTTAACTTTCCAAATATTGACTGGAAATACTATAGTTCGAGTACTTTCGATGGGTCTGTTTTTGTCCAGTGTGTGCAGGAGGGTTTTCTGACACAGTATGTGGACAGGCCAACCAAGGGCGATGCCACATTGGATTTGGTACTGGGTAATGAACCCGGCCAGGTGTTCGATTTAGATGTACGTGAGCACTTTGGCGATAGTGATCACAATTCAGTTAGGTTTACCTTAGAGATGGGCAGGGACAGGTATGTACATCAGGGCAAGAATTATAGCTGGGGGAAAGGAAATTATGACGCGATTAGGTAAGATTTAGGATGTGTAGGATGGGGAAGGAAACTGCAGGGGATGGGCACAAACGAAATGTGGAGCTTATTCAAGGAGCAGCTAATGCGTGTCCTTGATAAGTATGTACCTGTCTGGCAGGGAGGAAGTTGTCGAGCGAGGGAGCCGTGGTTTACTCAAGAAGTTGAAGCTCTTGTCAAGAGGAAGAGGGCGGCTTATGTTAGGATGAGACGTGAAGGCTCAGTTAGGGCGCTTGAGAGTTACAAGCTAGCCAGGAAGGATCTAAAGGGAGGGCTACAAAGAGCACGGAGAGGACACGAGAAGTCATTGGCGGATAGGATCAAAGAAAACCCGAAGGCTTTCTATAGATATATCAGGAATAAAAGAATGATAAGAGTTAGAACAGGGCCAATCAAGGATAGTAGTGGGAAGTTGTGTGCGGAACCAGAGGAGATAGGGGAAGCGTTAAATGAATATTTTTCGTCAGTATTTACAGTAGAAAAAGAAAATGTTGCCGAGGAGATTACTGAGATACAGCCTACTAGGCTAGATGGGATTGAGATTCACAAGGAGGAGGTGTTAGCAATTTTGGAAAGTGTGAAAATAGATAAGTCCCCTGGGCCAGATGGGATTTATCCTAGGATACTCTGGGAAGCCAGGGAGGAGATTGCAGAGCCGTTGTTGTTGATCTTTATGTCGTCCTTGTCGACAGGAGTAGTGCCGGAAGACTGGAGGATAGCAAATGTTGTCCCCTTGTTCAAGAAGGGGAGTAGAGACAGCCCTGGTAATTATAGACCTGTGAGCCTTACTTCGGTTGTGGGTAAAATGTTGGAAAAGGTTATAAGAGACAGGATTTATAAGCATCTTGAAAAGAATAAGTTCTTTTGCGATAGTCAGCACGGTTTTGTGAAAGGTAGGTCGTGCTTCACAAACCTTATTGAGTTTTTCGAGAAGGTGACCAAACAGGTGGATGAGGGTAAAGCCGTGGATGTGGTGTATATGGATTTCAGTAAGGCGTTTGATAAGGTTCCCCACGGTAGGCTATTGCAGAAAATACGGAAGTATGGGGTTGAAGGTGATTTAGAGCTTTGGATCAGAAATTGGCTAGCTGAAAGAAGACAGAGGGTGGTGGTTTATGGCAAATGTTCATCCTGGAGTTTATTTGCAAGTGGTGTACCGCAAGGTTCTGTTTTGGGGCCACTGCTGTTTGTCATTTTTATAAATGACTTGGATGAGGCTGTAGAAGGGTGGGTTAGTAAATTTGCGGATGACACGAAGGTCGGTGGAGTTGTGGATTGTGTCGAAGGGTGTTGTACGGTACAGAGGGAAATAGATAGGCTGCAGAGCTGGGCTGAGAGATGGCAAATGGAGTTTAATGCGGAGAGGTGTGAGGTGATTCACTTTGGAAGGAGTAACAGGAATGCAGAGTACTGGGCTAATGGGAAGATTCTTGGTAGTGTAGATGAACAGAGAGATCTTGGTGTCCAGGTACGTAAATCCCTGAAAGTTGCTACCCAGGTTAATAGGGCTGTTAAGAAGGCATATGGTGTGTTAGCTTTTATTATTAGGGGGATCGAGTTTCAGAGCCACGGGGTCATGATGCAGCTGTACAAAACTCTGGTGAGGCCGCACCTTGAGTATTGCGTGCAGTTCTGGTCACCGCATTAAAGGAAGGATGTGGAAGCTTTGGAAAGGGTGCAGAGGAGATTTACTAGGATGTTGCCTGGTATGGAAGGAAGGTCTTACGAGGAAAGGCTGAGGGACTTGGGGTTGTTTTCGTTAGAGAGAAGGAGGAGGAGAGGTGACTTAATAGAGACATACAAAATAATCAGATGGTTTGATAGGGTGGATAGTGAGAGTCTTTTTCCTCGGATGATGATGGCAAACACGAGGGGACATAGCTTTAAGTTGAGGGGTGAAAGATATAGGACAGATGTCAGAGGTAGTTTCTTTACGCAGAGAGTAGTAGGGGCGTGGAACGCCCTGCCTGCAACAGTAGTAGACTCGCCAACTTTAAGGGCATTTAAGTGGTCATTGGATAGACATATGGATGAAAATGGAATAGTGTAGGTCAGATGGTCGGCGCAACATCGAGGGCCGAAGGGCCTGTACTGCGCTGTAATGTTCTAAATTCTAAATTCTAAGTATATATGCACACACACATCACACACACCACAGCCCAGACACTGACGCTTTTATATATGCACACACACACACACACACCACAGCCCAGACACTGAGACTTATATATATGGGCACACACACACACACACACACACACACACACACACACACACACACACACACACACACCACAGCCCAGACCCTGATACTTATATATATTCACACACACATCACACCACAGCCCAGACACTGACGTTTATATATATGCACACACACACACACGCGCACACACACACACACCACAGCCCAGACCCTGAGACATACGTATATATATACACACACACACACCAATACCCAGGCACTGATATATATATATATATACACACGCACTCTGTCTCTCTGACACTCACACACGCTCACGTTCTCTCTCTCGCTCACATGCACTCTCACACACAGGCACACACACACATTCTCTCTCTCTCTCTCTCACACACACTTTCTCTCGCTCACATGCACTCACACACACACACACACACACACACACACACATTCTCTCTCACACACACACACTTGCTGAAACACATTCTCTCAAATACGCACACACCCTCTCTCTCTCTCTCTCTCTCTCTCTGACACACACACATACACAGATCACACCACAGGCAATCAAACAGAGTCTCTCAGTCATTTCAACATTTAACTCTATATGCCAGACCACAGTGCTGCAGATGCTAGAAATCTGAAATAAGAAAAGAAAATGCTGGAAATACTCAGCAGGTCTGGCAGGACTTTTTGAGAAAGAAACAGAGTTTAATGTTTGAGGTCGGTTACCCTTCATCAGATCTAGGAGAGATTAGAGATGGAAAAGTCTTCAAACCAGATGGGGAAATGAGGGAGGGGGAGGATTATGATCTACATTCAGTTTAACAATTTCAATACCATCCTTTTATTATTTAATCTCTCCTGTCTTCCACTGTATCACAGATCTTACCATTTGTTCATTCAGGTCCAATCATTTTAATACATCACTGGATACAGGAACACATTTATAAATCTCAATCAGTCCTCAATCAAACTGGTAACTTTGCTCCAATCTGATGTCTAATTTCTCTGTTTATTTCCCTTCCTCACAGTTAACTTGCTGACGATAGGGATCCTGTCTCGGGGAAAGTGCGGTCTCTCCAAATGTGTCACTCGGTACCTGGTGGCCATGTCAGCGGCGGATCTACTGGTCATTATCCTGGACCTGATATTCAGACACATTCCCATTGTTTATCCGGAACAGTTTCAGTTCCTGGAGTACATCCCCGTGTGTAATATCCACGCCGTCCTGCTTTACACAGTCACAGACTGTTCTGTCTGGTTCACCGTCACTTTCACCTTTGATCGATTTGTGGCCATTTGTTGTCAGAATCTGAAAAGTAAATATTGCAGTGAGAAAACATCGGCTGTGGTTGTGGGAACAGTGAGTGTGCTGAGCTGTTTAAAGAACATCTTCTGGTATTTTATGTTAACGGGTCGGTATTCGCTGTGGAACGATCCCTGGTTTTGTTTTGCAACAATGGATGTTGTGTTCTCTCGTGTCTGGGGAATAATCGAGTTCCTCCACAACATTCTAACTCCGGCCGTCCCATTTGTGATGATTCTGCTGCTCAACGGTCTCACCGTCAGACACATTTTAGTGAGGAGCAGAGGACGCAGGCGACTCCGGGCTCACAGCAGTGGGGAGAGTCACAGAGACCCCGAGATGGAGAGTCGAAGGAAATCTATCATTTTACTGCTAGTTATCTCTGGGAATTTCATGCT
This sequence comes from Heterodontus francisci, assembly GCF_036365525.1. Taxonomy (NCBI): domain Eukaryota; kingdom Metazoa; phylum Chordata; class Chondrichthyes; order Heterodontiformes; family Heterodontidae; genus Heterodontus; species Heterodontus francisci. Next base: position 3,042,100 of record NW_027140336.1, read on the forward strand.
GTTGTGGGCCCTGTTAATGGTGTATATGATATGGATCCGGATGTACTGGATGGGTTATCAGCCTGTTATTCTCCCTCAGTTTCTGCTGGAGTTGTCCTTCATGCTCCAGCTCCTGAGCTGCTCCACAAACACTGCGATTTACGCCGTGACCCAGACTCAATTCAGAGAGCAGGTGAAGAATGTGCTGAAATATCCCTTTAATACAATTGTTAAATTAATTCAATAATCAGAGGAGGGGGAGGGGCCTGTCACCATGGAGACAGAGCGGGGGAGGGGACTGTCACCATGGAGACAGAGCGGGGGCGGGGCCTCTCACCATGGAGACAGAGCGGGGGAGGGGACTGTCACCATGGAGACAGAGCGAGGGAGGGGACTGTTACCATGGAGACAGAGCGGGGGAGGGGACTGTCACCATGGAGACAGAGCGGGGGAGGGGACAGTCAACATGGAGACAGAGAGGGGGAGGGGCCTGTCACCATGGATACAGAGCGGGGGAGGGGACTTTCACCATGGAGACAGAGCGGTGGAGGAGACTGTCACCATGGAGACAGAGCGGGAGAGGGGCCTGTCACCATGGAGACAGAGCGGGGGAGAGGACTGTCACCATGGAGACAGAGCGGGGGAGGGTACTGTCATCATAGAGACAGAACTAGGGAGGGGCCTCTCACCATGGAGACAGAGCGGGGGCGGGGACTCTCAGCATGGATACAGAGCTGGGGCGGGGCCTGTTTCCAGGGTGACGGAGGAGTGGGGGCGGGGTCTGCTTCCAGGGTGACGGAGGAGTGGGGGGCAGGGTCTAATTCCAAGGTGACGGGAGTGCGGGCAGGGTCTGTTTCCAAGGTGACGGCGAATGGGGGCGGGGTCTGTTTCCAGAGTGACGGGAGTTGGGGCGGGGTCTGTTTCCAGAGTTACGGGAGTAGGGTCGGGGTCTGTTTCCAAGGTGACGCCGAATGGGGGCGGGGTCTGTTTCCAGAGTGACGGCGAATGGGGGGGGGGTCTGTTTCCAGAGTGACGGGAGTGGGGGCGGGTTCTGTTTCCAGGGTGACGGCGAATGGGGAAGGGGTCTGTTTCCAAGGTGATGGCGAATGGGGGCGGGGTCTGTTTCCAGAGTGACGGTGAATGGGGGCGGTGTCTGTTTCCAGAGTGACGGGAGTGGCGGCGGGGTCTGTATCCAGGGTGACGGTGGAGTGGGGGGCGGGGTGTACTTCCAAGGTGACGGGAGTGGGGGCGGGGTCTGTTTCCAAGGTGACGGCGAATGGGGGCGGGGTCTGTTTCCAGAGTGACGGGAGTTGGGGCGGGATCTGTTTCCAGAGTGACGGGAGTGGGGGCGGGGTCTGTTTCCAAGGTGACGGCGAATGGGGGCGGTGTCAGTTTCCAGAGTGACGGGAGTGGAGGCGGGGTCTGTTTCCAGAGTGACGGGCGTGGGAGCGGGGTCTGTTTCCAAGGTGAAGGCGAATGGGGGCGGGGTCTGTTTCCAGAGTGACGGGAGTGGGGGCGGGGTCTGTTTCCAAGGTGATGGCGAATGGGGGCGGGGTCTGTTTCCAGAGTGACGGAGTAGGGGCGGGGTCTGTTACCAAGATGATGGCGAGTGGGGGCGGGGTCTGTTTCCAAGGTGACGGCGAATGGGGGTGGCGTCTGTTTCCAAGGTGACGGCGAATGGTGAAGTGGTCTGTTTCCAGAGAGACGGGAGTGGGGGCGGGTTCTGTTTCCAGAGTGACGGGAGTGAGGGCGGGGTCTGTTTCCAGAGTGACAGGAGTGGGGGCGTGGTCTGTTTCCAGAGTGACAGTAGTGGGGGCGGGGTCTGTTTCCAGACAGACGGGAGTGGGGGCGGGGTCTGTTACAAAGGTGACTGGAGTGTGGGCGGGGTCTGTTTCCAGGGTGACGCGAGTGGGGGCGGAGTCTGTTTCCAAGGTGACGGGGAGTGGGGGCGGGGTCTGTTTCCAAAGTGACGGGAGTTGGGGCGGGGGCTGCTTCCAGAGTGACGGGAGTGGGGGCGGTGTCTGTTTCCAGAGTGACGGCGAATGGGGGCGGGGTCTGTTTCCAGAGTGACGGAAGTGGGGGCGGGGTCCGTTTCCAGAGTGACAGGAGTGGGGGCGTGGTCTGTTTCCAGAGTGACAGGAGTGGGGGCGGGGTCTGTTTCCAGAGTGACCGGAGTGGGGGCGGGGTCTGCTTTTAGGGTGAAGGGAGTGGGGGCGGATTTTGTTTCCAGGGTGACGGGAGTGAGGGCGGGGTCCGTTACCAGGGTGATGGGAGTAGGGGCGGGTTCTGTTTCAAAGGTGATGAGAGTGGAGGCGGGTTCTGTTTCCAGGGTGACGGGAGTGGGGGCGGGGTCTGTTTCCAGAGTGAAAGGAGTGTGGGCAGGCTCTGTTTCCAGGGTGACGGGAGTGGAGGCGGGGTCTGTTTCCAGAGTGACAGGAGTGGGGGCGGGGTCTGTTTCCAGAGTGAAAGGAGTGTGGGCAGGCTCTGTTTCCAGGGTGACGGGAGTGGAGGCGGGGTCTGTTTCCAGAGTGACAGGAGTGGGGGCGGGGTCTGTTTCCAGAGTGACCGGAGTGGGGGCGGGGTCTGTTTCCAGACAGACGGGAGTGGGGCAGGGTCTGCGACCAAGGTGACCGGAGTGGGGGTAGGATCTGTTTCCAGTGTGACGGGAGAGGGGTCGGAGTCTGTTTCCAGGGTGAAGGGAGTGGGGGCGGAGTTTGTTTCCAAGGTGACGGGAGTGAGGGCGGGGTCTGTTACCAGGGTGATGGGAGTGGCGGCGGGGTCTGTTTCCAAGGTGTCGGGAGTGGCGGCGGGGTCTGTTTCCAGAGTGACCGGAGTGGGGGCGGGGTCTGTTTCCAGGGTGAAGGGAGTGGGGGCGGGGTTTGTTTCCAAGGTGACGGGAGTGAGGGCGGGGTCTGTTACCAGGGTGATGGGAGTGGGGGCGGGGTCTGTTTCCAGGGTGACGGGAGTGGGGGCGGAGTCTGTTTGCAGGGTGATGGGAGTGGGGGCGGTGTCTGTTTCCAGAGTGATGGGAGTGAGGGCAGGGTCTGTTTCCAGGGTGACGGGAGTGGGGGGCGGGTTCTGTTTCCAGGGTGACGGGAGTGGGGCGGGGTCTGTTCCCAAGGTGACGGGAGTGGTGGCGGGGTCTGTTCCCAAGGTGACGGGAGTGTGGGCGGGGTCTGTTTCCAAGGTGACGTCGAGAGGGTGCGGAGTCTGTTCCCAAAGTGACGGGAGTGTGGGCGGTGTCTGTTTCCAGTGTGACGGGAGTAGGGGCGTGGTCTGTTTCCAGGGTGACGGGAGTGGTGGCGGGGTCTATTCCCAAGTTGACGGGAGTGGGGGCGGGGTCTTTATCCAGAGTGACGGGAGTAGGGGTGGGATCTTTTTCCAGAGTGACGGGAGTGGGGGCGTGGTCTTTTTGCAGAGTGACGGGAGTGGGGGCGTGGTCTGTTTCCAGGGTGAAGGGAGTGGGGGGGTCTTTTTTCCAGAGTGACGGGAGTGGGGGTGGGGTCTACTTCCAGAGTGATGGGAGTGGGGGGGCGGGGTCTGTTTCCAGAGTAACGAGCGTGCCGGCGGGGTCTGTTTCCAGAGTGACGGGAGAGGGGGGCGTCTGTTACCAAGGTGACGGGAATGGGGGCGTGGTCTGTTTCCAGAGTGACGGGAGTGGGGGCGCAGTTTGTTTCCAGGGTGACGGGAGTGGGGGAGGGGTCTGCTACCAGGGTGATGGGAGTGGGGGCGGGGTCTGTTTCCAGGGTGACGCGAGTGTGGGCGGGTTCTGTTTCAAGGGTGACGGGAGTGCGGGCGGGATCTGTTGCCAGAGTGACGGGAGTGGGGGCAGGGTCTGTTTCCAGGGTGACGGGAGTGGAGGCGGGGTCTGTTTCCAGAGTGACAGGAGTGGGGGCGGGGTATGTTTCCACAGTGACAGGAGTGGGGGCGGGGTCTGTTTTCAGAGTGACAGGAGTGGGGGCGGGGTATTTTTCCACAGTGACAGGAGTGGGGGCGTGGTCTGTTTCCAGAGTGACAGCAGTGGGGGCGGGGTCTGTTTCCAGACAGACGGGAGTGGGGGCGGGGTCTGTTACAAAGGTGACCGGAGTGGGGGCGGGGTCTGTTTCCAGGGTGACGGGGAGTGGGGGCGGGGTCTGTTTCCAGAGTGACGGGATTTGGGGCGGGGGCTGTTTCCAGAGTGACGGGAGTGGGGCGGGGTCTGTTTCCAGAGTGACGGAACTGGGGGCGGGGTCTGTTTCCAGAGTGATAGGAGTGTGGGCGTGGTCTGTTTCCAGAGTGACAGGAGTGGGGGCGGGGTCTGTTTCCAGACAGATGGGAGTGGGGGCTGGGTATGTTACAAAGGTGACCGGAGTGGGGGCGGGGTCTGTTTCCAGGGTGACGGGAGTGGGGGCGGGGTCTGTTTCCAGAGTGATGGGATTGGGGGTGGGGTCTGTTTCCAAGGTGACGGGAGTGGGGGCGGGGTCTGTTTCCAGTGTGACCGGAGTGGGGGCGGGGTCTGTTTTTAGGGTGAAGGGAGTGGGGGCGGAGTTTGTTTCCAGGGTGACGGGAGTGGAGGCAGGGTCTGTTTCCAGAGTGACAGGAGTGGGGGCGGGGTCTGTTTCCAGAGTGACCGGAGTGGGGGCGGGGTCTGTTTCCAGACAGACGGGAGTGGGGGCAGGGTCTGCGACCAAGGTGACCGGAGTGGGGGCAGGATCTGTTTCCAGTGTGAAGGGAGTGGGGTCGGAGTCTGTTTCCAGGGTGAAGGGAGTGGGGGCGGAGTTTGTTTCCAAGGTGACGGGAGTGAGGGCGGGGTCTGTTCCCAAGGTGACGGGAGTGGTGGCGGGGACTGTTCCCAAGGTGACGGGAGTGTGGGCGGGGTCTGTTTCCAAGGTGACGGCGAGAGGGTGCGGGGTCTGTTCCCAAGGTGACGGGAGTGTGGGCGGTGTCTGTTTCCAGTGTGACGGGAGTAGGGGCGTGGTCTGTTTCCAGGGTGACGGGAGTGGTGGCGGGGTCTGTTCCCAAGTTGATGGGAGTGGGGGCGGGGTCTTTTTCCAGAGTGACGGGAGTAGGGGTGGGGTCTTTTCCCAGAGTGACGGGAGTGGGGGCGTGGTCTGTTTCCAGAGTGACGGGAGTGGGGGCGTGGTCTGTTTCCAGGGTGAAGGGAGTGGGGGGGGTCTTTTTCCAGAGTGACGGGAGTGGGGGTGGGGTCTACTTCCAGAGTGATGGGAGTGGGGGGGCGGGGTCTGTTTCCTGAGTGAAGAGCGTGGGGGCGGGGTCTGTTTCCAGAGTGACGGGAGTGGGGGCGGGGTCTGTTACCAAGATCACGGGAATGGGGGCGTGGTCTGTTTGCAGAGTGACGGGAGTGGGGGCGGGGTCGGTTTCCAGAGTGACGGGAGTGGGGGCGGGGTCTGTTTCCAGAGTGACGGGAGTAGGGGTGGGGTCTGTTTCCAAGGTGACGGGAGTGGGGGCGGGGTCTGTTTCCAGAATGACCGGAGTGGGGGCGGGGTCTGTTTTCTGGTTGAAGGGAGTGGGGGCGGAGTTTGTTTCCAGGGTGACGGGAGTGAGAGCGGGGTCTGCTACCAGGGTGATGGGTGTGGGGGCGGGGTCTGTTTCCAGGGTGACGCGAGTGGGGGCGGGTTCTGTTTCAAGGGTGACGGGAGTGCGGGCGGGGTCTGTTGCCAGAGTGACGGGAGTGGGGGCAGGGTCTGTTTCCAGGGTGACGGAGTGGGGGCGGGGTCTGTTTCCAGAGTGACAGGAGTGGGGGCGGGGTATGTTTCCACAGTGACAGGAGTGGGGGGGTGGTCTGTTTCCAGAGTGACAGCGGTGGGGGCGGGGTCTGTTTCCAGACAGACGGGAGTGGGGGCGGGGTCTGTTACAAAGGTGACCGGAGTGGGGGCGGGGTCTGTTTCCAGTGTGACGGGAAGTGGGGGCGGGGTATGTTTCCAGAGTGACGGGAGTTGGGGCGGGGGCTGTTTCCAGAGTGACGTGAGTGGGGGCGGGGTCTGTTTCCAAGGTGACGGGAGTGGGGGCGGAGTCTGTTTCCATGGTGACGGGAGTGGGGGCGCGGTCTGTTTCCAGAGTGACGGGAGTGGGGGTGGGGTCTGTTTCCAAGGTGACGGGAGTGGGGGCGGGGTCTGTTTCCAGAGTGACCGGAGTGGGGGCGGGGTCTGTTTTTAGGGTGAAGGGAGTGGGGGCGGAGTTTGTTTCCAGGGTGACGGGAGTGAGGGCGGGGTCTGTTACCAGGGTGATGGGAGTGGCGGCGGGATCTGTTTCAAAGGTGATGAGAGTGGAGGCGGGTTCTGTTTCCAGGGTGACGAGAGTGGGGGCGGGGTCTGTTTACAGAGTGACAGGAGTGGGGCGGGGTCTGTTTCCAGAGTGACCGGAGTGGGGGCGGGGTCTGTTTCCAGACAGACGGGAGTGGGGGCAGGGTCTGCGACCAAGGTGACCGGAGTGGGGGCAGGATCTGTTTCCAGTGTGAAGGGAGTGGGGGCGGGGTCTGTTTCCAGACAGACGGGAGTGGGGGCGGGGTCTGTTACAAAGGTGACGGGAGTGGGGGCGGGGTCTGTTTCCAGTGTGACGGGAAGTGGGGGCGGGGTCTGTTTCCAGAGTGACGGGAGTGGGGGCGGGGTCTGTTTCCAGAGTGACCGGAGTGGGGGCGGGGTCTGTTTTTAGGGTGAAGGGAGTGGGGGCGGAGTTTGTTTCCAGGGTGACGGGAGTGAGGGCGGGGTCTGTTACCAGGGTGATGGGAGTGGCGGCGGGATCTGTTTCAAAGGTGATGAGAGTGGAGGCGGGTTCTGTTTCCAGGGTGACGAGAGTGGGGGCGGGGTCTGTTTACAGAGTGACAGGAGTGGGGCGGGGTCTGTTTCCAGAGTGACCGGAGTGGGGGCGGGGTCTGTTTCCAGACAGACGGGAGTGGGGGCAGGGTCTGCGACCAAGGTGACCGGAGTGGGGGCAGGATCTGTTTCCAGTGTGAAGGGAGTGGGGTCGGAGTCTGTTTCTAAGGTGACGGGAGTGAGGGCGGGGTCTGTTACCAGGGTGATGGGAGTGGGGGTGGGGTCTGTTTCCAGAGTGACGGGAGTGGGGGTGGGGTCTGTTTCCAAGGTGTCGGGAGTGGGGGCGGGGTCTGTTTCCAGAGTGACCGGAGTGGGGCGGGGTCTGTTTCCAGAGTGAAGGGAGTGGGGGCGGAGTTTGTTTCCAAGGTGACGGGAGTGAGGGCGGGGTCTGTTACCAGGGTGATGGGAGTGGGGGCGGGGTCTGTTTCCAGGGTGACGGGAGTGGGGGCGGAGTCTGTTTGCAGGGTGACGGGAGTGAGGGTGGGGTCTACTTCCAGAGTGACGGGAGTGGGGGGGCGGAGTCTGTTTCCTGAGTGACGAGAGTGGGGGCGGGGTCTGTTTCCAGAGTGACGGGAGTGGGGGCGGGGTCTGTTATCAAGGTGACGGGAATGGGGGCGTGGTCTGTTTCCAGAGTGACGGGAGTGGGGGCGGGGTCGGTTTCCAGAGTGACGGGAGTGGGGGCGGGGTCTGTTTCCAAGGTGACGGGAGTGGGGGCGGGGTCTGTTTCCAAGGTGACGGGAGTGGTGGCGGGGTCTGTTCCCAAGGTGACGGGAGTGTGGGCGGTGTCTGTTTGCAGGTTCACGGGAGTGGGGGCGTGGTCTGTTTCCAGTGTGCAGGGGTGGGGGCGGGGTTTGTTTCCAGATTGACGGGAGTGGGGGCGGGGTCTGTTTCCAGAGTGACGGGAGAGGGGGTGGAGTCTGTTTCAAGAGTTACGGGAGTGGGGGCGGGGTCTGTTTCCAGGGTGAAGGGAGAGGGGGCGGGGTCTGTTTCCAGGGCGAAGGGAGTGGGGGTGGGGTCTTTTTCCTGAGTGACAGGAGTAGGGGCTGGGTCTTTTTCTAGAGTGACGGGAGTGGGGGCGGGTTCTGTTTCCAGAGTGACGGGAGTGGGGGCGGGGTCTGTTCCCAGGGTGAATGGAAAGGGAGGGTCTTTTTCCAGAGTGACGGGAGTGGGGGCGGGTTCTGTTTCCTGAGTGACGAGCGTGGGGGCGGGGTCTATTTCCACAGTGACGGGAGTGGGGGCGAAGTGTGACCAAGGTGACGGGAGTGGGGGCGTGGTCTGTTTCCAGAGTGACGGGAGTGGGGGCAGGGCCTGTTCCCAGAGTGACGGGAATGTGGGCGGGGTCTGTTATCAAGGTGACGGGAGTGGGGGCGGGGTCTGTTTCCAGAGTGACGGGAGTGGTGGCGGGGTCTGTTTCCAGGGTGACGGGAGTGGGGGCGGGGTCTGTTACCAGGGTGACGGGAGTGGGGGCGGGGTCTGTTTCCAAGGTGACGGGAGTGGGGGCGGTGTCTGTTACCAGGGTGACGGGAGTGGGGGCGGGATCTGAATCTTTCTGATTCTTTTATAATCCCTTTCAAACAAAAAGAATCCTGATAATTATTGATAATTCTTTATAATAATTTATAAACATTTACTGACCTTTCCAACCTTTATAAACTGTTTATAATTCTTCCTCTCACTTTGTAAATCTTTATAATCTTTATGATTGTCTGTGATTTATTATCCTTTATGAGACTTTATTCTCATTTATAATCTGTTCCATTCACTGCCCTGGACAGAAAACATTGAAAATGATCCCCGTGGATTACTCTCAATCCAAACAGATCACAGTGCATATCATTTAAAATGGCCGCAGCACATGTCGCAAATATTGGGCGCAGTGAAGGTGACATCAAACAGAACACAGAGCATATCATTTAAAATGGCCGCAGCACATGTCACGTAAAATGGCCGCAGTGAAGGTGACATCAAACAGACCACAGAGCATATCAATGAAAATGGCCGCAGCACATGTCACGTAAAATGGCCGCAGTGAAATTGACATCAAACAGACCACAGAACATATCATTGAAAATGGCCGCAGCACATGTCACGTAAAATGGCCGCAGTGAAATTGACTTCAAACAGACCACAGTGCATATCATTTAAAATGGCCACACCACATGTCACGTAAAATGGCCACAGTGAAGTTCACAACAGACAGACCACAGAGCACATCATTTAGAATGGCCGCAGCACATGTCGCTTAAAATGGCAGCTGTGAAGGTGACATCAAACAGACCACAGTGCATATCATTTAAAATGGCCGTAACAAATGTCACGTAAAATGGCGGCAGTGAAGGTGACATCAAACAGACCACAGAGCACATCATTAAGAATGGCTGCAGCACATGTCGCTTAAAATGGTCGCTGTGCAGGTGACATCAAACAGACAACAGTGCACATCATCAGATCGAAGTGGCCTTTGTTAAAACCATCTGGAGTGGTACTGAGTCCCACACACACACCAGGAAACAGCTAATTCAATCCAGACCTCTATTAATGCCAGTTGGAGCGGTACTGAGCCCCACTCACACACCAGAAAAGAGCCAAATGAATTTGAACCAATATTAATACCAGCTGGAGTGATACTGAGGCTCATTCACACACCGGGAAAGAACCAATTCAATCCAGGTCCCTATTAATACTAGCTGGTGTGGTACTGAGTCCCACTTACACACCAGGAAAGAGACAATCGAAACCAGGCCTCCATTAATACCAGCTGGAGTGGTACTGAGTCGCTGGAGTGGTACTGAGTCCCACCAAAACACCAGCAAAGAGACAATTGAAACCACGCCTCTATTAATACCAGCTGGAATGGTACAGAGTCCCACTCAGTCCCAGGAAAGAGCCAACTCAAACCAGACCTCGATTAATACCAGCTGTAGTGGTACTGAGTCCCACCCAAACACCAGGGAGAGTCAATTCAATCCAGGCCTCTATTAATACCAGCTGGAATGGTACTGAGTCCCACTCACACACCAGGAAAGAGCGAATTCAATCCAGGCCACTATTAATACCTGCTGGAATGGTACTGAGTCCCACTCACACACCAGGAAAGAGCCAATTCAATCCAGGCCTCTATTAATACCAGCTGGAATGGTACTAAGACCCACTCACACACCAGGAAAGAGACAATTGAAACCAGGCCTCTATTAATACCAGCTGGAGTGGTACCGAGCCCCACTCACACACCTGGAAAGAGGCAATTCAATCCAGGCTTCTATTAATACCCGCTGGAGTGGCACTGAGTCCCACTCAGACACCAGGAAAGAGACAATTGAAACCAGGCCTCTATTAATACCAGCTGGAGTGGTACTGAGCCCCACATACACAGCAGGAAAGAGCCAATTCAATCCAGACCTCTATTATAACCAGCTGGAGTGGCACTGAGTCCCACTCAGAAACCAGAACAGAGCCAATTCAATCCAGACCAATATGAATACCAGCTGGAGTGGTACTGAGTCCCACTTACACACTAGGAAATAGACAATTGAAATCAGCCCGCTGTTAATACCAGCTGGAGTGGTACTGAGTCCCACTGACACACCAGGAAAGAGGCAATTCAATCCAGGCTTCTTTTAATACCAGCTGGAATGGTACTGAGTGCCACTCACGCACCAGGAAAGAGCCAATTCAATCCAGGCCTGTATTAATACCAGCTGGAATGGTACTGAGTCCCAATCACACACCAGGAAAGAGCCTATTCAATCCAGACCTCTATTAATACCAGCTGGAGTGGTACTGAGTCCCACCCACACACCAGGAAAGAGCCAATGCAATCCAGGCCACCATTAATACCAGCTGGAATGGTACAGAGACCCACTCACACACCAGGAAAGAGACAATTGAAACCAGGCCTCTATTAATACCAGCTCGAGTGGTACTGAGTCCCACCCACACACCAGGAAAGAGCGAATTCAATCCAGGCCACTATTAATACCTGCTGGAATGGTACTGAGTCCCACTCACACACCAGGAAAGAGCCTATTCAATCCAGATCTCCATAAATACCAGCTGGAGTGGTACAGAGTCCCACTTACACACCAGGAAAGAGGCAATTCAATCCAGGCTTCTATTCATACCAGCTGGAGTGGCACTGAGTCCCACTCAAACACCAGGAAAGAGGCAATTCAATCCAGGCCTCTATTAATACCAGCTGGAGTGGAACAGAGTCCCACTCACACACCAGGAAACAGTCAATTCAATCCAGACCTCTATTAATACCAGCTGGTGTGGTACTTAGTCCCACTTACACACTAGGAAAGAGACAATTGAAACCAGCACACTATTAATACAGGCTGCAGTGGTACTGAGTCCCACTGACACACAAGGAAAGAGACAATTGAAACCAGGCCTCTATTAATAGCAGCTGGAGTGGTGCTGATTCCCACTTACACACCAGGAAAGAGACAATTGAAACCAGGCCTCTATTAATACCAGCTGGAGTGGTACTGAGTCGCTGGAGTGGTACTGAGTCCCACCCAAACACCAGCAAAGAGACAATTGAAACCACGCCTCTATTAATACCAGCTGGAATGGTACAGAGTCCCACTCAGTCCAAGGAAAGAGCCAACTCAAACCAGACCTCGATTAATACCAGCTGGAGTGGTACTGAGTCCCAACACACACCTGGAAAGAGCCAATTCAAACCAGGCCTCAATTAATACCAGCTGGAATGGTACTGAGTCCCACTCATACACCAGGAAAGAGGCAATTTAATCTAGGCTTCTATTCATACCAGCTGGAGTGGCACAGAGTCCCACTCACACACCAGGAAAGAGACAATTGAAACCAGGCCTCTATTAATACCAGCTGGAGTGGTACTGAGTCCCACTCACACTCCAGGAAAGAGGCAATTCAATCCAGGCTTCTATTATTACCAGCTGGAGTGGTACTGAGTCCCACTCACACACCAGGAATGAGCCAATTCAATCCAGAACTCTTATTCATACCAGTTGGAGAGGTACTGAGACCCATTCACACACCAGGAAAGAGCCAATTCAATCCAGGCCTCTATTAATACCAGCTGTAGTGTTACTGAGTCCCACTCACACACCAGGAAAGAGCCACTTCTATCCAGACCTCTATTAATACCAGCTGCAGTGGTACTGAGTCCCATTCACACACCAGGAAAGAGCCAATTCAATCCAGGCCTCTATTAATACCAGCTGGAGTGTTACTGAGTCCCACTCATACACAAGAAAAGAGCCAAGATAATCCAGACCTCTATTAATACCAGCTGAATTGGTACTGAGTCCCACTCACACACCAGGAAAGAGACACTTCAATCCAGACCTCTATTAATACCAGCTGGAGTGTTACTGAGTCCCTCTCACACACCAGGAAAGAGCCACTTCAATCCAGACCTCTACTAGTACCAGCTGGAGTTGTACTGAGTCCCACTCACACACCAGGAAAGAGACAATTAAATCCAAGACTCTATTAATACCAGCTGGATTAGAATTAACTCACACTCACACACCAGGAAAGAGCCAAATCAATCCAGACGTCCATTAATACCAGCTGCAGTGGTACTGAGCCCCACTTACACACCAGGAAGGAGCCAATTCAATCCACACCTCTATTAATAACAGCTGGAGTGGTACTGAGTCCAACTCACACACCAGGAAGGAGCCAATTCAATCCAGACCTCTATTAATATCTGCCGGAGTGGTACTGAGTCCCACTCACACACCAGGAAAGAGCCAATTCAATCCAGACCTGTATTGATATCAGCCGGAGTGGTACTGAGTCCCACTCACACACCAGGAAAGATCCAATTCAATCCAGACCTCTATTAATACCAGCTGGAGTAGAACTGAGAACCACTCACACACCAGGAAAGATCCAATTCAATCCAGGGCTCTATTAACACCAGCTGGAGCAGTCCTGAGTCCCACTCACACACCAGGAAAGAGCCAATTCAACCAGACCTCTATTAATACCAGCTGGAGTGTTACTGAGTCCCACTCATACACAAGAAAAGAGCCAAGATAATCCAGACCTCTATTAATACCAGCTGAATTGGTACTGAGTCCCACTCACACACCAGGAAAGAGACACTTCAATCCAGACCTCTATTAATACCAGCTGGAGTGTTACTGAGTCACTCTCACACACCAGGAAAGAGCCACTTCAATCCAGACCTCTACTAATACCAGCTGGAGTTGTACTGAGTCCCACTAACACACCAGGAAAGAGACAATTAAATCCAAGACTCTATTAATACCAGCTGGATTAGAATTAACTCACACTCACACACCAGGAAAGAGCCAAATCAATCCAGACGTCTATTAATACCAGCTGCAGTGGTACTGAGCCCCACTTACACACCAGGAAGGAGCCAATTCAATCCACACCTCTATTAATAACAGCTGGAGTGGTACTGAGTCCAACTCACACACCAGGAAGGAGCCAATTCAATCCAGACCTCTATTAATATCTGCCGGAGTGGTACTGAGTCCCACTCACACACCAGGAAAGAGCCAATTCAATCCAGACCTGTATTGATATCAGCCGGAGTGGTACTGAGTCCCACTCACACACCAGGAAAGATCCAATTCAATCCAGACCTCTATTAACACCAGCTGGAGCAGTCCTGAGTCCCACTCACACACCAGGAAAGAGCCAATTCAACCAGACCTCTATTAAAACCAGCTGGAGTGGTACTGAGTCCTACTCACACACCAGGAAAGAGCCACTTCAATCCAGACCTCTATTAATTCCAGGTGGAGTGGTACTGAGTACCACTCACACACCAGGAAAGAGCCACTTCAATCTAGGGCTCTATTAATACCAGCTGGAGTGGTACTGAGTCCCACGCACACTCCAGGAAAGAGCCACTTCCATCCAGACCTCTATTAATACCAGCTGGAGTGGTGCTGAGTCCCACTTACACACCAGGAATGAGCCAATTCAATCCAGACCTCTTATTCATACCAGTTGGAGAGGTACTGAGACCCCTTCACACACCAGGAAAGAGCCAATTCAATCCAGGCCTCTATTAATACCAGCTGTAGTGTTACTGAGTCCCACTCACACACCAGGAAAGAGCCACTTCAATCCAGACCTCTATTAATACCAGCTGGAGTAGAATTAACTCCCACTCACACACCAGGAAAGAGCCAATTCAATCCAGACCTCTATCAATACCAGCTGGAGTGGCACTGAGTCCCACTCACACACCAGAAAAGAGCCAAATCAATCCAGACCTCTATAAATACCAGCCGCATTGGTACTGAGTCCCACTCACACACCAGGAAAGAGCCAATTCAATCCAGACCTCTATTAATACCACCTGGAATAGAATTAACTCCCACTCACACACCAGGAAAGAGCCAATTCAATCCAGACCTCTATCAATACCAGCTGGAGTGGCACTGAGTCCCACTCACACACCAGAAAAGAGCCAAATCAATCCAGACCTCTATAAATACCAGCCGCATTGGTACTGAGTCCCACTCACACACCAGGAAAGAGCCAAATCAATCCAGACCTCTATTAATACCAGCTGCATTGGTACTGAGTCCCACTCACACACCAGGAAAGAGCCAATTCTATCCAGACATCTATTAATACCAGCTGGAGTAGAACTGAGTCCCACTCACACACCAGGAAAGAGCCAACACAACGAGACCTCTATTAAAACCAGCTGGAGTGGTACTGGGTCCTACTCACACACCAGGAAAGAGCCACTTCAATCCAGACCTCTTAATACCAGCTGGAGTGGTACTGAGTCCCACTCACACACCAGTAAAGAGCCAATACAACCAGACCTCTATTAAAACCAGCTGGAGTGGTACTGGGTCCTACTCACACACCAGGAAAGAGCCACTTCAATCCAGACCTCTATTAATACCAGCTGGAGTGGTACTGAGTCCCACTCACACACCAGGAAAGAGACACTTCAATCCAGACCTCTATTAATACCAGCTGGAGTGTTACTGAGTCCCTCTCACACACCAGGAAAGAGCCACTTCAATCCAGACCTCTACTAATACCAGCTGGAGTTGTACTGAGTCCCACTCACACACCAGGAAAGAGACAATTAAATCCAAGACTCTATTAATACCAGCTGGATTAGAATTAACTCACACTCACACACCAGGAAAGAGCCAAATCAATCCAGACGTCCATTAATACCAGCTGCAGTGGTACTGAGCCCCACTTACACACCAGGAAGGAGCCAATTCAATCCACACCTCTATTAATAACAGCTGGAGTGGTACTGAGTCCAACTCACACACCAGGAAGGAGCCAATTCAATCCAGACCTCTATTAATATCTGCCGGAGTGGTACTGAGTCCCACTCACACACCAGGAAAGAGCCAATTCAATCCAGACCTGTATTGATATCAGCCGGAGTGGTACTGAGTCCCACTCACACACCAGGAAAGATCCAATTCAATCCAGACCTCTATTAATACCAGCTGGAGTAGAACTGAGAACCACTCACACACCAGGAAAGATCCAATTCAATCCAGGGCTCTATTAACACCAGCTGGAGCAGTCCTGAGTCCCACTCACACACCAGGAAAGAGCCAATTCAACCAGACCTCTATTAATACCAGCTGGAGTGTTACTGAGTCCCACTCATACACAAGAAAAGAGCCAAGATAATCCAGACCTCTATTAATACCAGCTGAATTGGTACTGAGTCCCACTCACACACCAGGAAAGAGACACTTCAATCCAGACCTCTATTAATACCAGCTGGAGTGTTACTGAGTCCCTCTCACACACCAGGAAAGAGCCACTTCAATCCAGACCTCTACTAATACCAGCTGGAGTTGTACTGAGTCCCACTCACACACCAGGAAAGAGACAATTAAATCCAAGACTCTATTAATACCAGCTGGATTAGAATTAACTCACACTCACACACCAGGAAAGAGCCAAATCAATCCAGACGTCTATTAATACCAGCTGCAGTGGTACTGAGCCCCACTTTCACACCAGGAAGGAGCCAATTCAATCCACACCTCTATTAATAACAGCTGGAGTGGTACTGAGTCCAACTCACACACCAGGAAGGAGCCAATTCAATCCAGACCTCTATTAATATCTGCCGGAGTGGTACTGAGTCCCACTCACACACCAGGAAAGAGCCAATTCAATCCAGACCTGTATTGATATCAGCCGGAGTGGTACTGAGTCCCACTCACACACCAGGAAAGATCCAATTCAATCCAGACCTCTATTAACACCAGCTGGAGCAGTCCTGAGTCCCACTCACACACCAGGAAAGAGCCAATTCAGCCAGACCTCTATTAAAACCAGCTGGAGTGGTACTGAGTCCTACTCACACACCAGGAAAGAGCCACTTCAATCCAGACCTCTATTAATTCCAGCTGGAGTGGTACTGAGTACCACTCACACACCAGGAAAGAGCCACTTCAATCTAGGGCTCTATTAATACCAGCTGGAGTGGTACTGAGTCCCACTCACACACCAGGAAAGAGCCAATTCAATCCAGACCTCTATTAATACCAGCTGGAGTAGAACTGAGTCCCACTCATACACCAGGAAAGAGCCAATTCAATCCAGACCACTTCTTAATACCAGCTGGAGTGGTACTGAGTCCCACGCACACTCCAGGAAAGAGCCACTTCCATCCAGACCTCTATTAATACCAGCTGGAGTGGTGCTGAGTCCCACTTACACACCAGGAATGAGCCAATTCAATCCAGACCTCTTATTCATACCAGTTGGAGAGGTACTGAGACCCCTTCACACACCAGGAAAGAGCCAAATCAATCCAAACCTCTATAAATACCAGCCGCATTGGTACTGAGTCCCACTCACACACCAGGAAAGAGCCAATTCAATCCAGACCTCTATTAATACCAGCTGCATTGGTACTGAGTCCCACTCACACACCAGGAAAGAGCCAATTCTATCCAGACATCTATTAATACCAGCTGGAGTAGAACTGAGTCCCACTCACACACCAGGAAAGAGCCAACACAACCAGACCTCTATTAAAACCAGCTGGAGTGGTACTGGGTCCTACTCACACACCAGGAAAGAGCCACTTCAATCCAGACCTCTATTAATACCAGCTGGAGTGGTACTGAGTCCCACTCACACACCAGTAAAGAGCCAATACAACCAGACCTCTATTAAAACCAGCTGGAGTGGTACTGGGTCCTACTCACACACCAGGAAAGAGCCACTTCAATCCTGACCTCTATTAATACCAGCTGGAGTGGTACTGAGTCCCACTCACACACCAGGAAAGAGCCAATACAACCAGACCTCTATTAAAACCAGCTGGAGTGGTACTGGGTCCTACCCACACACCAGGAAAGAGCCACTTCAATCCAGACCTCTATTAATACCAGCTGGAGTGGTACTGAGTCCCACTCACACACCAGGAAAGAGCCACTTCAATCCAGGGCTCTATTAATACCAGCTGGAGTGGTACTGAGTCCCACTCACACACCAGGAAAGAGCCAATTCAATCCAGACCTCTATTAATACCAGCTGGAGTAGAACTGAGTCCCACTCACACACCAGAAAAGAGCCAATTCAATCCAGACTACATCTTAATACCAGCTGGAGTGGTACTGAGGCACACGCACACACCAGGAAAGAGCCACTTCAATCCAGACCTCTATTAATATCAGCTGGAGTGGTGCTGAGTCCCACTCAAACACCAGGAATGAGCCAATTCAATCCAGACCTCTATTAATACCAGCTGGAGTGGGACTGAGTCCCTCTCACACACCAGGAAAGGGACAATTCAATCCAAGAATCTATTAATACCAGCTGGAGTAGAATGAACTCACACTCACACACCAGGAAAGAGCCAATTCAATCCAGACCTCTATTAATAGCAGCTGGAGTGTTACTGAGTCCCACTCACACACTAGGAAAGAGCCACTTCAATCCAGATCTCTATTGATACCAGCTGGAGTGGTACAGAGTCGCACTCACACACCAGGAAAGAGCCACTTCAATCCAGCCATCTATTCCTACCAGCTGGAGTGTTACTGAGTCCCACTCACACACCAGGAAAGAGACAATTCAATCCAAGACTCTATTAATACCAGCTGGAGTAGAATGAACTCCCACTCACACACCAGGAAAGAGCCAATTCAATCCAGACCTCTATTAATATCTGCCGGAGTGGTACTGAGTCCCACTCACACACCAGGAAAGAGCCAATTCAATCCAGACCTGTATTGATATCAGCCGGAGTGGTACTGAGTCCCACTCACACACCAGGAAAGAGCCAATTCAATCCAGACCTCTATTAACACCAGCTGGAGCAGTCCTGAGTCCCACTCACACACCAGGAAAGAGCCAATTCAACCAGACCTCTATTAAAACCAGCTGGAGTGGTACTGAGTCCTACTCACACACCAGGAAAGAGCCACTTCAATCCAGACCTCTATTAATTCCAGGTGGAGTGGTACTGAGTACCACTCACACACCAGGAAAGAGCCACTTCAATCTAGGGCTCTATTAATACCAGCTGGAGTGGTACTGAGTCCCACTTACACACCAGGAATGAGCCAATTCAATCCAGACCTCTTATTCATACCAGTTGGAGAGGTACTGAGACCCCTTCACACACCAGGAAAGAGCCAATTCAATCCAGGCCTCTATTAATACCAGCTGTAGTGTTACTGAGTCCCACTCACACACCAGGAAAGAGCCACTTCAATCCAGACCTCTATTAATACCAGCTGGAGTAGAATTAACTCCCACTCACACACCAGGAAAGAGCCAATTCAATCCAGACCTCTATCAATACCAGCTGGAGTGGCACTGAGTCCCACTCACACACCAGAAATGAGCCAAATCAATCCAGACCTCTATAAATACCAGCCGCATTGGTACTGAGTCCCACTCACACACCAGGAAAGAGCCAATTCAATCCAGACCTCTATTAATACCACCTGGAATAGAAGTAACTCCCACTCACACACCAGGAAAGAGCCAAATCAATCCAGACCTCTATTAATACCAGCTGGAGTGGTACTGAGTCCCACTCACACACCAGGAAAGAGCCAATTCTATCCAGACATCTATTAATACCAGCTGGAGTAGAACTGAGTCCCACTCACACACCAGGAAAGAGCCAACACAACGAGACCTCTATTAAAACCAGCTGGAGTGGTACTGGGTCCTACTCACACACCAGGAAAGAGCCACTTCAATCCAGACCTCTATTAATACCAGCTGGAGTGGTACTGAGTCCCACTCACACACCAGGAAAGAGACACTTCAATCCAGACCTCTATTAATACCAGCTGGAGTGTTACTGAGTCCCTCTCACACACCAGGAAAGAGCCACTTCAATCCAGACCTCTACTAATACCAGCTGGAGTTGTACTGAGTCCCACTCACACACCAGGAAAGAGACAATTAAATCCAAGACTCTATTAATACCAGCTGGATTAGAATTAACTCACACTCACACACCAGGAAAGAGCCAAATCAATCCAGACGTCCATTAATACCAGCTGCAGTGGTACTGAGCCCCACTTACACACCAGGAAGGAGCCAATTCAATCCACACCTCTATTAATAACAGCTGGAGTGGTACTGAGTCCAACTCACACACCAGGAAGGAGCCAATTCAATCCAGACCTCTATTAATATCTGCCGGAGTGGTACTGAGTCCCACTCACACACCAGGAAAGAGCCAATTCAATCCAGACCTGTATTGATATCAGCCGGAGTGGTACTGAGTCCCACTCACACACCAGGAAAGATCCAATTCAATCCAGACCTCTATTAATACCAGCTGGAGTAGAACTGAGAACCACTCACACACCAGGAAAGATCCAATTCAATCCAGGGCTCTATTAACACCAGCTGGAGCAGTCCTGAGTCCCACTCACACACCAGGAAAGAGCCAATTCAACCAGACCTCTATTAATACCAGCTGGAGTGTTACTGAGTCCCACTCATACACAAGAAAAGAGCCAAGATAATCCAGACCTCTATTAATACCAGCTGAATTGGTACTGAGTCCCACTCACACACCAGGAAAGAGACACTTCAATCCAGACCTGTATTAATACCAGCTGGAGTGTTACTGAGTCCCTCTCACACACCAGGAAAGAGCCACTTCAATCCAGACCTCTACTAATACCAGCTGGAGTTGTACTGAGTCCCACTCACACACCAGGAAAGAGACAATTAAATCCAAGACTCTATTAATACCAGCTGGATTAGAATTAACTCACACTCACACACCAGGAAAGAGCCAAATCAATCCAGACGTCTATTAATACCAGCTGCAGTGGTACTGAGCCCCACTTTCACACCAGGAAGGAGCCAATTCAATCCACACCTCTATTAATAACAGCTGGAGTGGTACTGAGTCCAACTCACACACCAGGAAGGAGCCAATTCAATCCAGACCTCTATTAATATATGCCGGAGTGGTACTGAGTCCCACTCACACACCAGGAAAGAGCCAATTCAATCCAGACCTGTATTGATATCAGCCGGAGTGGTACTGAGTCCCACTCACACACCAGGAAAGATCCAATTCAATCCAGACCTCTATTAACACCAGCTGGAGCAGTCCTGAGTCCCACTCACACACCAGGAAAGAGCCAATTCAGCCAGACCTCTATTAAAACCAGCTGGAGTGGTACTGAGTCCTACTCACACACCAGGAAAGAGCCACTTCAATCCAGACCTCTATTAATTCCAGCTGGAGTGGTACTGAGTACCACTCACACACCAGGAAAGAGCCACTTCAATCTAGGGCTCTATTAATACCAGCTGGAGTGGTACTGAGTCCCACTCACACACCAGGAAAGAGCCAATTCAATCCAGACTTCTATTAATACCAGCTGGAGTAGAACTGAGTCCCACTCATACACCAGGAAAGAGCCAATTCAATCCAGACCACTTCTTAATACCAGCTGGAGTGGTACTGAGTCCCACGCACACTCCAGGAAAGAGCCACTTCCATCCAGACCTCTATTAATACCAGCTGGAGTGGTGCTGAGTCCCACTTACACACCAGGAATGAGCCAATTCAATCCAGACCTCTTATTCATACCAGTTGGAGAGGTACTGAGACCCCTTCACACACCAGGAAAGAGCCAGATCAATCCAGACCTCTATAAATACCAGCCGCATTGGTACTGAGTCCCACTCACACACCAGGAAAGAGCCAAATCAATCCAGACCTCTATTAATACCAGCCGCATTGGTACTGAGTCCCACTCACACACCAGGAAAGAGCCAAATCAATCCAGACCTCTATTAATACCAGCTGCATTGGTACTGAGTCCCACTCACACAACAGGAAAGAGCCAATTCTATCCAGACATCTATTAATACCAGCTGGAGTAGAAATGAGTCCCACTCACACACCAGGAAAGAGCCAACACAACCAGACCTCTATTAAAACCAGCTGGAGTGGTACTGGGTCCTACTCACACACCAGGAAAGAGCCACTTCAATCCAGACCTCTATTAATACCAGCTGGAGTGGTACTGAGTCCCAATCACACACCAGTAAAGAGCCAATACAACCAGACCTCTATTAAAACCAGCTGGAGTGGTACTGGGTCCTACTCACACACCAGGAAAGAGCCACTTCAATCCAGACCTCTATTAATACCAGCTGGAGTGGTACTGAGTCCCACTCACACACCAGGAAAGAGCCAATACAACCAGACCTCTATTA
Source organism: Heterodontus francisci (assembly GCF_036365525.1). NCBI lineage: Eukaryota > Metazoa > Chordata > Chondrichthyes > Heterodontiformes > Heterodontidae > Heterodontus > Heterodontus francisci. Next base: position 3,063,594 of record NW_027140336.1, read on the forward strand.
AAACCAGCTGGAGTGGTACTGGGTCCTACCCACACACCAGGAAAGAGCCACTTCAATCCAGACCTCTATTAATACCAGCTGGAGTGGTACTGAGTCCCACTCACACACCAGGAAAGAGCCACTTCAATCCAGGGCTCTATTAATACCAGCTGGAGTGGTACTGAGTCCCACTCACACACCAGGAAAGAGCCAATTCAATCCAGACCTCTATTAATACCAGCTGGAGTAGAACTGAGTCCCACTCACACACCAGAAAAGAGCCAATTCAATCCAGACTACATCTTAATACCAGCTGGAGTGGTACTGAGGCACACGCACACACCAGGAAAGAGCCACTTCAATCCAGACCTCTATTAATACCAGCTGGAGTGGGACTGAGTCCCTCTCACACACCAGGAAAGGGACAATTCAATCCAAGAATCTATTAATACCAGCTGGAGTAGAATGAACTCACACTCACACACCAGGAAAGAGCCAATTCAATCCAGACCTCTATTAATAGCAGCTGGAGTGTTACTGAGTCCCACTCACACACTAGGAAAGAGCCACTTCAATCCAGATCTCTATTGATACCAGCTGGAGTGGTACAGAGTCGCACTCACACACCAGGAAAGAGCCACTTCAATCCAGCCATCTATTCCTACCAGCTGGAGTGTTACTGAGTCCCACTCACACACCAGGAAAGAGACAATTCAATCCAAGACTCTATTAATACCAGCTGGAGTAGAATGAACTCCCACTCACACACCAGGAAAGAGCCAATTCAATCCAGACCTCTATTAATATCAGCTGGAGTTATACTGAGTCCCACTCAAACACCAGGAAGGAGCCAATTCAATCCAGACCTCGCTTAATATCAGCCGGAGTGGTACTGAGTCCCACTCACACACCAGGAAAGAGCCACTTCAATCCAGACCTCTACTAATACCAGCTGGAGTTGTACTGAGTCCCACTCACACACCAGGAAAGAGACAATTCAATCCAGACCTCTACTAATACCAGCTGGAGTAGACTTAACTCCCACTCACACACCAGGAAAGATCCAATTCAATCCAGGGCTCTATTATTACCAGCTGGAGCAGTACAGAGTCCCCCTCACACACCAGGAAAGAGCCAATTCAACGAGACCTCTATTAAAACCAGCTGGAGTGGTACTGAGTCCTACTCACACACCAGGAAAGAGCCACTTAAATCCAGACCTATATTAATACGAGCTGGAGTGGTACTGAGTCCCACTCATACACCACGAAAGAGCCACTTCAATCCAGAGCTCAATTAATACCATCTGGAGTGGTACTGAGTCCCACTCAAACACCAGGAAGTAGCCAATTCAATCCAGATCTCTATTAATATCAGCTGGAATGGTACTGAGTCCCACTCACACACCAGGAAAGAGCCACTTCAATCCAGACTCTATTAATACCAGCTGGAGTGTTACTGAGTCCCACTCACAAACCAGGAAAGTGCCACTTCAATCCAGACCTCTATTAATACCAGCTGGAGTGGTACTGAGTCCCATTCACACACCAGGAAAGAGCCACAACAATCCAGACCTCTATTAATACCAGCTGGAGTGGTACCGAGTCCCACTCACACACCAGGAAAGTGCCACTTCAATCCAGACCTCTATTAATACCAGCTGGAGTGGTACTGAGTCCCACTTGCACACCAGGAAAGAGCCACTTCAATCCAGACCTCTATTGATACCAGCTGGAGTGGTACTGCGCCCCAATCATACACCAGGAAAGAGTCACTTCAATCTAGACCTCTATTAATACCAGCTGGAGTGGCACTGAGTCCCACTCACACACCAGGAATGTGCCAATTCAATCCAGTCCTCTTATTCATACCAGTTGGAGAGGTACTGAGTCCCATTCACACACCAGGAAAGAGCCAATTCAATCCAGGCCTCTGTTAATACCAGCTGTAGTGTTACTGAGTCCCACTCACACACCAGGAAAGAGCCACTTCAATCCAGACCTCTATTAATACCAGCTGCAGTGGTACTGAGTCCCACTCACACACCAGGAAAGAGACACTTCAATCCAGACCTCTATTAATACCAGCTGGAGTGTTACTGAGTCCCTCGCACACACCAGGAAAGAGACACTTCAATCCAGACCTCTATCAATACCACCTGGAGTGGCAATGAGTCCCACGCACACAGCAGAAAAGAGCCAAGATAATCCAGACCTCGGTTAATACCAGCTGCAGTGGTAGTGAGTCCCACTCACACACCAGGAAAGAGACACTTCAATCCAGGCCTCTATTAATCCCAGCTGGAGTGTTACTGAGTCCCTCTCACACACCAGGAAAGAGCCACTTCAATCCAGACCTCTTTTAATACCAGCTGGAGTTGCACTGAGTCCCACTCACACACCAGGAAAGAGCCACTTCAATCCAGACCTCTACTAATACCAGCTGGAGTTGTACTGAGTCCCACTCACACACCAGGAAAGAGACAATTCAATCCAGACCTCTACTAATACCAGCTGGAGTAGAATTAACTCCCACTCACACACCAGGAAAGAGCCAATTCAATCCAGACCTCTACCAATACCAGCTGGAGTGGCACTGAGTCCCACTCACACACCAGGAAAGAGCCAAATCAATCCAGACATCTATTAATACCTGCTGCAGTGGTACTGAGCCCCACTCACACACCAGGAAGGAGCCAATTCAATCCACACCTCTATTAATAACAGCTGGAGTGGTACTGAGTCCCACTCACACACAAGGAAGGAGCCAATTCAATCCAGACCTCTATTAATACCAGCTGGAGTAGAACTGAGTCCCACGCACACACCAGGAAAGAGCCACTTCCATCCAGACCTCTATTAATACCAGCTGGAGTAGAACTGAGTACCACTCACACACCAGGAAAGAGCCAATTCAATTCAGGGCTCTTTTAATACCAGCTGGAGCTGTCCTGAGTCCCACTCACACACCAGGAAAGAGCCAATTCAACCAGACCTCTATTAAAACCAGCTTGAGTGTTACTGAGTCCCACTCAGACACCAGGAAGGAGCCAATTCAATCCAAGACTCTATTAATACCAGCTGGAGTAGAATGAACTCCCACTCACACAGCAGGAAAGAGCCAATTCAATCGAGACCTCTACTGATACCAGCTGGAGTGGTACTGAGTCGCAATCACACACCAGGAAAGAGCCACTTCAATCCAGACCTCTATTAATACCAGCTGGATTGGTACTGAGTCCCTCTCACACACCAGGAAAGAGACAATTCAATCCAAGACTCGATTAATACCAGCTGGAGTAGAATGAACTCCCACTCACACAGCAGGAAAGAGCCAATTCAATCCAGACCTCTATTAATACCAGCTGGAGTGTTACTGAGTACCACTCACACACCAGGAAAGAGCCACTTCAATCCAGATCTCTATTGATACCAGCTGGAGTGGTACAGAGTCGCACTCACACACCAGGAAAGAGCCACTTCAATCCAGACCTCGATTAATACCAGCTGGAGTGTTACTGAGTCCCTCACACACACCAGGAAAGAGCCACTTCAATCCAGACCTCTACTAATACCAGCTGGAGTGGTACTGAGTCCCACTCACACACCAGGAAAGAGACAATTCAATCCAAGACTCTATTAATACCAGCTGGAGTAGAATGAACTCCCACTCACACACCAGGAAAGAGCCAATTCAATCCAGACCTCTATCAATACCAGCTTGAGTGTTACTGAGTCCCACTCACACACCAGGAAGGAGCCAATTCAATCCAGACCTCTATCAATTTCAGCTGGAGTTATACTGAGTCCCACTCAAACACCAGGAAAGAGCCAATTCAATCCAGGGCTCTATTAATACCAGCTGGAGCAGTACAGAGTCCCCCTCACACACCAGGAAAGAGCCAATTCAACCAGACCTCTATTAAAACCAGCTGGAGTGGTACTGAGTCCTACTCACACACCAGGAAAGAGCCACTTCAATCCAGACCTATATTAATACCAGCTGGAGTGGTACTGAGTCCCACTCACACACCAGGAAGTAGCCAATTCAATCCAGATCTCTATTAATATCAGCTGGAGTGGTACTGAGTCTCAGTCACACACTGGGAAAAAGCCAATTCAAGCCAGGGCTCTATTAATATCAGCCGGAGTGGTACTGAGTCCCACTCACACACCAGGATAGAGCCACTTCAATCCAGACCTCTACTAATACCAGCTGGAGTGGTACTGAGTCGCACTCACACACCAGCAAATAGCCAATCCAATCCAGACCACTTATTAATAACAGCTGGAGTGGTACTGAGTCCCACGCACCCACCAGGAAAGAGCCACTTCAATCCAGTCCTCTATTAATGCCAGCTGGAGTGGTACTGAGTCCCACTCACACACCAGGAAAGAGCCACTTCATTCCAGACTCTATTAATACCAGCTGGAGTGTTACTGAGTCCCACTCACAAACCAGGAAAGTGCCACTTCAATCCAGAGCTCTATTAATACCAGCTGGAGTGGTACTGAGTCCCACTCACACACCAGGAAAGAGCCACATCAATCCAGACCTCTATTAATACCAGCTCGAGTGGTACCGAGTGCCACTCACACACCAGGAAAGAGCCACTTCAGTCCAGACCTCTATTAATACCAGCTGGAGTGGTACTGAGTCCCACTTGCACACCAGGAAAGAGCCACTTCAATCCAAACCTCTATTGATACCAGCTGGAGTGGTAGTGAGTCCCACTCACACACCAGGAAAGAGCCACTTCAATCCAGACCTCTATTGATACCAGCTGGAGTGGTACTGAGTCCCAATCATACACCAGGAAAGAGCCACTTCAATCTGGACCTCTATTAATACCAGCTGGAGTGGTACTGAGTCCCACTCACACACCAGGAATGAGCCAATTCAATCCAGACATCTATTAATACCAGCTGTAGTGTTAATGAGTCCCAATCATACACCAGGAAAGAGCCACTTCAATCTAGACCTCTATTAATACCAGCTGGAGTGGTACTGAGTCCCACTCACACACCAGGAAGTCACCAATTCAATCCAGACCTCTTATTCATACCAGTTGGAGAGGTACTGAGTCCCATTCACACACCAGGAAAGAGCCAATTCAATCCAGGCCTCTATTAATACCAGCTGTAGTGTAACTGAGTCCCACTCACACACCAGGAAAGAGCCACTTCAATCCAGACCTCTATTAATACCAGCTGCAGTGGTACTGAGTCCCACCAACACACCAGGAAATAGCCACTTCAATCCAGACCTCTATTAATATAAGCTGGTGTTATACTGAGTCCCACTCACACACCAGGAAAGAGCCACTTCATTCCAGACTCTATTAATACCAGCTGGAGTGTTACTGAGTCCCCCTCACACACCAGGAAAGAGCCACATCAATCCAGACCTCTATTAATACCAGCTGGAGTGGTACTGAGTCCCACTCACACACCAGGGAAGAGCCACTTCAATCCAGACATCTATTAATACCAGCTGTAGTGTTAATGAGTCCCTCTCAAACACCAGGAAAGAGCCACTTCAATCCAGACCTCTACTAATACCAGCTGGAGTGGTACTGAGTCCCACTCACACACCAGGAAAGAGACAATTCAATCCAGACCTCTATTAATACCAGCTGGAATGGTACTGAGTCCCACTCACACACCAGGAAAGAGCCACTTCAATCCAGACCTCTATTAATACCAGCTGGAGTGGTACTGAGCCCACTCGCACACCAGGAAAGAGCCACATCAATCCAGACCTCTATTAATACCAGCTGGAGTGGTACCGAGTCCCACTCACACACCGGGAAAGAGCCACTTCAATCCAGACCTCTACTAATACCAGCTGGAGTGGTACTGAGTCCCACTCACACCGGGAAAGAGACAATTCAATCCAGACCTCTATTAATACCAGCTGGAGTAGAATGAACTCCCACTCACACAGCAGGAAAGAGCCAATTCAATCGAGACCTCTACTGATACCAGCTGGAGTGGTACTGAGTCGCAATCACACACCAGGAAAGAGCCACTTCAATCCAGACCTCTATTAATACCATCTGGATTGGTACTGAGTCCCTCTCACACACCAGGAAAGAGACAATTCAATCCAAGACTCTATTAATACCAGCTGGAGTAGAATGAACTCCCACTCACACAGCAGGAAAGAGCCAATTCAATCCAGACCTCTATTAATACAAGCTGGAGTGTTACTGAGTACCACTCACACACCAGGAAAGAGCCACTTCAATCCAGATCTCTATTGATACCAGCTGGAGTGGTACAGAGTCGCACTCACACACCAGGAAAGAGCCACTTCAATCCAGACCTCGATTAATACCAGCTGGAGTGTTACTGAGTCCCTCACACACACCAGGAAAGAGCCACTTCAATCCAGACCTCTACTAATACCAGCTGGAGTGGTACTGAGTCCCACTCACACACCAGGAAAGAGACAATTCAATCCAAGACTCTATTAATACCAGCTGGAGTAGAATGAACTCCCACTCACACACCAGGAAAGAGCCAATTCAATCCAGACCTCTATCAATACCAGCTTGAGTGTTACTGAGTCCCACTCAGACACCAGGAAGGAGCCAATTCAATCCAGACCTCTATCAATTTCAGCTGGAGTTATACTGAGTCCCACTCAAACACGAGGAAGGAGCCAATTCAATCCATACCTCTCTTAATATCAGCCGGAGTGGTACTGAGTACGACTCAAACACCAGGAAAGAGCCAATTCAATCCAGGGCTCTATTAATACCAGCTGGAGCAGTACAGAGTCCCCCTCACACACCAGGAAAGAGCCAATTCAACCAGACCTCTATTAAAACCAGCTGGAGTGGTACTGAGTCCTACTCACACACCAGGAAAGAGCCACTTCAATCCAGACCTATATTAATACCAGCTGGAGTGGTACTGAGTCCCACTCACACACCAGGAAGTAGCCAATTCAATCCAGATCTCTATTAATATCAGCTGGAGTGGTACTGAGTCTCAGTCACACACTGGGAAAAAGCCAATTCAAGCCAGGGCTCTATTAATATCAGCCGGAGTGGTACTGAGTCCCACTCACACACCAGGATAGAGCCACTTCAATCCAGGCCTCTACTAATACCAGCTGGAGTGGTACTGAGTCGCACTCACACACCAGCAAATAGCCAATCCAATCCAGACCACTTATTAATAACAGCTGGAGTGGTACTGAGTCCCACGCACCCACCAGGAAAGAGCCACTTCAATCCAGTCCTCTATTAATGCCAGCTGGAGTGGTACTGAGCCCCACTCACACACCAGGTAAGAGCCTATTCAATCCAGACCTCTTATTAATACCAGCTGGAGTGGTACTGAGTCCCACTCACACACCAGGAAAGAGCCACTTCAATCCAGGCCTATTTTAATACCAGCTGGAGTGTTACTGAGTCCCACTCACACACCAGGAAAGAACCACTTCAATCCAGACCTCTATTAATACCAGCTGGAGTGGAACTGAGTCCCACTCACACACCAGGAAAGAGCCACTTCATTCCAGACTCTATTAATACCAGCTGGAGTGTTACTGAGTCCCACTCACAAACCAGGAAAGTGCCACTTCAATCCAGAGCTCTATTAATACCAGCTGGAGTGGTACTGAGTCCCACTCACACACCAGGAAAGAGCCACATCAATCCAGACCTCTATTAATACCAGCTGGAGTGGTACCGAGTGCCACTCACACACCAGGAAAGAGCCACTTCAGTCCAGACCTCTATTAATACCAGCTGGAGTGGTACTGAGTCCCACTTGCACACCAGGAAAGAGCCACTTCAATCCAAACCTCTATTGATACCAGCTGGAGTGGTAGTGAGTCCCACTCACACACCAGGAAAGAGCCACTTCAATCCAGACCTCTATTGATACCAGCTGGAGTGGTACTGAGTCCCAATCATACACCAGGAAAGAGCCACTTCAATCTGGACCTCTATTAATACCAGCTGGAGTGGTACTGAGTCCCACTCACACACCAGGAATGAGCCAATTCAATCCAGACATCTATTAATACCAGCTGTAGTGTTAATGAGTCCCAATCATACACCAGGAAAGAGCCACTTCAATCTAGACCTCTATTAATACCAGCTGGAGTGGTACTGAGTCCCACTCACACACCAGGAAGTCGCCAATTCAATCCAGACCTCTTATTCATACCAGTTGGAGAGGTACTGAGTCCCATTCACACACCAGGAAAGAGCCAATTCAATCCAGGCCTCTATTAATACCAGCTGTAGTGTAACTGAGTCCCACTCACACACCAGGAAAGAGCCACTTCAATCCAGACCTCTATTAATACCAGCTGCAGTGGTACTGAGTCCCACCAACACACCAGGAAATAGCCACTTCAATCCAGACCTCTATTAATATAAGCTGGTGTTATACTGAGTCCCACTCACACACCAGGAAAGAGCCACTTCATTCCAGACTCTATTAATACCAGCTGGAGTGTTACTGAGTCCCACTCACACACCAGGGAAGAGCCACTTCAATCCAGACATCTATTAATACCAGCTGTAGTGTTAATGAGTCCCTCTCAAACACCAGGAAAGAGCCACTTCAATCCAGACCTCTACTAATACCAGCTGGAGTGGTACTGAGTCCCACTCACACACCAGGAAAGAGACAATTCAATCCAGACCTCTATTAATACCAGCTGGAATGGTACTGAGTCCCACTCACACACCAGGAAAGAGCCACTTCAATCCAGACCTCTATTAATACCAGCTGGAGTGGCACTGAGCCCACTCGCACACCAGGAAAGAGCCACATCAATCCAGACCTCTATTAATACCAGCTGGAGTGGTACCGAGTCCCACTCACACACCGGGAAAGAGCCACTTCAATCCAGACCTCTACTAATACCAGCTGGAGTGGTACTGAGTCCCACTCACACACCAGGAAAGAGACAATTCAATCCAGACCTCTATTAATACCAGCTGGAGTGGTACTGAGTCCCACTTGCACACCAGGAAAGAGCCACTTCAATCCAGACATCTATTAATACCAGCTGTAGTGTTAATGAGTCCCTTTCAAACATCAGGAAAGAGCCACTTAAATCCAGACCTCTACTAATACCAGCTGGAGTGGTACTGAGTCCCACTCACACTCCAGGAAAGTGATAATTCAATCCAAGACTCTATTAATACCATCTTGAGTAGAATTAACTCCCACTCACACACCAGGAAAGCGCCAATTCAATCCAGACCTCTATCAATACCTGCTGGAGTGGTACTGAGTCCCACCCACACACCAGGAAATAGCCACTTCAATCCAGACCTCTATTAATATAAGCTGGAGTTATACTGAGTCCCACCCACACACCAGGTAAGAGCCAATTCAATCAAGGGCTCTATTAATACCAGCAGTAGCAGTACAGAGTCCCCCTCACACACCAGGAAAGAGCCACATCAATCCAGACCTCTATTAATACCAGCTGGAGTGGTACTGAGTCCCACTCATACACCAGGAAAGAGCCACTTCAATCTAGACCTCTATTAATACCAGCTGGAGTGGTACTGAGTCCCACTCACACACCAGGAATGAGCCAATTCAATCCAGACCTCTTATTCATACCAGTTGGAGAGGTACTGCGTCCCATTCACACACCAGGAAAGAGCCAATTCAATCCAGGCCTCTATTAATACCAGCTGTAGTGTAACTGAGTCCCTCTCAAACACCAGGAAAGAGCCACTTCAATCCAGACCTCTACTAATACCAGCTGGAGTGGTACTGAGTCCCACTCACACACCAGGAAAGAGACAATTCAATCCAGACCTCTATTAATACCAGCTGGAATGGTACTGAGTCCCACTCACACACCAGGAAAGAGCCACTTCAATCCAGACCTCTATTAATACCAGCTGGAGTGGTACTGAGCCCACTCGCACACCAGGAAAGAGCCACATCAATCCAGACCTCTATTAATACCAGCTGGAGTGGTACCGAGTCCCACTCACACACCGGGAAAGAGCCACTTCAATCCGGACCTCTATTAATACCAGCTGGAGTGGTACTGAGTCCCACTTGCACACCAGGAAAGAGCCACTTCAATCCAGACATCTATTAATACCAGCTGTAGTGTTAATGAGTCCCTTTCAAACACCAGGAAAGAGCCACTTAAATCCAGACCTCTACTAATACCAGCTGGAGTGGTACTGAGTCCCACTCACACTCCAGGAAAGTGATAATTCAATCCAAGACTCTATTAATACCATCTTGAGTAGAATTAACTCCCACTCACACACCAGGAAAGCGCCAATTCAATCCAGACCTCTATCAATACCTGCTGGAGTGGTACTGAGTCCCACCCACACACCAGGAAATAGCCACTTCAATCCAGACCTCTATTAATATAAGCTGGAGTTATACTGAGTCCCACCCACACACCAGGTAAGAGCCAATTCAATCCAGGGCTCTATTAATACCAGCAGGAGCAGTACAGAGTCCCCCTCACACACCAGGAAAGAGCCACATCAATCCAGACCTCTATTAATACCAGCTGGAGTGGTACTGAGTCCCACTCATACACCAGGAAAGAGCCACTTCAATCTAGACCTCTATTAATACCAGCTGGAGTGGTACTGAGTCCCACTCACACACAAGGAATGAGCCAATTCAATCCAGACATCTATTAATACCAGCTGTAGTGTTAATGAGTCCCAATCATACACCAGGAAAGAGCCACTTCAATCTAGACCTCTTATTCATACCAGTTGGAGAGGTACTGAGTCCCACTCACACACCAGGAATGAGCCAATTCAATCCAGACCTCTTATTCATACCAGTTGGAGAGGTACTGAGTCCCATTCACACACCAGGAAAGAGCCACTTCAATCCAGACCTCTATTAATACCAGCTGTAGTGTAACTGAGTCCCACTCACACACCAGGAAAGAGCCACTTCAATCCAGACCTCTATTAATACCAGCTGCAGTGGTACTGAGTCCCACCAACACACCAGGAAATAGCCACTTCAATCCAGACCTCTATTAATATAAGCTGGTGTTATACTGAGTCCCACCCACACACCAGGAAAGAGCCAAATCAATCCAGGGCTCTATTAATACCAGCTGGAGTGGTACTGAGTCCCACTCACACACCAGGGAAGAGCCACTTCAATCCAGACATCTATTAATACCAGCTGTAGTGTTAATGAGTCCCTCTCAAACACCAGGAAAGAGCCACTTCAATCCAGACCTCTACTAATACCAGCTGGAGTGGTACTGAGTCCCACCAACACACCAGGAAATAGCCACTTCAATCCAGACCTCTATTAATATAAGCTGGTGTTATACTGAGTCCCACCCACACACCAGGAAAGAGCCAAATCAATCCAGGGCTCTATTAATACCAGCTGGAGTGGTACTGAGTCCCACTCACACACCAGGGAAGAGCCACTTCAATCCAGACATCTATTAATACCAGCTGTAGTGTTAATGAGTCCCTCTCAAACACCAGGAAAGAGCCACTTCAATCCAGACCTCTACTAATACCAGCTGGAGTGGTACTGAGTCCCACTCACACACCAGGAAAGAGACAATTCAATCCAGACCTCTATTAATACCAGCTGGAATGGTACTGAGTCCCACTCACACACCAGGAAAGAGCCACTTCAATCCAGACCTCTATTAATACCAGCTGGAGTGGTACTGAGCCCACTCGCACACCAGGAAAGAGCCACATCAATCCAGACCTCTACTAATACCAGCTGGAGTGGTACCGAGTCCCACTCACACACCGGGAAAGTGCCACTTCAATCCAGACCTCTATTAATACCAGCTGGAGTGGTACTGAGTCCCACTTGCACACCAGGAAAGAGCCACTTCAATCCAGACATCTATTAATACCAGCTGTAGTGTTAATGAGTCCCTTTCAAACACCAGGAAAGAGCCACTTAAATCCAGACCTCTACTAATACCAGCTGGAGTGGTACTGAGTCCCACTCACACTCCAGGAAAGTGATAATTCAGTCCAAGACTCTATTAATACCATCTTGAGTAGAATTAACTCCCACTCACACACCAGGAAAGCGCCAATTCAATCCAGACCTCTATCAATACCTGCTGGAGTGGTACTGAGTCCCACCCACACACCAGGAAATAGCCACTTCAATCCAGACCTCTATTAATATAAGGTGGAGTTATACTGAGTCCCACCCACACACCAGGTAAGAGCCAATTCAATCCAGGGCTCTATTAATACCAGCAGGAGCAGTACAGAGTCCCCCTCACACACCAGGAAAGAGCCACATCAATCCAGACCTCTATTAATACCAGCTGGAGTGGTACTGAGTCCCACTCATACACCAGGAAAGAGCCACTTCAATCTAGACCTCTATTAATACCAGCTGGAGTGGTACTGAGTCCCACTCACACACAAGGAATGAGCCAATTCAATCCAGACATCTATTAATACCAGCTGTAGTGTTAATGAGTCCCAATCATACACCAGGAAAGAGCCACTTCAATCTAGACCTCTATTAATACCAGCTGGAGTGGTACTGAGTCCCACTCACACACCAGGAATGAGCCAATTCAATCCAGACCTCTTATTCATACCAGTTGGAGAGGTACTGAGTCCCATTCACACACCAGGAAAGAGCCAATTCAATCCAGGCCTCTATTAATACCAGCTGTAGTGTAACTGAGTCCCACTCACACACCAGGAAAGAGCCACTTCAATCCAGACCTCTATTAATACCAGCTGCAGTGGTACTGAGTCCCACCAACACACCAGGAATTCGCCACTTCAATCCAGACCTCTATTAATATAAGCTGGTGTTATACTGACTCCCACCCACACATCAGGAAAGAGCCAAATCAATCCAGGGCTGTATTAATACCAGCAGGAGCAGTACAGAGTCCCCCTCACACACCAGGAAAGAGCCACATCAATCCAGACCTCTATTAATACCAGCTGGAGTGGTACTGAGTCCCACTCGCACACCAGGGAAGAGCCACTTCAATCCAGACATCTATTAATACCAGCTGTAGCGTTAATGAGTCCCTCTCAAACACCAGGAAAGAGCCACTTCGTTCCAGACCTCTACTAATACCAGCTGGAGTGGTACTGAGCCCCACTCACACACCAGGAAAGAGACAATTCAATCCAGACCTCTATTAATACCAGCTGGAATGGTAGTGAGTCCCACTCACACACCAGGAAAGAGCCACTTCAATCCAGACCTCTATTAATACCAGCTGGAGTGGTACTGAGCCCACTCGCACACCAGGAAAGAGCCACATCAATCCAGACCTCTATTAATACCAGCTGGAGTGGTACCGAGTCCCACTCACACACCAGGAAAGAGCCACTTCAATCCAGACCTCTATTAATACCAGCTGGAGTGGTACTGTGTCCCACTTGCACACCAGGAAAGAGCCACTTCAATCCAGACATCTATTAATACCAGCTGTAGTGTTAATGAGTCCCTTTCAAACACCAGGAAAGAGCCACTTAAATCCAGACCTCTACGAATACCAGCTGGAGTGGTACTGAGTCCCACTCACACTCCAGGAAAGTGATAATTCAATCCAAGACTCTATTAATACCATCTTGAGTAGAATTAACTCCCACTCACACACCAGGAAAGCGCCAATTCAATCCAGACCTCTATCAATACCTGCTGGAGTGGTACTGAGTCCCACCCACACACCAGGAAATAGCCACTTCAATCCAGACCTCTATTAATATAAGCTGGAGTTATACTGAGTCCCACCCACACACCAGGTAAGAGCCAATTCAATCCAGGGCTCTATTAATACCAGCAGGAGCAGTACAGAGTCCCCCTCACACACCAGGAAAGAGCCACATCAATCCAGACCTCTATTAATACAAGCTGGAGTGGTACCGAGTCCCAGTCACACACCAGGAAAGAGCCACATCAATCCAGACCTCTATTAATACCAGCTGGAGTGGTACCGAGTCCCACTCACACACCAGGAAAGAGCCACTTCAATCCAGACCTATATTAATACCAGCTGGAGTGGTACTGAGTCCCACTCACACATCCAGGAAAGAGCCACTTCAATCCAGACCTCTATTAATACCATCTGGAGTGCTACTGAGTCCCACTCAAACAGCAGGAAGTAGCCAATTAAATCCAGATCTCTATTAATATCAGCTGGAGTGGTATTGAGTCCCACGCACCCACCAGGAAAGAGCCACTTCAATCCAGACCTCTATTAATGCCAGCTGGAGTGGTACTGAGTCCCACTCACACACCAGGAAAGAGACACTTCAATCCAGACCTCTATTAATACCAGCTGGAGTGTTACTGAGTCCCTCGCACACACCAGGAAAGAGCCACTTCAATCCAGACCTCTATCAATACCACCTGGAGTGGCAGTGAGTCCCACTTGCACACCAGGAAAGAGCCACTTCAATCCAAACCTCTATTGATACCAGCTGGAGTGGTACTGAGTCCCACTAATACACCAGGGAAGAGCCACTTCAATCCAGACATCTATTCATACCAGTTGGAGAGGTACTGAGTCCCACTCACACACCAGGAAAGAGACAATTCAATCCAGACCTCTATTAATACCAGCTGGAGTGGTACCGAGTCCCACTCACACACGAGGAAAGAGCCACTTCAATCCAGACCTCTATTAATACCAGCTGGTGTGGTACTGAGTCCCACTTGCACACCAGGAAAGAGCCACTTCAATCCAGACATCTATTAATACCAGCTGTAGTGTTAATGAGTCCCTTTCAAACACCAGGAAAGAGCCACTTAAATCCAGACCTCCACTAATACCAGCTGGAGTGGTACTGAGTCCCACTCACACACCAGGAAAGTGACAATTCAATCCAAGTCTCTATTAATACCATCTTGAGTAGAATTAACTCCCACTCACACACCAGGAAAGCGCCAATTCAATCCAGACCTCTATCAATACCTGCTGGAGTGGTACTGAGTCCCACCCACACACCAGGAAATAGCCACATCAATCCAGACCTCTATTAATATCAGCTGGAGCGGTACCGAGTCCCACTCACACACCAGGAAAGAGCCACATCAATCCAGACCTCTATTAATACCAGCTGGAGTGGTACCGAGTCCCACTCACACACCAGGAAAGAGCCACTTCAATCCAGACCTATATTAATACCAGCTGGAGTGGTACTGAGTCCCACTCACACACCAGGAAAGAGCCACTTCAATCCAGAGCTCCATTAATACCATCTGGAGTGCTACTGAGTCCCACTCAAACACCAGGAAGGAGCCAATTAAATCCAGATCTCTATTAATATCAGCTGGAGTGGTACTGAGTCCCACGCACCCACCAGGAAAGAGCCACTTCAATCCAGACCTCTATTAATGCCAGCTGGAGTGGTACTGAGCCCCACTCACACACCAGGAAAGAGCCACTTCAATCCAGGCCTATTTTAATACCAGCTGGAGTGGAACTGAGTCCCACTCACACACCAGGAAAGAGCCACTTCAATCCAGACTCTATTAATACCAGCTGGAGTGTTACTGAGTCCCACTCACAAAGCAGGAAAGTGCCACTTCAATCCAGACCTCTATTAATGCCAGCTGGAGTGGTACTGAGTCCCACTCACACACCAGGAAAGAGCCACTTCAATCCAGGCCTATTTTAATACCAGCTGGAGTGGAACTGAGTCCCACTCACACACCAGGAAAGAGCCACTTCAATCCAGACTCTATTAATACCAGCTGGAGTGGTACTGAGTCCCACTCACAAACCAGGAAAGTGCCACTTCAATCCAGATCTCTATTAATATCAGCTGGAGTGGTACTGAGTCTCAGTCACACACCGGGAAAAAGCCAATTCAAGCCAGGGCTCTACTAATACCAGCTGGAGTGGTACTGAGTCCCACTCACACACCAGGAAAGAGCCACTTCAATCCAGGCCTATTTTAATACCAGCTGGAGTGTTACTGAGTCCCACTCACACACCAGGAAAGAACCACTTCAATCCAGACCTCTATTAATACCAGCTGGAGTGGTACCGAGTCCCACTCACACACCAGGAAAGAGCCACTTCAATCCAGACCTCTATTAATACCAGCTAGAGGGGTACTGAGTCCCACTTGCACACCAGGAAAGAGCCACTTCAATCCAAACATCTTTTGATAGCAGCTGGAGTGGTACTGAGTCCCACTCATACACCAGGAAAGAGCCACTTCAATCCAGACATCTATTAATACCAGCTGAAGTGTTAATGAGTCCCTCTCAAACACCAGGAAAGAGCCACTTCAATCCAGACCTCTACTAATACCAGCTGGAGTGGGACTGAGTCCCACTCACACACCAGGAAAGAGCCACTTCAATCCAGGCCTATTTTAATACCAGCTGGAGTGGAACTGAGTCCCACTCACACACCGGGAAAAAGCCAATTCAAGCCAGGGCACTATTAATATCAGCCGGAGTGGTACTGAGTCCCACTCACACACCAGGAAAGAGCCACTTCAATCCAGACCTCTACTAATACCAGCTGGAGTGGTACTGAGTCGCACTCACACACCAGCAAAGAGCCAATTCAATCCAGACCACTTATTAATAACAGCTGGAGTGGTACTGAGTCCCACGCACCCACCAGGAAAGAGCCACTTCAATCCAGCCCTCTATTAATGCCAGCTGGAGTGGTACTGAGCCCCACTCACACACCAGGTAAGAGCCTATTCAATCCAGACCTCTTATTAATACCAGCTGGAGTGGTACTGAGTCCCACTCACACACCAGGAAAGAGCCACTTCAATCCAGGCCTATTTTAATACCAGCTGGAGTGTTACTGAGTCCCACTCACACACCAGGAAAGAACCACTTCAATCCAGAACTCTATTAATACCAGCTGGAGTGGAACTGAGTCCCACTCACACACCAGGAAAGTGCCACTTCAATCGAGGGCTCTATTAATACCAGCTGGAGTGGTACTGAGTCCCACTCACACACCAGGAAAGAGCCACATCAATCCAGACCTCTATTAATACCAGCTGGAGTGGTACCGAGTCCCACTCACACACCAGGAAAGAGCCACTTCAATCCAGACCTCTATTAATACCAGCTGGAGTGGTACTGAGTCCCACTTGCACACCAGGAAAGAGCCACTTCAATCCAAACCTCTATTGATACCAGCTGGAATGGTACTGAGTCCCACTCATACACCAGGAAAGAGCCACTTCAATACAGACATCTATTAATACCAGCTGTAGTGTTAATGAGCCCCTCTCAAACACCAGGAAAGAGCCACTTCAATCCAGACCTCTACTAATACCAGCTGGAGTGGTACTGAGTCCCACTCAAACAACAGGAAAGAGACAATTCAATCCAGACCTCTATTAATACCAGCTGGAGTGGTAGTGAGTCCCACTCACACACCAGGAAAGAGCCACTTCAATCCAGACCTCGATTGATACCAGCTGGAGTGGTACTGAGTCCCACTCACACACCAGGAAAGAGACACTTCAATCCAGACTCTATTAATACCAGCTGGAGTGTTACTGAGTCCCACTCACAAACCAGGAAAGTGCCACTTCAATCGAGGGCTCTATTAATACCAGCTGGAGTGGTACTGAGTCCCACTCACACACCAGGAAAGAGCCACATCAATCCAGACCTCTATTAATACCAGCTGGAGTGGTACCGAGTCCCACTCACACACCAGGAAAGAGCCACTTCAATCCAGACCTCTATTAATACCAGCTGGAGTGGTACTGAGTCCCACTTGCACACCAGGAAAGAGCCACTTCAATCCAAACCTCTATTGATACCAGCTGGAATGGTACTGAGTCCCACTCATACACCAGGAAAGAGCCACTTCAATACAGACATCTATTAATACCAGCTGTAGTGTTAATGAGCCCCTCTCAAACACCAGGAAAGAGCCACTTCAATCCAGACCTCTACTAATACCAGCTGGAGTGGTACTGAGTCCCACTCAAACACCAGGAAAGAGACAATTCAATCCAGACCTCTATTAATACCAGCTGGAGTGGTAGTGAGTCCCACTCACACACCAGGAAAGAGCCACTTCAATCCAGACCTCGATTGATACCAGCTGGAGTGGTACTGAGTCCCACTCACACACCAGGAAAGAGACACTTCAATCCAGACTCTATTAATACCAGCTGGAGTGTTACTGAGTCCCACTCACAAACCAGGAAAGTGCCACTTCAATCGAGGGCTCTATTAATACCAGCTGGAGTGGTACTGAGTCCCACTCACACACCAGGAAAGAGCCACATCAATACAGACCTCTATTAATACCAGCTGGAGTGGTACCGAGTCCCACTCACACACCAGGAAAGAGCCACTTCAATCCAGACCTCTATTAATACCAGCTGGAGTGGTACTGAGTCCCACTTGCACACCAGGAAAGAGCCACTTCAATCCAAACCTCTATTGATACCAGCTGGAATGGTACTGAGTCCCACTCATACACCAGGAAAGAGCCACTTCAATACAGACATCTATTAATACCAGCTGTAGTGTTAATGAGCCCCTCTCAAACACCAGGAAAGAGCCACTTCAATCCAGACCTCTATTAATACCAGCTGGAGTGGTAGTGAGTCCCACTCACACACCAGGAAAGAGCCACTTCAATCCAGACCTCGATTGATACCAGCTGGAGTGGTACTGAGTCCCACTCACACACCAGGAAAGAGACAATTCAATCCAGATCTCTTATTCATACCAGTTGGAGAGGTACTGAGTCCCATTCACACACCAGGAAAGAGCCACTTCAATCCAGACCTCTATCAATACCACCTGGAGAGGCATTGAGTCCCACTTGCACACCAGGAAAGAGCCACTTCAATCCAAACCTCTATTGATACCAGCTGGAGTGGTACTGAGTCCCACTCATACACCAGGGAAGAGCCACTTCAATCCAGACATCTATTAATACCAGCTGGAGTGGTACTGAGTCCCACTTGCACACCAGGAAAGAGCCACTTCAATCCAGACCTCTATTAATACCAGCTGGAGTGGTACTGAGTCCCACTTGCACACCAGGAAAGAGCCACTTCAATCCAGATCTCTATTAATGCCAGCTGGAGTGGTACTGAGTCCCACTTGCACACCAGGAAAGAGCCACTTCAATCCAGACATCTATTAATACCAGCTCGAGTGGTACTGAGTCCCACTCACACACCAGGAAAGTGACAATTCAATCCAAGACTCTATTAATAACATCTTGAGTAGAATTAACTCCCACTCACACACCAGGAAAGCGCCAATTCAATCCAGACCTCTATCAATACCTGCTGGAGTGCTACTGAGTCCCACTCACACACCAGGGAAGAGCCTATTCAATCCAGACCTCTTATTAATACCAGCTGGAGTGGTACTGAGTCCCACTCACACACCAGGAAAGAGCCACTTCAATCCAGGCCTATTTTAATACCAGCTGGAGTGGAACTGAGTCCCACTCACACACCAGGAAAGAGCCACTTCAAGCCAGACTCTATTAATACCAGCTGGAGTGTTACTGAGTCCCACTCACACACCAGGAAAGAGCCACTTCAATCCAGACCTCTATTAATACGAGCTGGAGTGGTACTGAGTCCCACTCGCACACCAGGAAAGAGCCACTTCAATCCAAACCTCTATTGATACCAGCTGGAGTGGTACTGAGTCCTTCTCTTACACCAGAAAAGAGCCACTTCAATCCAGACATCTATTAATACCAGCTGGAGTGGTACTGAGTCCCACTCACACACCAGGAAAGAGACAATTCAATCCAGACCTCTTTTAATACCAGCTGGAGTGGTACTGAGTCCCACTCACACTCCAGGAAAGAGCCACTTCAATCCAGACATCTATTAATACCAGCTGGAGTGGTACTGAGTCCCACTCGCACACCAGGAAAGAGCCACATCAATCCAGACCTCTATTAATACCAGCTCGAGTGGTACCGAGTCCCACTCACACACCAGGAAAGAGCCACTTCAATCCAGACCTCTATTAATACCAGCTGGAGTGGTACTGAGTCCCACTTGCACACCAGGAAAGAGCCACTTCAATCCAGACCTCTATTAATACCAGCTGGAGTGGTACTGAGTCCCACTTGCACACCAGGAAAGAGCCACTTCAATCCAGACATCTATTAATACCAGCTGTAGTGTTAATGAGTCCCGCTCAAACACCAGGAAAGAGCCACTTCAATCCAGACCTCTACCAATACCAGCTGGAGTGGCACTGAGTCCCACTCACACACCAGAAAAGAGCCAAATCAATCCAGACCTCTATTAATACCAGCTGCAGTGGTACTGAGCCCCACTCACACACCAGGAAGGAGCCAATTCAATCCACACCTCTATTCATAACAGCTAGAGTGGTACTGAGTCCCACTCACACACCAGGAAGGAGATAATTCAATCCAGACCTCTATTAGTATCAGCCGGAGTGGCACTGAGTCCCACTCACACACCAGGAATGAGCCAATTCAATTCAGACCTCTATTGATAACAGCCGGAGTGGTACTGAGTCCCACTCACACACCAGGAAAGATCCAATTCAATCCAGACCTCTATTAATAACAGCTGGAGTAGAACTGAGTACCACTCAGACACCAGGAAAGAGCCACTTCAATCCAGGGCTCTATTAATACCAGCTGGAGTGGTACTGAGTCCCACTCACACACCAGGAAAGAGCCAATTCAATCCAGACCTCTATTAATACCAGCTGGAGTGGTACTGAGTCCCACTCGCACACCAGGAAAGAGTACACATCAATCCAGACCTCTATTAATACCAGCTGGAGTGGTACCGAGTCCCACTCACACACCAGGAAAGAGCCACTTCAATCCAGACCTCTAATACCAGCTGGAGTGGTACTGAGTCCCACTTGCACACCAGGAAAGAGCCACTTCAATCCAGACATCTATTAATACCAGCTGTGGTGTTAATGAGTCCCTTTCAAACACCAGGAAAGAGCCACTTAAATCCAGACCTCTACTAATACCAGCTGGAGTGGTACTGAGTCCCACTCACACACCAGGAAAGTGACAATTCCATCCAAGACTCTATTAATACCATCTTGAGTAGAATTAACTCCCACTCACACACCAGGAAAGCACCAATTCAATCCACACCTCTATCAATACCTGCTGTAGTGGTACTGAGTCCCACCCACACTCTAGGAAAGAGCCACTTCAATCCAGACCTCTATTAACATAAGCTGGAGTTATACTGAGTCCCACCCACACACCAGGAAAGAGCCACTTCAATCCAGACCACTATTAATACCAGCTGGAGTAGAATTAACTCCCACTCACACACCAGGAAAGAGCCAATTCAATCCAGACCTCTATCAATACCAGCTGGAGTGGTACTGAGCCCCACTCACACACCAGGAAGGAGCCAATTCAATCCACACCTCTATTGATCTCAGCTGGAGTGGTACTGAGTCCCACTCACTCACCAGGAAAGAGCCACATCAATCCAGACCTCTATTAATACCAGCTGGAGCGGTACCGAGTCCCACTCACACACCAGGAAAGAACCACATCAATCCAGACCTCTATTAATACCAGCTGGAGTGGTACCGAGTCCCACTCACACACCAGGAAAGAGCCACTTCAATCCAGACCTATATTAATACCAGCTGGAATGGTACTGAGTCCCACTCACACACCAGGAAAGAGCCACTTCAATCCAGAGCTCCATTAATAACATCTGGAGTGCTACTGAGTCCCACTCAAACACCAGGAAGGAGCCAATTAAATCCAGATCTCTATTAATATCAGCTGGAGTGGTACTGAGTCCCACGCACCCACCAGGAAAGAGCCACTTCAATTCAGACCTCTATTAATGCCAGCTGGAGTGGCACTGAGCCCCACTCACACACCAGGAAAGAGCCTATTCAATCCAGACCTCTTATTAATACCAGCTGGAGTGGTACTGAGTCCCACTCACACACCAGGAAAGAGCCACTTCAATCCAGGCCTATTTTAATACCAGCTGGAGTGGAACTGAGTCCCACTCACACACCAGGAAAGAGCCACTTCAATCCAGACTCTATTAATACCAGCTGGAGCGTTACTGAGTCCCACTCACAAACCAGGAAAGTGCCACTTCAATCCAGACCTCTATTAATGCCAGCTGGAGTGGTACTGAGTCCCACTCACACACCAGGAAAGAGCCACTTCAATCCAGGCCTATTTTAATACCAGCTGGAGTGGAACTGAGTCCCACTCACACACCAGGAAAGAGCCACTTCAATCCAGACTCTATTAATACCAGCTGGAGTGGTACTGAGTCCCACTCACAAACCAGGAAAGTGCCACTTCAATCCAGATCTCTATTAATATCAGCTGGAGTGGTACTGAGTCTCAGTCACACACCGGGAAAAAGCCAATTCAAGCCAGGGCTCTACTAATACCAGCTGGAGTGGTACTGAGTCCCACTCACACACCAGGTAAGAGCCTATTCAATCCAGACCTCTTATTAATACCAGCTGGAGTGGGACTGAGTCCCACTCACACACCAGGAAAGAGCCACTTCAATCCAGGCCTTTTTAATACCAGCTGGAGTGTTACTGAGTCCCACTCACACACCAGGAAAGAACCACTTCAATCCAGACCTCTATTAATACCAGCTGGAGTGGAACTGAGTCCCACTCACACGACAGGAAAGAGCCATTTCAATCCAGACTCTATTAATACCAGCTGGAGTGTTACTTAGTCCCACTCACAAACCAGGAAAGTGCCACTTCAATCCAGAGCTCTATTAATACCAGCTGGAGTGGTACTGAGTCCCACTCACACACCAGGAAAGAGCCACATCAATCCAGACCTCTATTAATACCAGCTGGAGTGGTACCGAGTCCCACTCACACACCAGGAAAGAGCCACTTCAATCCAGACCTCTATTAATACCAGCTAGAGGGGTACTGAGTCCCACTTGCACACCAGGAAAGAGCCACTTCAATCCAAACATCTTTTGATACCAGCTGGAGTGGTACTGAGTCCCACTCATACACCAGGAAAGAGCAACTTCAATCCAGACATCTATTAATACCAGCTGTAGTGTTAATGAGTCCCTCTCAAACACCAGGAAAGAGCCACTTCAATCCAGACCTCTACTAATACCAGCTGGAGTGGTACTGAGTCCCACTCACACACCAGGAAAGAGACAATTCAATCCAGACCTCTATTGATACCAGCTGGAGTGGTACTGAGTCCCAATCATACACCAGGAAAGAGCCACTTCAATCTAGACCTCTGTTAATACCAGTTGGAGAGGTACTGAGTCCCATTCACACACCAGGAAAGAGCCAATTCAATCCAGGCCTCTATTGATACCAGCTGTAGTGTTACTGAGTCCCACTCACACACCAGGAAAGAGCCACTTCAATCCAGACCTCTATTAATACCAGCTGCAGTGGTACTGAGTCCCACTCACACACCAGGAAAGAGACACTTCAATCCAGACCTCTATTAATACCAGCTGGAGTGTTACTGAGTCCCTCGCACACACCAGGAAAGAGCCACTTCAATCCAGACCTCTATCAATACCACCTGGAGTGGCAGTGAGTCCCACTTGCACACCAGGAAAGAGCCACTTCAATCCAAACCTCTATTGATACCAGCTGGAGTGGTACTGAGTCCCACTCATACACAAGGGAAGAGCCACTTCAATCCAGACATCTATTAATACCAGCTGGAGTGGTACTGAGTCCCACTCACACACCAGGAAAGAGACAATTCAATCCAGACCTCTATTAATACCAGCTGGAATGGTACTGAGTCCCACTCACACACCAGAAAAGAGCCACTTCAATCCAGACCTCTATTAATGCCAGCTGGAGTGGTACTGAGTCCCACTTGCACACCAGGAAAGAGCCACTTCAATCCAGACCTCTATTAATACCAGCTGGAGTGGTACTGAGTCCCACTTGCACACCAGGAAAGAGCCACTTCAATCCAGACATCTATTAATACCAGCTGTAGTGTTAATGAGTCCCTTTCAAACACCAGGAAAGAGCCACTTAAATCCAGACCTCTACTAATACCAGCTGGAGTGGTACTGAGTCCCACTCACACACCAGGAAAGTGACAATTCAATCCAAGACTCTATTAATACCATCTTGAGTAGAATTAACTCCAAGTCACACACCAGGAAAGCGCCAATTCAATCCAGACCTCTATCAATACCTGCTGGAGTGTTACTGAGTCCCACTCACAAACCAGGAAAGTGCCACTTCAATCCAGACCTCTATTAATGCCAGCTGGAGTGGTACTGAGTCCCACTCACACACCAGGAAAGAGCCACTTCAATCCAGGCCTATTTTAATACCAGCTGGAGTGGAACTGAGTCCCACTCACACACCAGGAAAGAGCCACTTCAATCCAGACTCTACTAATACCAGCTGGAGTGGTACTGAGTCCCACTCACAAACCAGGAAAGTGCCACTTCAATCCAGATCTCTATTAATATCAGCTGGAGTGGTACTGAGTCTCAGTCACACACCGGGAAAAAGCCAATTCAAGCCAGGGCACTATTAATATCAGCCGGAGTGGTACTGAGTCCCACTCACACACCAGGAAAGAGCCACTTCAATCCAGACCTCTACTAATACCAGCTGGAGTGGTACTGAGTCGCACTCACACACCAGCAAAGAGCCAATTCAATCCAGACCACTTATTAATAACAGCTGGAGTGGTACTGAGTCCCACGCACCCACCAGGAAAGAGCCACTTCAATCCAGCCCTCCATTAATGCCAGCTGGAGTGGTACTGAGCCCCACTCACTCACCAGGTAAGAGCCTATTCAATCCAGACCTCTTATTAATACCAGCTGGAGTGGTACTGAGTCCCACTCACACACCAGGAAAGAGCCACTTCATTCCAGGCCTATTTTAATACCAGCTGGAGTGTTACTGAGTCCCACTCACACACCAGGAAAGAGCCACATCAATCCAGAACTCTATTAATACCAGCTGGAGTGGAACTGAGTCCCACTCACACACCAGGAAAGAGCCACTTCAATCCAGACTCTATTAATACCAGCTGGAGTGTTACTGAGTCCCACTCACAAACCAGGAAAGTGCCACTTCAATCCAGGGCTCTATTAATACCAGCTGGAGTGGTACTGAGTCCCACTCACACACCAGGAAAGAGCCACATCAATCCAGACCTCTATTAATACCAGCTGGAGTGGTACCGAGTCCCACTCACACACCAGGAAAGAGCCACTTCAATCCAGACCTCTATTAATACCAGCTGGAGTGGTACTGAGTCCCACTTGCACACCAGGAAAGAGCCACTTCAATCCAAACCTCTATTGATACCAGCTGGAGAGGTACTGAGTCCCACTCATACACCAGGAAAGAGCCACTTCAATACAGACATCTATTAATACCAGCTGTAGTGTTAATGAGTCCCTCTCAAACACCAGGAAAAAGCCTCTTCAATCCAGACCTCTACTAATACCAGCTGGAGTGGTACTGAGTCCCACTCAAACACCAGGAAAGAGACAATTCAATCCAGACCTCTATTAATACCAGCTGGAGTGGTAGTGAGTCCCACTCACACACCAGGAAAGAGCCACTTCAATCCAGACCTCGATTGATACCAGCTGGAGTGGTACTGAGTCCCACTCACACACCAGGAAAGAGAGAATTCAATCCAGATCTCTTATTCATACCAGTTGGAGAGGTACTGAGTCCCATTCACACACCAGGAAAGAGCCACTTCAATCCAGACCTCTATCAATACCACCTGGAGAGGCAGTGAGTCCCACTTGCACACCAGGAAAGAGCCACTTCAATCCAAACCTCTATTGATACCAGCTGGAGTGGTACTGAGTCCCACTCATACACCAGGGAAGAGCCACTTCAATCCAGACATCTATTAATACCAGCTGTAGTGTTAATGAGTCCCTCTCAAACACCAGGAAAGAGCCACTTCAATCCAGACCTCTACTAATACCAGCTGGAGTGGTACTGAGTCCCACTTGCACACCAGGAAAGAGCCACTTCAATCCAGACCTCTATTAATACCAGCTGGAGTGGTACTGAGTCCCACTTGCACACCAGGAAAGAGCCACTTCAATCCAGATCTCTATTAATGCCAGCTGGAGTGGTACTGAGTCGGACTTGAACACCAGGAAAGAGCCACTTCAATCCAGACATCTATTAATACCAGCTCGAGTGGTACTGAGTCCCACTCACACACCAGGAAAGTGACAATTCAATCCAAGACTCTATTAATAACATCTTGAGTAGAATTAACTCCCACTCACACACCAGGAAAGCGCCAATTCAATCCAGACCTCTATCAATACCTGCTGGAGTGCTACTGAGTCCCACTCACACACCAGGAAAGAGCCTATTCAATCCAGACCTATTTTAATACCAGCTGGAGTGGAACTGAGTCCCACTCACACACCAGGAAAGAGCCACTTCAAGCCAGACTCTATTAATACCAGCTGGAGTGTTACTGAGTCCCACTCACACACCAGTAAAGAGCCACTTCAATCCAGACCTCTATTAATACGAGCTGGAGTGGCACTGAGTCCCACTCGCACACCAGGAAAGAGCCACTTCAATCCAAACCTCTATTGATACCAGCTGGAGTGGTACTGAGTCCTTCTCATACACCAGAAAAGAGCCACTTCAATCCAGACATCTATTAATACCAGCTGGAGTGGTACTGAGTCCCACTCACACACCAGGAAAGAGACAATTCAATCCAGACCTCTTTTAATACCAGCTGGAGTGGTACTGAGTCCCACTTGCACACCAGGAAAGAGCCACTTCAATCCAGACCTCTATTAATACCAGCTCGAGTGGTACTGAGTCCCACTCACACACCAGGAAAGAGCCACTTCAATCCAGACATCTATTAATACCAGCTGTAGTGTTAATGAGTCCCGGTCAAACACCAGGAAAGAGCCACTTCAATCCAGACCTCTACCAATACCAGCTGGAATGGCACTGAGTCCCACTCACACACCAGAAAAGAGCCAAATCAATCCAGACCTCTATTAATACCAGCTGCAGTGGCACTGAGCCCCACTCACACACCAGGAAGGAGCCAATTCAATCCACACCTCTATTCATAACAGCTGGAGTGGTACTGAGTCCCACTCACACACCAGGAATGAGCCAATTCAATCCAGACCTCTATTGATATCAGCCGGAGTGGTACTGAGTCCCACTCACACACCAGGAAAGATCCAATTCAATCCAGACCTCTATTAATACCAGCTGGAGTGGTACTGAGTCCCACTCGCACACCAGGAAAGAGTACACATCAATCCAGACCTCTATTAATACCAGCTGGAGTGGTACCGAGTCCCACTCACACACCAGGAAAGAGCCACTTCAATCCAGACCTCTATTAATACCAGCTGGAGTGGTACTGAGTCCCACTTGCACACCAGGAAAGAGCCACTTCAATCCAGACATCTATTAATACCAGCTGTGGTGTTAATGAGTCCCTTTCAAACACCAGGAAAGAGCCACTTAAATCCAGACCTCTACTAATACCAGCTGGAGTGGTACTGAGTCCCACTCACACACCAGGAAAGTGACAATTCCATCCAAGACTCTATTAATACCATCTTGAGTAGAATTAACTCCCACTCACACACCAGGAAAGCACCAATTCAATCCACACCTCTATCAATACCTGCTGTAGTGGTACTGAGTCCCACCCACACTCCAGGAAAGAGCCACTTCAATCCAGACCTCTATTAATATAAGCTGGAGTTATACTGAGTCCCACCCACACACCAGGAAAGAGCCACTTCAATCCAGACCTCTATTAATACCAGCTGGAGTAGAATTAACTCCCACTCACACACCAGGAAAGAGCCAATTCAATCCAGACCTCTATCAATACCAGCTGGAGTGGTACTGAGCCCCACTCACACACCAGGAAGGAGCCAATTCAATCCACACCGCTATTGATCTCAGCTGGAGTGGTACTGAGTCCCACTCACTCACCAGGAAAGAGCCAATTCAATCCAGACCTCTATTAATACCAGCTGGAGTAGAACTGAGTACCACTCACACACCAGGAAAGAGCCAATTCAATTCAGGGCTCTTTTAATACCAGCTGGAGCAGTCCTGAGTCCCTCTCACACACCAGGAAAGAGACAATTCAATCCAAGACTCTATTAATACCAGCTGGAGTAGAATGAAATCCCACTCACACAGCAGGAAAGAGTCAATTCAATCCAGACCTCTATTAATACCAGCTGTAGTGTTAATTAGTCCCTCTCAAACACCAGGAAAGAGCCACTTCAATCCAGACCTCTACTGATACCAGCTGGAGTGGTACTGAGTCCCACTCACACACCAGGAAAGAGACAATTCAATCCAGACCTCTATTAATACCAGCTGGAATGGTACTGAGTCCCACTTGCACACCAGGAAAGAGCCACTTCAATCCAGACCTCTATTAATACCAGCTGGAGTGGTACTGAGTCCCACTTGCACACCAGGAAAGAGCCACTTCAATCCAGACATCTATTAATACCAGCTGCAGTGTTAATGAGTCCCTTTCAAACACCAGGAAAGAGCCACTTAAATCCAGACCTCTACTAATACCAGCTGGAGTGGTACTGAGTCCCACTCACACACCAGGAAAGTGACAATTCAATCCAAGACTCTATTAATACCATCTTGAGTAGAATTAACTCTCACTCACACACCAGGAAAGCGCCAATTCAATCCAGACCTCTATTAATACCAGCTGGAGTGGTACTGAGTCCCACCCACACTCCAGGAAAGAGCCACTTCAATCCAGACCTCTATTAATATAAGCTGGAGTTATACTGAGTCCCACTCACACACCAGGAAAGAGCCACTTCAATCCAGACCTCTATTAATACCAGCTGGAGTAGAATTAACTCCCAGTCACACACCAGGAAAGAGCCAATTCAATCCAGACCTCTATCAATACCAGCTGGAGTGGCACTGAGTCCCACTCACACACCAGAAAAGAGCCAAATCAATCCAGACCTCTATTAATACCAGCTGCAGTGGTACTGAGCCCCACTCACACACCAGGAAGGAGCCAATTCAATCCACACCTCTATTGATCTCAGCTGGAGTAGAATGAACTCCCACTCACACAGCAGGAAAGAGCCAATTCAATCCAGAACTCTATTAATCCCAGCTGTAGTGTTAACGAGTCCCTCTCAAACACCAGGAAAGAGCCACTTCAATCCAGACCTCTACTAATACCAGCTGGAGTGGTACTGAGTCCCACTCACACACCAGGAAAGAGACAATTCAATCCAGACCTCTATTAATACCAGCTGGAGTGGTACTGAGTCCCACTCACACACCAGGAAAGAGACAATTCAATCCAAGACTCTATTAATACCAGCTGTAGTAGAATTAAGTCCCACTCACACACCAGGAAAGAGCCAATTCAATCCAGACCTCTACCAATACCAGCTGGAGTGGCACTGAGTCCCACTCACACACCAGAAAAGAGCCAAATCAATCCAGACCTCTATTAATACCAGCTGCATTGGTACTGAGCCCCACTCACACACCAGGAAGGAGCCAATTCAATCCACACCTCTATTAATAACAGCTGGAGTGGTACTGAGTCCCACTCACTCACCAGGAAGGAGATAATTCAATCCAGACCTCTATTAATATCAGCCGGAGTGGTACTGAGTCCCACTCACACACCAGGAAAGATCCAATTCAATCCAGACCTCTATTAATACCAGCTGGAGTAGAACTGAGTCCCACTCACACACCAGGGAAGAGACAATTCAATCCAGAGCTCTTTAAATACAAGCTAGAGAGGACTGAGTCCCACTCACTCCCAGGAAAGAGCCAACTCAATCCCGGTCTCTATTAATACCAGCTGGAGTGGAACTGAGTCCCACTCACACACCAGGAAAGTGCCAATTCAATCCAGGCCTCTATTAATACCAGCTGGAGTGGTACTGAGACCCCCTCACACACCAGGAAAGAGCCAATTCAATCCAGGCCTCTATTTCTACCTAGTGGAGTGGTACTGAGCCCCACTCACACACCAGAAAAAAGCCATTTCAATCCAGACCTCTTAATACCAGCTGGAGTGGGACTGAACCCCACTCACACACCAGGGAAGAGCCAATTCAATACAGATCTCTCTTAATACCAGCTGCAGTGCTATCGAGTCCCACTCACAAACCAGGAAAGAGCCAAATCATTCCAGATCTCCATAAATACCAGCTGGAGTCATACTGAGTCCCACTCTCACACCTGGAAAGAGGCAATTCAATCCAGGGATCTATTAATACCAGCTGGAGTGGTACTGAGTCCCACTCACACACCACGAAAGAGGCAATTCAATCCAGGCCTCTATTAATACCATCTGGAGTGCTACTGAGTCCCACTCAAACACCAGGAAGTAGCCAATTTAATCCAGATCTCTATTACTATCAGCTGGAGTGGTACTGAGTCCCAGTCACACACCGGGAAAAAGCCAATTCAAGCCAGGGCTCTATTAATACCAGCTGGAGTAGCACTGAGTCCCACTCACACACCAGGAAAGAGCCGCTTCAATCCAGACCTCTACTAATACCAGCTGGAGTGGTACTGAGTCGCACTCACACACCAGCAAAAAGCCAATTCAATCCAGACCACTTATTAATAACAGCTGGAGTGGTACTGAGTCCCACGCACCCACCAGGAAAGAGCCACTTCAATCCAGAAATCTATTAATGCCAGCTGGAGTGGTACTGAGCCCCACTCACACACCAGGAAAGAGCCTATTCAATCCACACGTCTTATTAATACCAGCTGGAGTGGTACTGAGTCCCAATCACACACCAGGAAAGAGCCACTTCAATCCAGGCCTATTTTAATACCAGCTGGAGTGGAACTGAGTCCCACTCACACACCAGGAAAGAGCCACTTCAATCCAGACCACTTCTTAATACCAGCTGGAGTGTTACTGAGACCCACTCACAAACCAGGAAAGTGCCACTTCAATCCAGACCTCTATTAATACCAGCTGGAGTGGTACTGAGTCCCACTCACACACCAGGAAAGAGCCACATCAATCCAGACCTCTATTAATACCAGCTGGAGTGCTACCGAGTCCCACTCATACACCAGGAAAGAGCCACTTCAATCCAGACATCTATTAATACCAGCAGTAGTGTTAGTGAGTCCCTCTCAAACACCAGGAAAGAACCACTTCAATCCAGAAATCTATTAATGCCAGCTGGAGTGGTACTGAGCCCCACTCACACACCAGGAAAGAGCCTATTCAATCCAGACCTCTTATTAATACCAGCTGGAGTGGTACTGAGTCCCAATCACACACCAGGAAAGAGCCACTTCAATCCAGGCCTATTTTAATACCAGCTGGAGTGGAACTGAGTCCCACTCACAAACCAGGAAACTGCCACTTCAATCCAGACCTCTATTAATACCAGCTGGAGTGGTACTGAGTCCCAATCACACACCAGGAAAGAGCCACTTCAATCCAGGCCTATTTTAATACCAGCTGGAGTGTTACTGAGTCCCACTCACAAACCAGGAAGTGCCACTTCTATCCAGACCTCTATTAATACCAGCTGGAGTGGTACTGAGTCCCACTCACACACCAGGAAAGAGCCACATCAATCCAGACCTCTATGAGTACCAGCTGGAGTGGTACTGAGTCCCACTTGCACACCAGGAAAGAGACACTTCAATCCAAACCTCTATTGATACCAGCTGGAGTGGTACTGAGTCCCACTCATACACCAGGAAAGAGCCACTTCAATCGAGACATCTATTAATACCAGCTGTAGTGTTAATGAGTCCCTCTCAAACACCAGGAAAGAGCCACTTCAATCCAGACCTCTATTAATACCAGCTGGAGTTGTACTGAGTCCCACTCACACACCAGGAAAGAGCCACTTCAATCCAGACCTCTTTTAATACCAGCTGGAGTGGTACTGAGTCCCACTCGCATACCAGGAAAGAGCCACATCAATCCAGACCTCTATTAATACCAGCTGGAGTGGTACCGAGTCCCACTCACACACCAGGAAAGAGCCACTTCAATCCAGGCCTCTATTAATACCAGCTGGAGTGGTACTGAGTCCCACTTGCACTCCAGGAAAGAGCCACTTCAATCCAGATCTCTATTAATACCAGCTGCAGTGGTACTGAGTCCCACTTGCACACCAGGAAAGAGACAATTCAATCCAAGACTCTATTAATACCAGCTGGAGTAGAATTAACTCCCACTCACACACCAGGAAAGAGCCAATTCAATCCAGACCTCTACCAATACCAGCTGGAGTGGCACTGAGTCCCACTCACACACCAGAAAAGAGCCAAATCAATCCAGACCTCTATTGATACCAGCTGCAGTGGTACTGAGCCCCACTCACTCACCAGGAAGGAGCCAATTCAATCCACACCTCTATTAATAACAGCTGGAGTGGTACTGAGTCCCACTCACACACCAGGAAGGAGATAATTCAATACAGACCTCTATTAATATCAGCCGGAGTGGTACTGAGTCCCACTCACACACCAGGAAAGATCCAATTCAATCCAGACCTCTATTAATACCAGCTGGAGTAGAACTGAGTACCACTCACACACCAGGAAAGAGCCACTTCAATCCAGGGCCCTATCAATACCAGCTGGAGTGGTACTGAGTCCCACTCACACACCAGGAAAGAGCCAATTCAATCCAGACCTCTATTAATACCAGCTGGAGTAGAACTGAGTCCCACTCATACACCAGGAAAGAGCCAATTCAATCCAGACCACTTCTTAATACCAGCGGGAGTGGTACTGAGTCCCACGCACACACCAGGAAAGAGCCACTTCCATCCAGACCTCTATTAATACCAGCTGGAGTGGTACTGAGTCCCACTTACACACCAGGAATGAGCCAATTCAATCCAGTCCTATTATTCATACCAGTTGGAGTGGTTCTGAGTCCCATTCACACACCAGGAAAGAGCCAATTCAATCCAGGCCTCTATTAAGACCAGCTGTAGTGTTACTGAGTCCCACTCACACACGAGGAAAGAGCCACTTCAATCCAGACCTCTATTAATATCAGCTGGAGTAGAATTAACTCCCACTCACACACCAGGAAAGAGCCAATTCAATCCAGACCTCTATCAATACCAGCTGGAGTGGCACTGAGTCCCACTCACACACCAGAAAAGAGCCAAATCAATCCAGACCTCTATTAATACCAGCTGCAATGGTACTGAGCCCCACTCACACACGAGGAAGGAGCCAATTGAATCCACACCTCTTTTGATATCAGCTGGAGTGGTACTGAGTCCCACTCACTCACCAGGAAAGAGCCAATTCAATCCAGACCTCTATTAATACCAGCTGGAGTCGAACTGAGTACCACTCACACACCAGGAAAGAGCCAATTCAATTCAGGGCTGTTTTAATACCAGCTGGAGAAGTCCTGAGTCCCACTCACACACCAGGAAAGAGCCAATTCTACCAGACCTCTATTAAAACCAGCTGGAGTGGTACTGAGTCCCACTCACACACCAGGAAGGAGCCACTTCAATCCAGACCTCTGTTAATACCAGCTGGAGTCGAACTGAGTCCCACTAACACACCAGGAAAGAGCCAATTCAATCCAGACCACTTCTTAATACCAGCTGGAGTGGTGCTGAGTCCCACTCACACACCAGGAAAGCGACACTTCAATCCAGACCTCTACTGATACCAGCTGGAGTGGTACTGAGTCGCAATCACACACCAGGAAAGAGCCACTTCAATCCAGACCTCTATTAATACCAGCTGGGTTGGTACTGAGTCCCTCTCACACACCAGGAAAGAGACAATTCAATCCAAGACTCTATTAATACCAGCTGGAGTAGAATGAACTCCCACTCACACAGCAGGAAAGAGCCAATTCAATCCAGACCTCTATTAATACCAGCTGGAGTGTTACTGAGTACCACTCACACACCAGGAAAGAGCCACTTCAATCCAGATCTCTATTGATACCAGCTGGAGTGGTACAGAATCGCACTCACACACCAGGAAAGAGCCACTTCAATCCAGACCTCTACTAATACCAGCTGGAGTGGTACTGAGTCCCACTCACACACCAGGAAGGAGCCACATCAATCCAGACCTCTATTAATACCAGCTGGAGTGGGACTGAGTCCCACCCACACACCAGGAAGGAGCCACTTCAATCCAGACCTCTATCAATACCAGCTGGAGTTGTACTGAGTCCCACGCACACACCAGAAAAGAGCCACGTCCATCCAGACCTCTTTTTCTACCAGCTGGAGTGATGCTGTGTCCCTCTCACACACCAGGAAAGAGCCACTTCAATCCAGACCTCTACCAAGATCAGCTGGAGTGGTATTGACTCCCACTCACATACCAGGAAAGAGACAATTCAATCCAAGACACTATTAAGACCAGCTGGAGTAGAATTAACTCCCACTCACACACCAGCAAAGAGCCAATTCAATCCAGACCACTATGAATACCAGCTGGAGTGGCACTGAGTCCCTCTGAAATACCAGAAAATAGCCAAATCAATCCAGACCTCTATTAGTACCAGCTGCAGTGGTACTGAGCCCTACTCACACACCAGGAAGGAGCCAATTCAATGCAGACCTCTATTAATATCAGCTGGAGTGGTTCTGAGGCCCACTCACACACAAGGAAGGAGCCAATTCAATCCAGACCTCTTTTAATATCAGCTGGAGTGGTACTAAGTCCCACTCAGACACCAGGAAAGAGCCAATACAATCCAGGGCTCTATTAATACCAGCGGGAGCAGTACTGAGTCGCACTCACACACCAGGAAAGAGCCAATTCAACCAGACCTTTATTAAAACCAGCTGGAGTGGTACTGAGTCCCACTCACACACCAGGAAAGAGCCACTTCAATCCAGACCTCTATTAATACCAGCTGGAGTGGCACTGAGTCCCACTCACACACCAGCAAAGAGCCAATTCAATCCAGACCACTTATTAATAACAGCTGGAGTGGTACTGAGTCCCACGCACCCACCAGGAAAGAGCCACTTCAATCCAGACCTCTATTAATGCCAGCTGGAGTGGTACTGAGTCCCACTCACACACCAGGAAAGAGCCAATTCAATCCAGACCTATTTTAATACCAGCTGCAGTGTTGCTGAGTCCCACTCACACACCAGGAAAGTGCCACTTCAATCCAGACCTCTACTAATACCAGCTGGAGTTGTACTGAGTCCCACTCACACACCAGGAAAGAGCCACATCAATCCAGACCTCTATTAATACCAGCTGGAGTGGTACCGAGTCCCACTCACACACCAGGAAAGAGCCACTTCAATCCAGACCTCTATTAATACCAGCTGGAGTGGTACTGAGTCCCACTTGCACACGAGGAAAGAGCCACTTCAATCCAGACATCTATTAATACCAGCTGGAGTGTTACTGAGTCCCACTCACACACCAGGAAAGAGCCACTTCAATCCAGATCTCTACTGATACCAGCTGGAGTGTTACTGAGTCGCAATCACACACCAGGAAAGAGCCACTTCAATCCAGACCTCTGTTAATACCAGCTGGATTTGTACTGAGTCCCTCTCACACACCAGGAAAGAGACAATTCAATCCAAGACTATATTAATACCAGCTGGAGTAGAATGAACTCCCACTCACACAGCAAGAAAGAGCCAATTTAATCCAGACCTCTATTAATACCAGCTGGAGTGTTACTGACTCCCATTCACACACCAGGAAAGAGCCACTTCAATCCAGATCTCCATTGATACCAGCTGGAGTTGTACAGAGTCGCACTCACACACCAGGAAAGAGCCATTTCAATCCAGACCTCTATTAATACCAGCTGGAGTGTTACTGAGTCCCACTCACACACCAGGAAAGAGACAATTCAATCCAAGACTCTAATAATACCAGCTGGAGTAGAATGAACTCCCACTCACACACCAGGAAAGAGCCAATTCAATCCAGACCTCTATCAATACCAGCTTGAGTGTTACTGAGTCCCACTCAGACACCAGGAAGGAGCCAATTCAATCCAGACCTCTATTAATATCAGCTGGAGTTATACTGAGTCACACTCAAACACCAGGAAGGAGCCAATTCAATCCAGACCTCTCTTAATATCAGCCGGAGTGGTACTGAGTACCACTCACACACCAGGAAAGAGCCAATTCAATCCAGGGCTCTATTAATACCAGCTGGAGCAGTACAGAGTCCCCCTCACACACCAGGAAAGAGCCAATTCAACCAGACCTCTATTAAAACCAGCTGGAGTGGTACTGAGTCCTACTCACACACCAGGAAATAGCCACTTCAATCCAGACCTATATTAATAGCAGCTGGAGTGGTACTGAGTCCCACTCACACACCAGGAAAGAGCCACATCAATCCAGAGCTCTATTAATACCATCTGGAGTGGTACTGAGTCCCACACAAACACCAGGAAGTAGCCAATTCAATCCAGATCTCTATTAATATCAGCTGGAGTGGTACTGAGTCCCAGTCACACAGCGGGAAAAAGCCAATTGAAGCCAGGGCTCTATTAATACCAGCTGGATTAGTACTGAGTCCCACTCACACACCAGGAAAGAGCCACGTCAATCCAGACCTCTACTAATACCAGCTGGAGTGGTACTGAGTCGCACTCACACACCAGGAAAGAGCCACTTCAATCCAGACCACTATTAATACCAGCTGGAGTGGTACGGAGTCCCACTCACACACCAGGAAAGAGCCAAATCAATCCAGACCTCTATTAATACCAGCTTTAGTGGTACTGAGTCGCACTCACACACCAGGAAAGAGCCACTTCAATCCAGACCTCTATTAATACCAGCTGGAGTGGGACTGAGTCCCTCTCACACACCAGGAAAGAGCCACTTCAATCCAGACCTCTACCAAGATCAGCTGGAGTGGTACTGACTCCCACTCACATACCAGGGAGAGACAATTCAATCCAAGACACTATTAATACCAGCTGGAGTAGAATTAACACCCACTCACACACCAGCAAAGAGCCAATTCAATCCAGACCACTATCAATACCAGCTGGAGTGGCACTGAGTCCCACTCAATCACCACAAAATAGCCAAATCAATCCAGACCTCCATTAGTACCAACTGCAGTGGTACTGAGGCCCACTCACACACCAGGAAGGAGCCAATTCAATCCAGTCCCCTTTTAATATCAGCTGGAGTGGTACTGAGTCCCACTCACACACCAGGAAAGAGCCAATTCAATCCAGGCCTCTATTAATACCAGCGGGAGCAGTACTGAGTCGCACTCACACACCAGGAAAGAGCCAATTCAACCAGACCTTTATTAAAACCAGCTGGAGTGGTACTGAGTCCCACTCACACACCAGGAAAGAGCCACTTCAATCCAGACCTCTATTAATACCAGCTGGAGTGGTACTGAGTCCCACTCACACACCAGCAAAGAGCCACTTCAATCCAGACCACTTATTAATACCAGCTGGAGTGTTACTGAGTCCCACTCACACACCAGGAAAGAACCACTTCAATCCAGACCTCTATTAATACCAGCTGGAGTGGAACTGTGTCCCACCAACACACCAGGAAAGAGCCACTTCAATCCAGACTCTATTAATACCAGCTGGAGTGTTACTGAGTCCCACTCACAAACCAGGAAAGTGCCACTTCAATCCAGACCGCTATTAATACCAGCTGGAGTGGTACTGAGTCGCACTCAAACACCAGGAAAGAGCCACTTCAATCCAGACCACTATTAATACCAGCTGGAGTGGTACGGAGTCCCACTCACACACCAGGAAAGAGCCACTTCAATCCAGACCTCTATTAATACCAGCTGGAGTGGTACTGAATCCCTCTCACACACAAGGAAAGAGCCACTTCAATCCAGACCTCTACCAAGATCAGCTGGAGTGGTACTGACTCCCACTCACATACCAGGAAAGAGACAATTCAATCCAAGACACTATTAATACCAGCTGGAGTAGAATTAACTCCCACTCACACACCAGCAAATAGCCAATTCAATCCAGACCACTATCAATACCAGCTGGAGTGGCACTGAGTCCCACGCAAACACGAGAAAATAGCCAAATCAATCCAGACCTCCATTATTACCAGCTGCAGTGGTACCCTGCCCCACTCACACACCAGGAAGGAGCCAATTCAATCCAGACCTCTATTAATACCAGCTGGAGTGGTACTGAGTCCCACTCACACACCAGCAAAGAGCCACTTCAATCCAGACCACTTATTAATACCAGCTGGAGTGTTACTGTGTCCCACTCACACACCAGGAAAGAACCACTTCAATCCAGACCTCTATTAATACCAGCTGGAGTGGAACTGTGTCCCACTCACACACCAGGAAAGAGCCACTTCAATCCAGACTCTATTAATACCAGCTGGAGTGTTACTGAGTCCCACTCACAAACCAGGAAAGTGCCACTTCAATCCAGACCGCTATTAATACCAGCTGGAGTGGTACTGAGTCGCACTCAAACACCAGGAAATAGCCACTTCAATCCAGACCACTATTAATACCAGCTGGAGTGGTACGGAGTCCCACTCACACACCAGGAAAGAGCCACTTCAATCCAGACCTCTATTAATACCAGCTGGAGTGGGACTGAATCCCTCTCACACACCAGGAAAGAGCCACTTCAATCCAGACCTCTAACAAGATCAGCTGGAGTGGTACTGACTCCCACTCACATACCAGGAAAGAGACAATTCAATCCAAGACAATATTAATACCAGCTGGAGTAGAATTAACTCCCACTCACACACCAGCAAATAGCCAATTCAATCCAGACCACTATCAATACCAGCTGGAGTGGCACTGAGTCCCACGCAAACACGAGAAAATAGCCAAATCAATCCAGACCTCTATTATTACCAGCTGCAGTGGTACTGAGCCCCACTCACACACCAGGAAGGAGCCAAATCAATCCAGACCTCTTTTAATATCAGCTGGAGTTGTACTGAGTCCCACTCAAACACCAGGAAAGAGCCAATTCAATCCAGGGCTCTATTAATACCAGCGGGAGCAGTACTGAGTCGCACTCACACACCAGGAAAGAGCCAATTCAACCAGACCTTTATTAAAACCAGCTGGAGTGGTACTGAGTCCCACTCACACACCAGGAAACAACCACTTCAATCCAGACCTCTATTAATACCAGCTGGAGTGGAACTGAGTCCCACTCACACACCAGGAAAGAGCCACTTCAATCCAGGCTCTATTAATACCAGCTGGAGTGTTACTGAGTCCCACTCACTCACCAGGAAAGAGCCAATTCAATCCAGATCTCTATCAATACCAGCTGGAGTGGCACTGAGTCCAATCACACACCTGTAAAGAGCCACTTCAATCTAGACCTCCATTAATACCAGCTGGAGCGGTACTGAGCCACACTCACACACCAGGAAGGAGCCAATTCAATCCACACCTCTATTGATATCAGCCGGAGTGGTACTGTTTCCCACTCACTCACCAGGAAAGAGCCAATTCAATCCAGACCTCTATTAATACCAGCTGGAGCAGAACTGAGTACCGCTCACACACCAGGAAAGAGCCAATTCAATCCAGGCCTCTATTAATACCAGCTGCAGTGGTACTGAGTCCCACTCACACACCAGGAAAGAGCCACTTCAATCCAGACCTCTATTAATACCAGCTGCAGTGGTACTGAGTCCCACTCACACACCAGGTAATAGCCACTTCAATCCAGGGCTCTATTAATACCAGCGGGAGCAGTACTGAGTCGCACTCACACACCAGCAAAGAGCCAATTCAATGCAGACCACTTATTAATAACAGCTGGAGTGGTTCTGAGTCCCACGCACCCACCAGGAAAGAGCCACTTCAATCCAGAACTCTATTAATGCCAGCTGGAGTGGTACTGAGTCCCACTCAAACACCAGGAAAGAGCCACTTCAATCCAGGCCTATTTTAATACCAGCTGGAGTGTTACTGAGTCCCACTCACACACCAGGAAACAACCACTTCAATCCAGACATCTATTAATACCAGCTGGAGTGGAACTGAGTCCCACTCACACACCAGGAAAGAGCCACTTCAATCCAGACCTCTATTAATACCAGCTGTAGTGTTACTGAGTCCCACGCACACACCAGGAAAGAGCCACTTCAATCCAGACCTCTATTAATACCAGCTGGAGCGGTACTGAGCCACACTCACACACCAGGAAGGAGCTAATTCAATCCACACCTCTATTAATACCAGCTGGAGTGTTACTGAGTCCATCGCACACACCAGGAAAGAGCCACTTCAATCCAGACCTCTATCAATACCACCTGGAGTGGCAGTGAGTACCACTCACACACCAGAATAGAGCCAAGATAATCCAGACCTCTATTAGTACCAGCTGCAGTGGTACTGAGTCCCACTCACACACCAGGAAAGAGACACTTCAATCCAGACCTCTATTAATACCAGCTGGAGTGTAACTGAGTCCCTCCCACACACCTGGAAAGGGCCACTTCAATCCAGACCTCTACTAATACCAGCTGGACTTGTACTGAGTCCCACTCACACACCAGGAAAGAGACAATTCAATCCAAGACTCTATTAATACCAGCTGGAGTAGAATTAAGGCACACTCACACACCAGGAAAGAGCCAATTCAATCCAGACCTCCACCAATACCAGCTGGAGTGGCACTGAGTCCCACTCACAAACCAGAAAAGAGCCAAATCAATCCAGACCTCTATTAATACCAGGTGCAGTGGTACTGAGTCCCACTCACACACCAGGAAAGAGCCACTTCAATCCAGGCCTATTTTAATACCAGCTGGAGTGTTACTGAGTCCCACTCACACACCAGGAAACAACCACTTCAATCCAGACCTCTATTAATACCAGCTGGAGTGGAACTGAGTCCCACTCACACACCAGGAAAGAGCCACTTCAATCCAGGCTCTATTAATACCAGCTGGAGTGGCACTGAGTCCCAATCACACACCTGTAAAGAGCCAAATCAATCCAGACCTCTATTAATACCAGCTGTAGTGTTACTGAGCCACACTCACACACCAGGAAGGAGCCAATTATATCCACACCTCTATTGATATCAGCCGGAGTGGTACTGTTTCCCAATCACTCACCAGGAAAGAGCCAATTCAATCCAGGCCTCTATTAATACCAGCTGGAGTAGAACTGAGTACCACTCACACACCAGGAAAGAGCCAATTCAATCCAGGCCTCTATAAATACCAGCTGTAGTGTTACTGAGTCCCACTCCACACCAGGAAAGAGCCACTTCAATCCAGACCTCTATTAATACCAGCTGCAGTGGTACTGAGTCCCACTCACGCACCAGGAAAGAGACACTTCAATCCAAACCTCTATTAATACCAGCTGGGGTGTTACTGAGTCCCTCGCACACATCAGGAAAGAGCCACTTCAATCCAGACCTCTATCAATACCACCTGGAGTGGCAGTGAGTCCCACTCACACACCGGAATAGAGCCAAGATAATCCAGACCTCTATTAATACCAGCTGCAATGGTGCTGAGTCCCACTCACACACCAGGAAAGAGACACTTCAATCCAGACCTCTATTAATACCAGCTGGAGTGTTACTGAGTCCCTGTCACACACCAGGAAAGAGCCACTTCAATCCAGACCTCTACTAATACCAGCTGGACTTGAACTGAGTCCCACTCACACGCCAGGAAAGAGCCAAATCAATCCAGACCTCTATTAATACCAGCTGCAGTGGTACTGAGCCCCACTCACACACCAGGAAAGAGCCAATTCAATCCAGACCTCTACCAATACCAGCTGGAGTGGCACTGAGTCCCACTCACACACCAGAAAAGAGCCAAATCAATCCAGACCTCTATTAATACCAGCTGCAGTGGTACTGAGCCCCACTCACACACCAGGAAGGAGCCAATTCAATCCACACCTCTATTAATAACAGCTGGAGTGGTACTGAGTCCAACTCACACACCAGGAAGGAGCCAATTAAATCCAGACCTCTATTAATATCAGCCGGAGTGGTACTGAGTCCCACTCACACACCAGGAAAGAGCCAATTCAATCCAGACCTCGATTGATATCAGCCGGAGTGGTACTGAGTCCCACTCACACACCAGGAAAGATCCAATTCAATCCAGACCTCTATTAATACCAGCTGGAGTAGAACTGAGTACCACTCACACACCAGGAAAGAGCCAATTCAATCCAGGGCTCTATTCATCACAGCTGGAGCAGTCCTGAGTCCCACTCACACACCAGGAAAGAGCCAATACAACCAGACCTCTATTAAAACCAGCTGGCGTGGTACTGAGTCCTACTCACACACCAGGAAAGAGCCACTTCAATCCAGACCTCTATTAATACCAGCTGGAGTGGTACTGAGTCCCACTCATACACCAGGAAATAGCCACTTCAATACAGGGCTCTATTAATACCAGCTGGAGTGGTACTGAGTCCCACTCACACACCAGGAAAGAGCCAATTCAATCCAGACCTCTATTAATACCAGCTGGAGTAGAACTGAGTCCCACTCATACACCAGGAAAGAGCCAATTCAATCCAGACCACTTCTTAATACCAGCTGGAGTGGTACTGAGTCCCACGCACACACCAGGAAAGAACCACTTCCATCCAGACCTCTATTAATACCAGCTGGAGTGGTGCTGAGTCCCACCTACACACCAGGAATGAGCCAATTCAATCCAGACCTCTTATTCATACCAGTTGGAGTGGTACTGAGTCCCATTCACACACCAGGAAAGAGCCACTTCTATCCAGACCTCTATTAATACAAGCTGGAGTAAAATTAACTCCCACTCAGACACCAGGAAAGAGCCAATTCAATCCAGACCTCTATCAATACCAGCTGGAGTGGCACTGAGTCCCACTCACACACCAGTAAATAGCCAAATCAATCCAGACCTCTATTAATACGAGCTGCAGTGGTACTGAGCCACACTCACACACCAGGAAGGAGCCAATTCAATCCACACCTCTATTGATATCAGCCGGAGTGGTACTGAGTCCCACTCACACACCAGGAAAGAGCCAATTCAATCCAGACCTCTATTAATACCAGCTGGAGTAGAACTGAGTACCACTCACACACCAGGAAAGAGCCAATTCAATTCAGGGCTCTTTTAATATCAGCTGGAGCAGTCCTGAGTCCCACTCACACACCAGGAAAGAGCCAATTCAACCAGACCTCTATTAAAACCAGCAGGAGTGGTACTGAGTCCTACTCACACACCAGGAAAGAGCCACTTCAATCCAGACCTCTATTAATACCAGCTGGAGTGGTACTGAGTCCCACTCACACACCAGGAAAGAGCCACTTCAATCCAGGGCTCTATTAATACCAGCTGGAGTGGTACTGAGTCCCACTCACACACCAGGAAAGAGCCAATTCTATCCAGACCTCTATTAATACCAGCTGGAGTGGTACTGAGTCCCAGGCACACACCAGGAAAGAGCCACTTCAATCCAGACCTCCATTAATACCAGCTGGAGTGGTACTGAGTCCCACGCACACACCAGGAAAGAGCCACTTCAATCCAGACCTCTATTAATACCAGCTGGAGCGGTACTGAGCCACACTCACACACCAGGAAGGAGCCAATTCAATCCACACCTCTATTGATATCAGCCGGAGTGGTACTGAGTCCCAGGCACACACCAGGAAAGAGCCACTTCAATGCAGACCTCCATTAATACCAGCTGTAGTGTTACTGAGTCCCACTCACACACCAGGAAAGAGCCACTTCAATCCAGACCTCTATTAATACCAGCTGGAGCGGTACTGAGCCACACTCACACACCAGGAAGGAGCCAATTCAATCCACACCTCTATTAATACCAGCTGGAGTGGTACTGAGTCCCAGGCACACACCAGGAAAGAGCCACTTCAATCCAGACCTCCATTAATACCAGCTGTAGTGTTACTGAGTCCCACTCACACACCAGGAAAGAGCCACTTCAATCCAGACCTCTATTAATACCAGCTGCAGTGGTACTGAGTCCCAAACACACACCAGGAAAGAGCCACTTCAATCCAGACCTCTATCAATACCACCTGGAGTGGCAGTGAGTACCACTCACACACCAGAATAGAGCCAAGATAATCCAGACCTCTATTAGTACCAGCTGCAGTGGTACTGA
Organism: Heterodontus francisci; assembly: GCF_036365525.1. Taxonomy (NCBI): domain Eukaryota; kingdom Metazoa; phylum Chordata; class Chondrichthyes; order Heterodontiformes; family Heterodontidae; genus Heterodontus; species Heterodontus francisci. The sequence goes on from NW_027140336.1 coordinate 3,107,693, forward strand.
GTCCCACTCACACACCAGGAAAGAGACACTTCAATCCAGACCTCTATTAATACCAGCTGGAGTGTAACTGAGTCCCTCTCACACACCAGGAAAGAGCCACTTCAATCCAGACCTCTACTAATACCAGCTGGACTTGTACTGAGTCCCACTCACACACCAGGAAAGAGACAATTCAATCCAAGACTCTATTAATACCAGCTGGAGTAGAATTAAGACACACTCACACACCAGGAAAGAGCCAATTCAATCCAGACCTCTATTAATACCAGCTGCAGTGGTACTGAGTCCCACTCACACACCAGGAAAGAGCCACTTCAATCCAGGCCTATTTTAATACCAGTTGGAGTGTTACTGAGTCCCACTCACACACCAGGAAACAACCACTTCAATCCAGACCTCTATTAATACCAGCTGGAGTGGAACTGAGTCCCACTCACTCACCAGGAAAGAGCCAATTCAATCCAGATCTCTATCAATACCAGCTGGAGTGGTACTGAGTCCCACTCACACACCAGGAAAGAGCCAATTCAATCCAGGCCACTATTAATACCAGCTGCAGTGGTACTGAGTCCCACTCACACACCAGGAAAGAGACACTTCAATCCAGGCCTCTATTAATACCAGCTGGAGTGTTACTGAGTCCCTCGCACACACCAGGAAAGAGCCACTTCAATCCAGACCTCTATCAATACCACCTGGAGTGGCAGTGAGTCCCACTCACACACCGGAATAGAGCCAAGATAATCCAGACCTCTATTAATACCAGATGCAAAGGTGCTGAGTCCCACTCACACACCAGGAAAGAGACACTTTAATCCAGACCTCTATTAATACCAGCTGGAGTGTTACTGAGTCCCTGTCACACACCAGGAAAGAGCCACTTCAATCCAGACCTCTACTAATACCAGCTGGACTTGAACTGAGTCCCACTCACACGCCAGGAAAGAGACAATTCAATCCAAGACTCTATTAATACCAGCTGGAGTAGAATTTAAGTCCCACTCACACACCAGGAAAGAGCCAATTCAATCCAGACCTCTACCAATACCAGCTGGAGTGGCACTGAGTCCCACTCACACACCAGAAAAGAGCCAAATCAATCCAGACCTCTATTAATACCAGCTGCAGTGGTACTGAGCCCCACTCACACACCAGGAAGGAGCCAATTCAATCCACACCTCTATTAATAGCAGCTGGAGTGGTACTGAGTCCAACTCACACACCAGGAAGGAGCCAATTAAATCCAGACCTCTATTAATATCAGCCGGAGTGGTACTGAGTCCCACTCACACACCAGGAAAGAGCCAATTCAATCCAGACCTCGATTGATATCAGCCGGAGTGGTACTGAGTCCCACTCACACACCAGGAAAGATCCAATTCAATCCAGACCTCTACCAATACCAGCTGGAGTGGCACTGAGTCCAATCACACACCTGTAAAGAGCCACTTCAATCTAGACCTCCATTAATACCAGCTGGAGCGGTACTGAGCCACACTCACACACCAGGAAGGAGACAATTCAATCCACACCTCTATTGATATCAGCCGGAGTGGTACTGTTTCCCACTCACTCACCAGGAAAGAGCCAATTCAATCCAGACCTCTATTAATACCAGCTGGAGTAGAACTGAGTACCGCTCACACACCAGGAAAGAGCCAATTCAATCCAGGCCTCTATTAATACCAGCTGCAGTGGTACTGAGTCCCACTCACACACCAGGAAATAGCCACTTCAATCCAGGGCTCTATTAATACCAGCGGGAGCAGTACTGAGTCGCACTCACACACCAGCAAAGAGCCAATTCAATGCAGACCACTTATTAATAACAGCTGGAGTGGTTCTGAGTCCCACGCACCCACCAGGAAAGAGCCACTTCAATCCAGAACTCTATTAATGCCAGCTGGAGTGTTACTGAGTCCCACTCACACACCAGGAAACAACCACTTCAATCCAAACATCTATTAATACCAGCTGGAGTGGAACTGAGTCCCACTCACACACCAGGAAAGAGCCACTTCAATCCAGGCTCTATTAATACCAGCTGGAGTGTTACTGAGTCCCACTCACTCACCAGGAAAGAGCCAATTCAATCCAGACCTCTATTAATACCAGCTGTAGTGTTACTGAGTCCCACGCACACACCAGGAAAGAGCCACTTCAATCCAGCCCTCTATTAATACCAGCTGGAGCGGTACTGAGCCACACTCACACACCAGGAAGGAGCTAATTCAATCCACACCTCTATTAATACCAGCTGGAGTGTTACTGAGTCCATCGCACACACCAGGAAAGAGCCACTTCAATCCAGACCTCTATCAATACCACCTGGAGTGGCAGTGAGTACCACTCACACACCAGAATAGAGCCAAGATAAACCAGACCTCTATTAGTACCAGCTGCAGTGGTACTGAGTCCCACTCACACACCAGGAAAGAGACACTTCAATCCAGACCTCTATTAATACCAGCTGGAGTGTAACTGAGTCCCTCCCACACACCTGGAAAGAGCCACTTCAATCCAGACCTCTACTAATACCAGCTGGACTTGTACTGAGTCCCACTCACACACCAGGAAAGAGACAATTCAATCCAAGACTCTATTAATACCAGCTGGAGTAGAATTAAGACACACTCACACACCAGGAAAGAGCCAATTCAATCCAGACCTCCACCAATACCAGCTGGAGTGGCACTGAGTCCCACTCACAAACCAGAAAAGAGCCAAATCAATCCAGACCTCTATTAATACCAGGTGCAGTGGTACTGAGTCCCACTCACACACCAGGAAAGAGCCACTTCAATCCAGGCCTATTTTAATACCAGCTGGAGTGTTACTGAGTCCCACTCACACACCAGGAAACAACCACTTCAATCCAGACCTCTATTAATACCAGCTGGAGTGGAACTGAGTCCCACTCACACACCAGGAAAGAGCCACTTCAATCCAGGCTCTATTAATACCAGCTGGAGTGTTACTGAGTCCCACTCACTCACCAGGAAAGAGCCAATTCAATCCAGATCTCTATCAATACCAGCTGGAGTGGCACTGAGTCCCATTCACACACCTGTAAAGAGCCAAATCAATCCAGACCTCTATTAATACCAGCTGTAGTGTTACTGAGCCACACTCACACACCAGGAAGGAGCCAATTATATCCACACCTCTATTGATATCAGCCGGAGTGGTACTGTTTCCCAATCACTCACCAGGAAAGAGCCAATTCAATCCAGGCCTCTATTAATACCAGCTGGAGTAGAACTGAGTACCACTCACACACCAGGAAAGAGCCAATTCAATCCAGGCCTCTATAAATACCAGCTGTAGTGTTACTGAGTCCCACTCCACACCAGGAAAGAGCCACTTCAATCCAGACCTCTATTAATACCAGCTGCAGTGGTACTGAGTCCCACTCACACACCAGGAAAGAGACACTTCAATCCAAACCTCTATTAATACCAGCTGGGGTGTTACTGAGTCCCTCGCACACATCAGGAAAGAGCCACTTCAATCCAGACCTCTATCAATACCACCTGGAGTGGCAGTGAGTCCCACTCACACACCGGAATAGAGCCAAGATAATCCAGACCTCTATTAATACCAGCTGCAATGGTGCTGAGTCCCACTCACACACCAGGAAAGAGACACTTCAATCCAGACCTCTATTAATACCAGCTGGAGTGTTACTGAGTCCATGTCACACACCAGGAAAGAGCCACTTCAATCCAGACCTCTACTAATACCAGCTGGACTTGAACTGAGTCCCACTCACACGCCAGGAAAGAGCCAAATCAATCCAGACCTCTATTAATACCAGCTGCAGTGGTACTGAGTCCCACTCACACACCAGGAAACAACCACTTCAATCCAGACATCTATTAATACCAGCTGGAGTGGAACTGAGTCCCACTCACACACCAGGAAAGAGCCACTTCAATCCAGGCTCTATTAATACCAGCTGGAGTGTTACTGAGTCCCACTCACTCACCAGGAAAGAGCCACTTCAATCCAGACCTCTATTAATACCAGCTGGAGCGGTACTGAGCCACACTCACACACCAGGAAGGAGCTAATTCAATCCACACCTCTATTAATACCAGCTGGAGTGTTACTGAGTCCCACTCACACACCAGGAAAGAGACACTTCAATCCAGACCTCTATTAATACCAGCTGGAGTGTAACTGAGTCCCTCCCACACACCTGGAAAGAGCCACTTCAATCCAGACCTCTACTAATACCAGCTGGACTTGTACTGAGTCCCACTCACACACCAGGAAAGAGACAATTCAATCCAAGACTCTATTAATACCAGCTGGAGTAGAATTAAGACACACTCACACACCAGGAAAGAGCCAATTCAATCCAGACCTCCACCAATACCAGCTGGAGTGGCACTGAGTCCCACTCACAAACCAGAAAAGAGCCAAATCAATCCAGACCTCTATTAATACCAGGTGCAGTGGTACTGAGTCCCACTCACACACCAGGAAAGAGCCACTTCAATCCAGGCCTATTTTAATACCAGCTGGAGTGTTACTGAGTCCCACTCACACACCAGGAAACAACCACTTCAATCCAGACCTCTATTAATACCAGCTGGAGTGGAACTGAGTCCCACTCACACACCAGGAAAGAGCCACTTCAATCCAGGCTCTATTAATACCAGCTGGAGTGTTACTGAGTCCCACTCACTCACCAGGAAAGAGCCAATTCAATCCAGATCTCTATCAATACCAGCTGGAGTGGCACTGAGTCCCAATCACACACCTGTAAAGAGCCAAATCAATCCAGACCTCTATTAATACCAGCTGTAGTGTTACTGAGCCACACTCACACACCAGGAAGGAGCCAATTATATCCACACCTCTATTGATATCAGCCGGAGTGGTACTGTTTCCCAATCACTCACCAGGAAAGAGCCAATTCAATCCAGGCCTCTATTATTACCAGCTGGAGTAGAACTGAGTACCACTCACACACCAGGAAAGAGCCAATTCAATCCAGGCATCTATAAATACCAGCTGTAGTGTTACTGAGTCCCACTCCACACCAGGAAAGAGCCACTTCAATCCAGACCTCTATTAATACCAGCTGCAGTGGTACTGAGTCCCACTCACACACCAGGAAAGAGACACTTCAATCCAAACCTCTATTAATACCAGCTGGGGTGTTGCTGAGTCCCTCGCACACATCAGGAAAGAGCCACCTCAATCCAGACCTCTATCAATACCACCTGGAGTGGCAGTGAGTCCCACTCTCACACCGGAATAGAGCCAAGATAATCCAGACCTCTATTAATACCAGCTGCAATGGTGCTGAGTCCCACTCACACACCAGGAAAGAGACACTTCAATCCAGACCTCTATTAATACCAGCTGGAGTGTTACTGAGTCCCTGTCACACACCAGGAAAGAGCCACTTCAATCCAGACCTCTACTAATACCAGCTGGACTTGAACTGAGTCCCACTCACACGCCAGGAAAGAGCCAAATCAATCCAGACCTCTATTAATACCAGCTGCAGTGGTACTGAGCCCCACTCACACACCAGGAAAGAGCCAATTCAATCCAGACCTCTACCAATACCAGCTGGAGTGGCACTGAGTCCCACTCACACACCAGAAAAGAGCCAAATCAATCCAGACCTCTATTAATACCAGCTGCAGTGGTACTGAGCCCCACTCACACACCAGGAAGGAGCCAATTCAATCCACACCTCTATTAATAACAGCTGGAGTGGTACTGAGTCCAACTCACACACCAGGAAGGAGCCAATTAAATCCAGACCTCTATTAATATCAGCCGGAGTGGTACTGAGTCCCACTCACACACCAGGAAAGAGCCAATTCAATCCAGACCTCGATTGATATCAGCCGGAGTGGTACTGAGTCCCACTCACACACCAGGAAAGATCCAATTCAATCCAGACCTCTATTAATACCAGCTGGAGTAGAACTGAGTACCACTCACACACCAGGAAAGAGCCAATTCAATCCAGGGCTCTATTCATCACAGCTGGAGCAGTCCTGAGTCCCACTCACACACCAGGAAAGAGCCAATACAACCAGACCTCTATTAAAACCAGCTGGCGTGGTACTGAGTCCTACTCACACACCAGGAAAGAGCCACTTCAATCCAGACCTCTATTAATACCAGCTGGAGTGGTACTGAGTCCCACTCATACACCAGGAAATAGCCACTTCAATACAGGGCTCTATTAATACCAGCTGGAGTGGTACTGAGTCCCACTCACACACCAGGAAAGAGCCAATTCAATCCAGACCTCTATTAATACCAGCTGGAGTAGAACTGAGTCCCACTCATACACCAGGAAAGAGCCAATTCAATCCAGACCACTTCTTAATACCAGCTGGAGTGGTACTGAGTCCCACGCACACACCAGGAAAGAACCACTTCCATCCAGACCTCTATTAATACCAGCTGGAGTGGTGCTGAGTCCCACCTACACACCAGGAATGAGCCAATTCAATCCAGACCTCTTATTCATACCAGTTGGAGTGGTACTGAGTCCCATTCACACACCAGGAAAGAGCCAATTCTATCCAGGCCTCTATTAATACCAGCTGTAGTGTTACTGAGTCCCACTCACACACCAGGAAAGAGCCACTTCTATCCAGACCTCTATTAATACAAGCTGGAGTAAAATTAACTCCCACTCAGACACCAGGAAAGAGCCAATTCAATCCAGACCTCTATCAATACCAGCTGGAGTGGCACTGAGTCCCACTCACACACCAGTAAATAGCCAAATCAATCCAGACCTCTATTAATACGAGCTGCAGTGGTACTGAGCCACACTCACACACCAGGAAGGAGCCAATTCAATCCACACCTCTATTGATATCAGCCGGAGTGGTACTGAGTCCCACTCACACACCAGGAAAGAGCCAATTCAATCCAGACCTCTATTAATACCAGCTGGAGTAGAACTGAGTACCACTCACACACCAGGAAAGAGCCAATTCAATTCAGGGCTCTTTTAATACCAGCTGGAGCAGTCCTGAGTCCCACTCACACACCAGGAAAGAGCCAATTCAACCAGACCTCTATTAAAACCAGCTGGAGTGGTACTGAGTCCTACTCACACACCAGGAAAGAGCCACTTCAATCCAGACCTCTATTAATACCAGCTGGAGTGGTACTGAGTCCCACTCACACACCAGGAAAGAGCCACTTCAATCCAGGGCTCTATTAATACCAGCTGGAGTGGTACTGAGTCCCACTCACACACCAGGAAAGAGCCAATTCTATCCAGACCTCTATCAATACCAGCTGGAGTGGTACTGAGTCCCAGGCACACACCAGGAAAGAGCCACTTCAATCCAGACCTCCATTAATACCAGCTGGAGTGGTACTGAGTCCCACGCACACACCAGGAAAGAGCCACTTCAATCCAGACCTCTATTAATACCAGCTGGAGCGGTACTGAGCCACACTCACACACCAGGAAGGAGCCAATTCAATCCACACCTCTATTGATATCAGCCGGAGTGGTACTGAGTCCCAGGCACACACCAGGAAAGAGCCACTTCAATCCAGACCTCCATTAATACCAGCTGTAGTGTTACTGAGTCCCACTCACACACCAGGAAAGAGCCACTTCAATCCAGACCTCTATTAATACCAGCTGGAGCGGTACTGAGCCACACTCACACACCAGGAAGGAGCCAATTCAATCCACACCTCTATTAATACCAGCTGGAGTGGTACTGAGTCCCAGGCACACACCAGGAAAGAGCCACTTCAATCCAGACCTCCATTAATACCAGCTGTAGTGTTACTGAGTCCCACTCACACACCAGGAAAGAGCCACTTCAATCCAGACCTCTATTAATACCAGCTGCAGTGGTACTGAGTCCCAAACACACACCAGGAAAGGGACACTTCAATCCAGACCTCTATTAATACCAGCTGGAGTGTTACTGAGTCCATCGCACACACCAGGAAAGAGCCACTTCAATCCAGACCTCTATCAATACCACCTGGAGTGGCAGTGAGTACCACTCACACACCAGAATAGAGCCAAGATAATCCAGACCTCTATTAGTACCAGCTGCAGTGGTACTGAGTCCCACTCACACACCAGGAAAGAGACACTTCAATCCAGACCTCTATTAATACCAGCTGGAGTGTAACTGAGTCCCTCTCACACACCAGGAAAGAGCCACTTCAATCCAGACCTCTACTAATACCAGCTGGACTTGTACTGAGTCCCACTCACACACCAGGAAAGAGACAATTCAATCCAAGACTCTATTAATACCAGCTGGAGTAGAATTAAGACACACAAACACACCAGGAAAGAGCCAATTCAATCCAGACCTCTACCAATACCAGCTGGAGTGGCACTGAGTCCCACTCACACACCAGAAAAGAGCCAAATCAATCCAGACCTCTATTAATACCAGCTGCAGTGGTACTGAGTCCCACTCACACACCAGGAAAGAGCCACTTCAATCCAGGCCTATTTTAATACCAGCTGGAGTGTTACTGAGTCCCACTCACACACCAGGAAACAACCACTTCAATCCAGACCTCTATTAATACCAGCTGGAGTGGAACTGCATCCCACTCACACACCAGGAAAGAGCCACTTCAATCCAGGCTCTATTAATACCAGCTGGAGTGTTACTGAGTCCCACTCACTCACCAGGAAAGAGCCAATTCAATCCAGATCTCTATCAATACCAGCTGGAGTGGTACTGAGTCCCACTCACACACCAGGAAAGAGCCAATTCAATCCACGCCACTATTAATACCAGCTGCAGTGGTACTGAGTCCCACTCACACACCAGGAAAGAGACACTTCAATCCAGGCCTCTATTAATACCAGCTGGAGTGTTACTGAGTCCCTCGCACACACCAGGAAAGAGCCACTTCAATCCAGACCTCTATCAATACCACCTGGAGTGGCAGTGAGTCCCACTCACACACCGGAAAAGAGCCAAGATAATCCAGACCTCTATTAATACCAGCTGCAATGGTGCTGAGTCCCACTCACACACCAGGAAAGAGACACTTCAATCCAGACCTCTATTAATACCAGCTGGAGTGTTACTGAGTCCCACTCACACGCCAGGAAAGAGACAATTCAATCCAAGACTCTATTAATACCAGCTGGAGTAGAATTTAAGTCCCACTCACACACCAGGAAAGAGCCAATTCAATCCAGACCTCTACCAATACCAGCTGGAGTGGCACTGAGTCCCACTCACACACCAGAAAAGAGCCAAATCAATCCAGACCTCTATTAATACCAGCTGCAGTGGTACTGAGCCCCACTCACACACCAGGAAGGAGCCAATTCAATCCACACCTCTATTAATAGCAGCTGGAGTGGTACTGAGTCCAACTCACACACCAGGAAGGAGCCAATTAAATCCAGACCTCTATTAATATCAGCCGGAGTGGTACTGAGTCCCACTCACACACCAGGAAAGAGCCAATTCAATGCAGACCTCGATTGATATCAGCCGGAGTGGTACTGAGTCCCACTCACACACCAGGAAAGATCCAATTCAATCCAGACCTCTATTAATACCAGCTGGAGTAGAACTGAGTACCACTCATTCACCAGGAAAGAGCCAATTCAATCCAGGGCTCTATTCATCACAGCTGGAGCAGTCCTGAGTCCCACCTACACACCAGGAATGAGCCAATTCAATCCAGACCTCTTATTCATACCAGTTGGAGTGGTACTGAGTCCCATTCACACACCAGGAAAGAGCCAATTCTATCCAGGCCTCTATTAATACCAGCTGTAGTGTTACTGAGTCCCACTCACACACCAGGAAAGAGCCACTTCTATCCAGACCTCTATTAATACAAGCTGGAGTAAAATTAACTCCCACTCACACACCAGGAAAGAGCCAATTCAATCCAGACCTCTATCAATACCAGCTGGAGTGGCACTGAGTCCCACTCACACACCAGTAAATAGCCAAATCAATCCAGACCTCTATTAATACGAGCTGCAATGGTACTGAGCCACACTCACACACCAGGAAGGAGCCAATTCAATCCACATCTCTATTGATATCAGCCGGAGTGGTACTGAGTCCCACTCACACACCAGGAAAGAGCCAATTCAATCCAGACCTCTATTAATACCAGCTGGAGCAGTCCTGAGTCCCACTCACACACCAGGAAAGAGCCAATTCAACCAGACCTCTATTAAAACCAGCTGGAGTGGTACTGAGTCCTACTCACACACCAGGAAAGAGCCACTTCAATCCAGACCTCTATTAATACCAGCTGGAGTGGTACTGAGTCCCACTCACACACCAGGAAAGAGCCACTTCAATCCAGGGCTCTATTAATACCAGCTGGAGTGGTACTGAGTCCCACTCACACACCAGGAAAGAGCCAATTCTATCCAGACCTCTATTAATACCAGCTGGAGTAGAACTGAGTCCCACTCACACACCAGGAAAGAGCAAATTCAATCCAGACCACTTCTTAATACCAGCTGGAGTGGTACTGAGTCCCAGGCACACACCAGGAAAGAGCCACTTCAATCCAGACCTCCATTAATACCAGCTGGAGTGGTACTGAGTCCCACTCACACACCAGGAAAGAGCCACTTCAATCCAGACCTCTACTGATACCAGCTGGAGTAGAGTGAACTCCCACGCACACAGCAGGAAAGAGCCAATTCAATCCAGACCACTATTAATACCAGCTGGAGTGTTACTGAAACCCACTCACACACCAGGAAAGAGCCACTTCAATCCAGATCTCTATTGATACCAGCTGGAGTGGTACAGAGTCGCACTCACACACCAGGAAAGAGCCACTTCAATCCAGACCTCTATTAATAACAGCTGGAGTGTTACTGAGTCCCTCTCACACACCAGGAAAGAGCCACTTCAATCCAGACCTCTATTAATACCTGCTGGAGTGGTACTGAGTCCCACTTGCACACCAGGAAAGAGTCACTTCAATCCAGACCTCTATTGATACCAGCTGGTTTGGTACTGAGTCCCACTCATACACCAGGAAAGAAGCACTTCAATCCAGACCTCTATTAATACCAGCTGGAGTGGTACTGAGTCCCACTTGCACACCAGGAAAGAGCCACTTCAATACAGACCTCTATTGATACCAGCTGGAGTGGTACTGAGTCCCACTCACACACCAGGAATGAGCCAATTCAATCCAGACCTCTTATTCATACCAGTTGGAGAGGTACTGAGTCCCATTCACACAACAGGAAAGAGCCAATTCAATCCAGGCCTCTATTAATACCAGCTGTAGTGTTACTGAGTCCCACTCACACACCTGGAAAGAGCCACTTCAATCCAGATCTCTATTGATACCAGCTGCAGTGGTACAGAGTCGCACTCACACACCAGGAAAGAGCCACTTCAATCCAGACCTCTATTAATGCCAGCTGGAGTGTTACTGAGTCCCTCTCACACACCAGGAAAGAGCCACTTCAATCCAGACCTCTACTAATACCAGCTGGAGTTGTACTGAGTCCCACTCACACACCAGGAAAGAGACAATTCAATCCAAGACTCTATTAATACCAGCTGGAGTAGAATGAACTCCCGCTCACACACCAGGAAAGAGCCAATTCAATCCAGACCTCTATCAATACCAGCTTGAGTGTTACTGAGTCCCACTCACACACCAGGAAAGAGCCAATTCAATTCAGGGCTCTTTTAATACCAGCTGGAGCAGTCCTGAGTCCCACTCACACACCAGGAAAGAGCCAATTCAATCCAGACCTCTACCAATACCAGCTGGAGTGGCACTGAGTCCCACTCACACAACAGAAAAGAGCCAAATCAATCCAGACCTCTATTAATACCAGCTGCAGTGGTACTGAGTCCAACTCACACACCAGGAAGGAGCCAATTAAATCCAGACCTCTATTAATATCAGCCGGAGTGGTACTGAGTCCCACTCACACACCAGGAAAGAGCCAATTCAATCCAGACCTCTATTGATATCAGCCGGAGTGGTACTGAGTCCCACTCACACACCAGGAAAGATCCAATTCAATCCAGACCTCTATTAATACCAGCTGGAGTAGAACGGAGTACCACTCACACACCAGGAAAGAGACAATTCAATCCAGGGCTCTATTAATAACAGCTGGAGCAGTCCTGAGTCCCACTCACACACCAGGAAAGAGCCAATACAACCAGACCTCTATTAAAACCAGCTGGCGTGGTACTGAGTCCTACTCACACACCAGGAAAGAGCCACTTGAATCCAGACCTCTATTAATACCAGCTGGAGTGGTACTGAGTCCCACTCACACACCAGGAAATAGCCACTTCAATCCAGGGCTCTATTAATACCAGCTGGAGTGGTACTGAGTCCCACTCACACACCAGGAAAGAGCCAATTCAAACCAGACCTCTATCAATACCAGCTTGAGTGTTACTGAGTCCCACTCACACACCAGGAAAGAGCCAATTCAATTCAGGGCTCTTTTAATACCAGCTGGAGCAGTCCTGAGTCCCACTCACACACCAGGAAAGAGCCACTTCAATCCAGACCTCTATTAATACCAGCTGGAGTGGTACTGAGTCCCACTCACACACCAGGAAAGAGCCACTTCAATCCAGATCTCTATTGATACCAGCTGGAGTGGTACAGAGTCGCACTCACACACCAGGAAAGAGCCAATTTAACCAGACCTCTATTAAAACCAGCTGGAGTGGTACTGAGTCCTACTCACACACCAGGAAAGAGCCACTTCAATCCAGACCTCTATTAATACCAGCTGGAGTGGTACTGAGTCCCACTCACACACCAGGAAAGAGCCACTTCAATCCAGGGCTCTATTAATACCAGCTTTAGTGGTACTGAGTCCCACTCACACACCAGTAAAGAGCCAATTCTATCCAGACCTCTATTAATACCAGCTGGAGTAGAACTGAGTCCCACTCACACACCAGGAAAGAGACAATTCAATCCAGACCACTTCTTAATACCAGCTGGAGTGGTACTGAGTCCCACTCACACACCAGGAAAGAGCCACATCAATCCAGACCTCTATTAATAACAGCTGGAGTGGTACCGTGTCCCACTCACACACCAGGAAAGAGCCACTTCAATTCAGACCTCTATTAATACCAGCTGGAGTGGTACTGAGTCCCACTTGCACACCAGGAAAGAGCCACTTCAATCCAGACCTCTATTGATACCAGCTGGAGTGGTACTGAGTCCCACTTGCACACCAGGAAAGAGCCACTTCAATCCAGACCTCTATTGATACCAGCTGGAGTGGTACTGAGTCCCACTCACACACCAGGAATGAGCCAATTCAATCCAGACCACTTCTTAATACCAGCTAGAGTGGTACTGAGTCCCAGGCACACACCAGGAAAGAGCCACTTCAATCCAGACGTCCATTAATACCAGCTGGAGTGGTACTGAGTCCCACTCACACACCAGGAAAGAGACACTTCAATCCAGACCTCTACTGATACCAGCTGGAGTGGTACTGAATCGCAATCACACACCAGGAGAGAGCCACTTCAATCCAGATCTCTATTGATACCAGCTGGAGTAGAGTGAACTCCCACTCACACAGCAGGAAAGAGCCACTTCAATCCAGACCACTATTAATACCAGCTGGAGTGCTACTGAGTCCCACTCACACACCAGGAAAGAGCCACTTCAATCCAGATCTCTATTGATACCAGCTGGAGTGGTACAGAGTCGCACTCACACACCAGGAAAGAGCCACTTCAATCCAGACCTCTATTAATGCCAGCTGGAGTGTTACTGAGTCCCTCTCACACACCAGGAAAGAGCCACTTCAATCCAGACCTCTATTGATACCGGCTGTTTTGGTACTGAGTCCCACTCATACACCAGGAAAGAAGCACTTCAATCCAGACCTCTATTAATACCAGCTGGAGTGGTACTGAGTCCCACTTGCACACCAGGAAAGAGCCACTTCAATCCAGACCTCTATTGATACCAGCTGGAGTGGTACTGAGTCCCACTCACACACCAGGAATGAGCCAATTCAATCCAGACCTCTTATTCATACCAGTTGGAGAGGTACTGAGTCCCATTCACACACCAGGAAAGAGCCAATTCAATCCAGGCCTCTATTAATACCAGCTGTAGTGTTACTGAGTCCCACTCACACACCTGGAAAGAGCCACTTCAATCCAGATCTCTATTGATACCAGCTGGAGTGGTACAGAGTCGCACTCACACACCAGGAAAGAGCCACTTCAATCCAGACCTCTATTAATGCCAGCTGGAGTGGTACTGAGTCCCACTCACACACCAGGAAAGAGACAATTCAATCCAAGACTCTATTAATACCAGCTGGAGTAGAACGAACTCCCGCTCACACACCAGGAAAGAGCCAATTCAATCCAGACATCTATCAATACCAGCTTGAGTGTTACTGAGTCCCACTCACACACCAGGAAAGAGCCAATTCAATTCAGGGCTCTTTTAATACCAGCTGGAGCAGTCCTGAGTCCCACTCACACACCAGGAAAGAGCCAATTTAACCAGACCTCTATTAAAACCAGCTGGAGTGGTACTGAGTCCCACTCACACACCAGGAAAGAGCCACTTCAATCCAGGGCTCTATTAATACCAGCTTTAGTGGTACTGAGTCCCACTCATACACCAGTAAAGAGCCAATTCTATCCAGACCTCTATTAATACCAGCTGGAGTTGAACTGAGTCCCACTCACACACCAGGAAAGAGCGAATTCAATCCAGACCACTTCTTAATACCAGCTGGAGTTGAACTGAGTCCCACTCACACACCAGGAAAGAGCGAATTCAATCCAGACCACTTCTTAATACCAGCTGGAGTGGTACTGAGTCCCTCTCACACACCAGGAAAGAGCCACTTCAATCCAGACCTCTATTAATACCAGCTGGAGTGGTACTGAGTCCCACTTGCACACCAGGAAAGAGCCACTTCAATCCAGACCTCTATTGATACCAGCTGGTTTGGTACTGAGTCCCACTCATACACCAGGAAAGAAGCACTTCAATCCAGACCTCTATTAATACCAGCTGGAGTGGTACTGAGTCCCACTTGCACACCAGGAAAGAGCCACTTCAATCCAGACCTCTATTGATACCAGCTGGAGTGGTACTGAGTCCCACTCACACACCAGGAATGAGCCAATTCAATCCAGACCTCTTATTCATACCAGTTGGAGAGGTACTGAGTCCCATTCACACACCAGGAAAGAGCCACTTCAATCCAGGCCTCTATTAATACCAGCTGTAGTGTTACTGAGTCCCGCTCACACACCAGGAAAGAGTCACTTCAATCCAGATCTCTATTGATACCAGCTGGAGTGGTACAGAGTCGCACTCACACACCAGGAAGGAGACACTTCAATCCAGACCTCTATTGATGCCAGCTGGAGTGGTACTGAGTCCCACTCACACACCAGGAAAGAGACAATTCAATCCAAGACTCTATTAATACCAGCTGGAGTAGAATGAACTCCCGCTCACACACCAGGAAAGAGACAATTCAATCCAGACATCTATCAATACCAGCTTGAGTGTTACTGAGTCCCACTCACACACCAGGAAAGAGCCAATTCAATTCAGGGCTCTTTTAATACCAGCTGGAGCAGTCCTGAGTCCCACTCACACACCAGGAAAGAGCCAATTTAACCAGACCTCTATTAAAACCAGCTGGAGTGGTACTGAGTCCCACTCACACACCAGGAAAGAGCCACTTCAATCCAGGGCTCTATTAATACCAGCTTTAGTGGTACTGAGTCCCACTCATACACCAGTAAAGAGCCAATTCTATCCCGACCTCTATTAATACCAGCTGGAGTTGAACTGAGTCCCACTCACACACCAGGAAAGAGCGAATTCAATCCAGACCACTTCTTAATACCAGCTGGAGTGGTACTGAGTCCCACTCACACACCAGGAAAGAGCCACTTCAATCCAGACCTCTATTAATACCAGCTGGAGTGGTACCGAGTCCCACTCACACACCAGGAAAGAGCCACTTCAATTCAGACCTCTATTAATACCAGCTGGAGTGGTACTGAGTGCCACTTGCACACCAGGAAAGAGCAACTTCAATCCAGACCTCTATTGATACCAGCTGGTTTGGTACTGAGTCCCACTCATACACCAGGAAAGAAGCACTTCAATCCAGACCTCTATTAATACCAGCTGGAGTGGTACTGAGTCCCACTTGCACACCAGGAAAGAGCCACTTCAATCCAGACCTCTATTGATACCAGCTGGAGTGGTACTGAGTCCCACTCACACACCAGGAATGAGCCAATTCAATCCAGACCTCTTATTCATACCAGTTGGAGAGGTACTGAGTCCCATTCACACACCAGGAAAGAGCCAATTCAATCCAGGCCTCTATTAATACCAGCTGTAGTGTTACTGAGTCCCGCTCACACACCAGGAAACAGTCACTTCAATCCAGACCTCTATTAATACCACCTGCAGTGGTACTGAGTCCCACTCACACACCAGGAAGGAGACACTTCAATCCAGACCTCTATTAATACCAGCTGGAGTGTTACTTTCAGTGCAGCAGCTTTTTCGGGAGCAGCTTGTGAGCGAGTGAGCAGCTGGGAAAGTCCGTTTGAAAGTAAATTTAATTTCCTTTTGTTTTTCGGCGGAGGCCAGGGGGCTGCTGGGTAAGTAAAACACTATATATTTGGGCGGTTTAAAATAACTTTCCTTTCAGTGCAGCAGCTTTTTCGGGAGCAGCTTGTGAGCGAGTGAGCAGCTGGGAAAGTCCGTTTGAAAGTAAATTTAATTTCCTTTTGTTTTTCGGCGGAGGCCAGGGGGCTGCTGGGTAAGTAAAACACTATATATTTGGGCGGTTTAAAATAACTTTCCTTTCAGTGCAGCAGCTTTTTCGGGAGCAGCTTGTGAGCGAGTGAGCAGCTGGGAAAGTCCGTTTGAAAGTAAATTTAATTTCCTTTTGTTTTTCGGCGGAGGCCAGGGGGCTGCTGGGTAAGTAAAACACTATATATTTGGGCGGTTTAAAATAACTTTCCTTTCAGTGCAGCAGCTTTTTCGGGAGCAGCTTGTGAGCGAGTGAGCAGCTGGGAAAGTCCGTTTGAAAGTAAATTTAATTTCCTTTTGTTTTTCGGCGGAGGCCAGGGGGCTGCTGGGTAAGTAAAACACTATATATTTGGGCGGTTTAAAATAACTTTCCTTTCAGTGCAGCAGCTTTTTCGGGAGCAGCTTGTGAGCGAGTGAGCAGCTGGGAAAGTCCGTTTGAAAGTAAATTTAATTTCCTTTTGTTTTTCGGCGGAGGCCAGGGGGCTGCTGGGTAAGTAAAACACTATATATTTGGGCGGTTTAAAATAACTTTCCTTTCAGTGCAGCAGCTTTTTCGGGAGCAGCTTGTGAGCGAGTGAGCAGCTGGGAAAGTCCGTTTGAAAGTAAATTTAATTTCCTTTTGTTTTTCGGCGGAGGCCAGGGGGCTGCTGGGTAAGTAAAACACTATATATTTGGGCGGTTTAAAATAACTTTCCTTTCAGTGCAGCAGCTTTTTCGGGAGCAGCTTGTGAGCGAGTGAGCAGCTGGGAAAGTCCGTTTGAAAGTAAATTTAATTTCCTTTTGTTTTTCGGCGGAGGCCAGGGGGCTGCTGGGTAAGTAAAACACTATATATTTGGGCGGTTTAAAATAACTTTCCTTTCAGTGCAGCAGCTTTTTCGGGAGCAGCTTGTGAGCGAGTGAGCAGCTGGGAAAGTCCGTTTGAAAGTAAATTTAATTTCCTTTTGTTTTTCGGCGGAGGCCAGGGGGCTGCTGGGTAAGTAAAACACTATATATTTGGGCGGTTTAAAATAACTTTCCTTTCAGTGCAGCAGCTTTTTCGGGAGCAGCTTGTGAGCGAGTGAGCAGCTGGGAAAGTCCGTTTGAAAGTAAATTTAATTTCCTTTTGTTTTTCGGCGGAGGCCAGGGGGCTGCTGGGTAAGTAAAACACTATATATTTGGGCGGTTTCTGAACCCGAGACAGCACACTTGTAGTGTCTCCCACCCGCCCTCCTCCTCTAACCAAAAAAAAAAGGACTCGGTGGGGTGTTTATAAGGTAAGGCTTTTTCGATTTCTCTGGTTTTATTGTGATTGGTAGAAACTTTTCGTTCCTTTTTCATTTAACTAAGTTTAAACTTAAGATTAAAAATGGCAGGAGATCTCAGACCCGTATCATGCTCCTCTTGCTCAATGTGGGAGCTCAGGGACATGGCTGATGACCCTGACTCCTTCACGTGCAGGAAGTGTGTCCAGCTGCAGCTCTTGTTAGACCGCATGACGGCTCTCGAGCTGCGGATGGACTCACTTTGGAGCATGCGCGATGCTGAGGAGGTCGTGGATAGCACGTTTAGTGAATTGGTCACACCGCAGATTAGGATTGCTGAGGGAGAAAGGGAATGGGTGACCAAAAGGCAGAGAAAGAGCAGGAAGGCAGCGCAGGAGTCCCCTGCGGTCATCTCCCTCCAAAACAAGTATACCGTTTTGGATACTGTTGAGGGAGATGGCTCACCAGGGGAAGGCAGCAGTAGCCAGGTCCATGGCACCGTGGCTGGCTCTGCTGTTCCAAAGGCCGGGAAAAAGAGTGGAAGGGCTATAGTCGTAGGGGATTCGATTGTAAGGGGAGTAGATAGGCGGTTCTGTGGTCGAAAACGAGGCTCCCGAATGGTATGTTGCCTCCCAGGTGCACGGGTCAGGGACGTCTCAGATCGGCTGCAGAACATTCTAAAGGGGGAGGGTGAACAGCCAGTTGTCATTGTGCACATAGGCACTAATGATATAGGTAAAAAACGGGATGAGGTCCTACATGCAGAGTTTAGGGAGTTAGGAGCCAAGTTAAAAAGTAGGACCTCAAAGGTAGTAATCTCAGGATTACTACCAGTGCCACGTGATAGTCAGAGTAAAAATGAAAGAATAGTCAGGATGAATGCGTGGCTTGAGAGATGGTGCAGGAAGGAGGGTTTCAGATTTTTGGGACATTGGGACCGGTTCTGGGGGAGGTGGGACTATTACAAATTGGACGGTCTACACCTGGGCCGGACTGGAACCAATGTCCTTGGAGGTGCTTTTGCTAACGCTGTTGGGGAGGGTTTAAACTAATGTGGCAGGGGGATGGGAACCAATTGAGGTCAGTTGACAGTAAGGAGGTAGTAACAAAAGCCTGTAAGGAACTAGATAATGAAGTCAGTGTGACTAAGGGGAAGAGCAGGCAGCGAGCAGATGATGAATATAAAGGGACTGGTGGTCTGAGGTGCATTTGTTTTAATGCAAGAAGTGTAGTAGGTAAGGCAGATGAACTTAGGGCTTGGATTAGTACCTGGGAGTATGATGTTATTGCTATTACTGAGACTTGGTTGAGGGAAGGGCATGATTGGCAACTAAATATCCCAGGATATCGATGCTTCAGGCGGGATAGAGAGGGAGGTAAAAGGGGTGGAGGAGTTGCATTACTGGTCAAAGAGGATATCACAGCTGTGCTGAAGGAGGGCACTATGGACAGAACTCAGAAATAGGAAGGGTGCGGTAACAATGTTGGGGCTGTACTACAGGCCTCCCAACAGCGAGCGTGAGATAGAGGTACAAATATGTAAACAGATTATGGAAAGATGTAGGAGCAACAGGGTGGTGGTGATAGGAGATTTTAATTTTCCCAACATTGACTGGGATTCGCTTAGTGTTAGAGGTCCAGATGGAGCAGAATTTGTAATGAGCATCCAGGAGGGTTTTCTAGAGCAGTATGTAAATAGTCCAACTCGGGAAGGGGCCATACTGGACCTGGTGTTGGGGAATGAGCCCGGCCAGGTTGTTGAAGTTTCAGTAGGGGACTACTTTGGGAATAGTGATCACAATTCCGTAAGCTTTAAAATACTCATGGACAAAGACGAGAGTGGTCCAAAAGGGAGAGTGCTAAATTGGGGGAAGGCCAACTACACCAAAATTCGGCAGGAGCTGGGAAATGTAGATTGGGAGCAGCTGTTTGAAGGTAAATCCACATGTGATATGTGGGAGGCTTTTAAAGAGAGGTTGATTAGCGTGCAGGAGAGACATGTTCCTGTGAAAATGAGGGATAGAAATGGCAAGATTAGGGAATCATGGATGACAGGTGAAATTGTGAGACTAGCTAAGAGGAAAAAGGAAGCACACATAAGGTCTAGGCGGCTGATGAAAGACGAAGCTTTGAAAGAATATCGGGAATGTAGGACCAATCAGAAACGAGGAATTAAGAGGGCTAAAAGGGGTCATGAAATATCTTTAGCAAACAGGGTTAAGGAAAATCCCAAAGCCTTTTATTCATATATAAGGAGAAAGAGGGTAACTAGAGAAAGGATTGGCCCACTAAAGGACAAAGGAGGAATGTTATGCTTGGACTCAGAGAAAATGGGTGAGATTCTAAACGAGTACTTTGCATCGGTATTCACCGAGGAGAGGGACATGACGGATGTTGAGGTTAGGAACAGATGTTTGGTTACTCTAGGTCAAGTCGGCATAAGGAGGGAGGAAGTGTTGGGTATTCTAAAGGGCAGTAAGGTGGACAAGTCCCCAGGTCCGGATGGGATCTATCCCAGGTTACTGAGGGAAGCGAGAGAGGAAATAGCTGGGGCCTTAACAGATATCTTTGCAGCATCCTTAAACACGGGTGAGGTCCCGGAGGACTGGAGAATTGCAAATGTTGTCCCCTTGTTTAAGAAGGGTAGCAGGGATAATCCAGGTAATTATAGACCGGTGAGCCTGACGTCAGTGGTAGGGAAGCTGCTGGAGAAGATACTGAGGGATAGGATCTATTCCCATTTGGAAGAAAATGGGCTCATCAGTGATAGGCAACATGGTTTTGTGCAGGGAAGGTCATGTCTTACCAACTTAATAGAATTCTTTGAGGAAGTGACAAAGTTGATTGATGAGGGAAGGGCTGTCGATGTCATATACATGGACTTCAGTAAGGCGTTTGATAAGGTTCCCAATGGCAGGCTGATGGAGAAAGTGAAGGCGCTTGGGGTCCAAGGTGTACTAGCTAGATGGATAAAGAACTGGCTGGGCAACAGGAGACAGAGAGTAGCAGTAGAAGGGAGTTTCTCAAAATGGAGACGTGTGACCAGTGGTGTTCCACAGGGATCCGTGCTGGGACCACTGTTGTTTGTGATATACATTAATGATTTGGAGGCAAGTATAGGTGGACTGATTAGCAAATTTGCAGACGACACTAAGATTGGTGGAGTAGCAGATAGTGAAGGGGACTGTCAGAGAATACAGCAGAATATAGATAGATTGGAGAGTTGGGCAGAGAAATGGCAGATGGAGTTCAATCAGGGCAAATGCGAGGTGATGCATTTTGGAAGATCCAATTCAAGAGTGAACTATACAGTAAATGGAAAAGTCCTGGGGAAAATTGATGTCCAGAGAGATTTGGGTGTTCAGGTCCACTGTTCCCTGAAGGTGGCAACGCAGGTAAATAGAGTGGTCAAGAAGGCATACGGCATGCTTTCCTTCATCGGACGGGGCATTGAGTACAAGAGTTGGCAGGTCATGTTACAGTTGTATAGGACTTTGGTTCGGCCACATTTGGAATACTGCGTACAGTTCTGGTCGCCACATTATCAAAAGGATGTGGATGCTTTGGAGAGGGTGCAGAGGAGGTTCACCAGGATGTTGCCTGGTATGGAGGGCGCTAGCTATGAAGAGAGGTTGAGCAGATTAGGATTATTTTCATTAGAAAGACGGAGGTTGAGGGGGGACCTGATTGAGGTGTACAAAATCATGAGAGATATAGGCAGGGTGGATAGCAAGAGGCTTTTTCCCAGAGTGGGGGTTTCAATTACTAGAGGACACGAGTTCAAAGTGAAAGGGGAAAAGTTTAGGGGGGATATGCGTGGAAAGTTCTTTACGCAGAGGGTGGTGGGCAGCTGGAACGCATTGCCAGCGGAGGTGGTAGATGCGGGCACGATGGAGTCTTTTAAGATGTATCTAGACAGATACATGAATGGGCAGGAAGAAAAGAGATACAGAACCTTAGAAAATAGGCGACATGTTTAGAGAGAGGATCTGGATCGGCGCAGGCTTGGAGGGCCGAAGGGCCTGTTCCTGTGCTGTAATTATCTTTGTTCTCTTTGTTCTTTGTTCTTTGTACTGAGTCCCTCGTACACACCAGGAAAGAGCCACTTCAATCCAGACCTCTAACAATACCACCTGGAGTGGCAGTGAGTCCCACTCACACCAGAAAAGAGCCAAGATAATCCAGACCTCTATTAATACCAGCTGCAGTGGTACTGAGTCCCACTCACACACCAGGAAAGAGACACTTCAATCCAAACCTCTATTAATACCAGCTGGAGTGTTACGGAGACCCTCTCACACACCAGGAAAGAGCCACTTCAATCCAGACCTCTAAAAATACCAGCTGGATTTGTACTGAGTCCCACTCACACACCAGGAAAGAGACAATTCAATCCCAGACTCTATTAATACCAGCTGGAGTAGAATTAACTCCCACTCACACACCAGGAAAGAGCCAATTCAATCCAGACCTCTACCAATACCAGCTGGAGTGGCACTGAGTCCCACTCACACTCCAGAAAATATTCAAATCAATCCAGACCTCTATTAATAACAGCTGGAGTGGTACTGAGTCCAACTCACACACCAGGAAGGAGCCAATTAAATCCAGACCTCTATTAATATCAGCCGGAGTGGTACTGAGTCCCACTCACACACCAGGAAAGAGCCAATTCAATCCAGACCTCTATTGATATCAGCCGGAGTGGTACTGAGTTCCACTCACACACCAGGAAAGATCCAATTCAATCCAGACCTCTATTAATACCAGCTGGAGTAGAACTGAGTACCACTCACACACCAGGAAAGAGCCAATTCAATCCAGGCCTCTATTAATACCAGCTGTAGTGTTACTGAGTCCCACTCACACACCAGGAAAGAGCCACTTCAATCCAGATCTCTATTGATACCAGCTGGAGTGGTACAGAGTCGCACTCACACACCAGGAAAGAGCCAATTCAATCCACACCTCTACTGATCTCAGCTGGAGTGTTACTGAGTCCCTCTCACACACCAGGAAAGAGCCACTTCAATCCAGACCTCTAACAATACCACCTGGAGTGGCAGTGAGTCCCACTCACACACCAGAAAAGAGCCAAGATAATCCAGACCTCTATTAATACCAGCTGCAGTGGTACTGTGTCCCACTCACACACCAGGAAAGAGACACTTCAATCCAAACCTCTATTAATACCAGCTGGAGTGTTACGGAGTCCCTCTCACACACCAGGAAAGAGCCACTTCAATCCAGACCTCTAAAAATACCAGCTGGATTTGTACTGAGTCCCACTCACACACCAGGAAAGAGACAATTCAATCCAAGACTCTATTAATACCAGCTGGAGTAGAATTAACTCCCACTCACACACCAGGAAAGAGCCAATTCAATCCAGACCTCTACCAATACCAGCTGGAGTGGCACTGAGTCCCACTCACACACCAGAAAAGATTCAAATCAATCCAGACCTCTATTAATAACAGCTGGAGTGGTACTGAGTCCAACTCACACACCAGGAAGGAGCCAATTAAATCCAGACCTCTATTAATATCAGCCGGAGTGGTACTGAGTCCCACTCACACACCAGGAAAGAGCCAATTCAATCCAGACCTCTATTGATATCAGCCGGAGTGGTACTGAGTTCCACTCACACACCAGGAAAGATCCAATTCAATCCAGACCTCTATTAATACCTGCTGGAGTAGAACTGAGTACCACTCACACACCAGGAAAGAGCCAATTCAATCCAGGCCTCTATTAATACCAGCTGTAGTGTTACTGAGTCCCACTCACACACCAGGAAAGAGCCACTTCAATCCAGATCTCTATTGATACCAGCTGGAGTGGTACAGAGTCGCATTCACACACCAGGAAAGAGCCAATTCAATCCACACCTCTACTGATCTCAGCTGGAGTGTTGCTGAGTCCCTCTCACACACCAGGAAAGAGCCACTTCAATCCAGACCTCTATTAATACCAGCTGGAGTGGTACTGAGTCCCACTTGCACACCAGGAAAGAGCCACTTCAATCCAGACCTCTATTGATACCAGCTGGTTTGGTACTGAGTCCCACTCATACACCAGGAAAGAAGCACTTCAATCCAGACCTCTATTAATACCAGCTGGAGTGGTACTGAGTCCCACTTGCACACCAGGAAAGAGCCACTTCAATCCAGACCTCTAACAATACCACCTGGAGTGGCAGTGAGTCCCACTCACACACCAGCAAAGAGCCAAGATAATCCAGACCTCTATTAATACCAGCTGCAGTGGTACTGAGTCCCACTCACACACCAGGAAAGAGACACTTCAATCCAGACCTCTATTAATACCAGCTGGAGTGTTACTGAGTCCCTCTCACACACCAGGAAAGAGCCACTTCAATCCAGACCTCTAAAAATACCAGCTGGATTTGTACTGAGTCCCACTCACACACCAGGAAAGAGACAATTCAATCCAAGACTCTATTAATACCAGCTGGAGTAGAATTAACTCCCACTCACACACCAGGAAAGAGCCAATTCAATCCAGACCTCTACCAATACCAGCTGGAGTGGCACTGAGTCCCACTCACACACCGGAAAAGATGCAAATCAATCCAGACCTCTATTAATACCAGCTGCAGTGGTACTTATCCCCACTCATACACCAGGAAGGCGCAAATTCTATCCTCACCTCTATTAATAACAGCTGGAGTGGTACTGAGTCCAACTCACACACCAGGAAGGAGCCAATTAAATCCAGACCTCTATTAATATCAGCCGGAGTGGTACTGAGTCCCACTCACACACCAGGAAAGAGCCAATTCTATCCAGACCTCTATTGATATCAGCCGGAGTGGTACTGAGTTCCACTCACACACCAGGAAAGATCCAATTCAATCCAGACCTCTATTAATACCAGCTGGAGTAGAACTGAGTACCACTCACACACCAGGAAAGAGCCAATTCAATCCAGGCCTCTATTAATACCAGCTGTAGTGTTACTGAGTCCCACTCACACACCAGGAAAGAGCCACTTCAATCCAGATCTCTATTGATACCAGCTGGAGTGGTACAGAGTCGCACTCACACACCAGGAAAGAGCCAATTCAATCCACACCTCTACTGATCTCAGCTGGAGTGTTACTGAGTCCCTCTCACACACCAGGAAAGAGCCACTTCAATCCAGACCTCTATTAATACCAGCTGGAGTGGTACTGAGTCCCACTTGCACACCAGGAAAGAGCCACTTCAATCCAGACCTCTATTGATACCAGCTGGTTTGGTACTGAGTCCCACTCATACACCAGGAAAGAAGCACTTCAATCCAGACCTCTATTAATACCAGCTGGAGTGGTACTGAGTCCCACTTGCACACCAGGAAAGAGCCACTTCAAACCAGACCTCTATTGATACCAGCTGGAGTGGTACTGAGTCCCAATCACACACCAGGAATGAGCCAATTCAATCCAGACCTCTTATTCATACCAGTTGGAGAGGTACTGAGTCCCATTCACACACCAGGAAAGAGCCAATTCAATCCAGGCCTCTATTAATACCAGCTGTAGTGTTACTGAGTCCCACTCACACACCTGGAAAGAGCCACTTCAATCCAGATCTCTATTGATACCAGCTGGAGTGGTACAGAGTCGCACTCACACACCAGGAAAGAGCCACTTCAATCCAGACCTCTATTAATGCCAGCTGGAGTGTTACTGAGTCCCTCTCACACACCAGGGAAGAGCCACTTCAATCCAGACCTCTACTAATACCAGCTGGAGTGGTACTGAGTCCCACTCACACACCAGGAAAGAGACAATTCAATCCAAGACTCTATTAATACCAGCTGGGGTAGAATGAACTCCCGCTCACACACCAGGAAAGAGCCAATTCAATCCAGACCTCTATCAATACCAGCTTGAGTGTTACTGAGTCCCACTCACACACCAGGGAAGAGCCAATTCAATTCAGGGCTCTTTTAATACCAGCTGGAGCAGTCCTGAGTCCCACTCACACACCAGGAAAGAGCCAATTTAACCAGACCTCTATTAAAACCAGCTGGAGTGGTACTGAGTCCTACTCACACACCAGGAAAGAGCCACTTCAATCCAGACCTCTATTAATAGCAGCTGGAGTGGTACTGAGTCCCACTCACACACCAGGAAAGAGCCACTTCAATCCAGGGCTCTATTAATACCAGCTTTAGTGGTACTGAGTCCCACTCACACACCAGTAAAGAGCCAATTCTATCCAGACCTCTATTAATACCAGCTGGATTAGAACTGAGTCCCACTCACACACCAGGAAAGAGCCAATTCAATCCAGACCACTTCTTAATACCAGCTGGAGTGGTACTGAGTCCCACTCACACACCAGGAAAGAGCCACATCAATCCAGACCTCTATTAATACCAGCTGGAGTGGTACCGAATCCCACTCACACACCAGGAAAGAGCCACTTCAATTCAGACCTCTATTAATACCAGCTGGAGTGGTACTGAGTCCCACTCACACACCTGGAAAGAGCCACTTCAATCCAGATCTCTATTGATACCAGCTGGAGTGGTACAGAGTCGCACGCACACACCAGGAAAGAGCCACTTCAATCCAGACCTCTATTAATGCCAGCTGGAGTGTTACTGAGTCCCTCTCACACACCAGGGAAGAGCCACTTCAATCCAGACCTCTACTAATACCAGCTGGAGTGGTACTGAGTCCCACTCACACACCAGGAAAGAGACAATTCAATCCAAGACTCTATTAATACCAGCTGGAGTAGAATGAACTCCCGCTCACACACCAGGAAAGAGCCAATTCAATCCAGACCTCTATCAATACCAGCTTGAGTGTTACTGAGTCCCACTCACACACCAGGGAAGAGCCAATTCAATTCAGGGCTCTTTTAATACCAGCTGGAGCAGTCCTGAGTCCCACTCACACACCAGGAAAGAGCCAATTTAACCAGACCTCTATTAAAACCAGCTGGAGTGGTACTGAGTCCTACTCACACACCAGGAAAGAGCCACTTCGATCCAGACCTCTATTAATACCAGCTGGAGTGGTACTGAGTCCCACTCACACACCAGGAAAGAGCCACTTCAATCCAGGGCTCCATTAATACCAGCTTTAGTGGTACTGAGTCCCACTCACACACCAGTAAAGAGCCAATTCTATCCAGACCTCTATTAATACCAGCTGGAGTAGAACTGAGTCCCACTCACACACCAGGAAAGAGCCAATTCAATCCAGACCACTTCTTAATAACAGCTGGAGTGGATCTGAGTCCCACTCACACACCAGGAAAGAGCCACATCAATCCAGACCTCTATTAATACCAGCTGGAGTGGTACCGAGTCCCACTCACACACCAGGAAAGAGCCACTTCAATTCAGACCTCTATTAATACCAGCTGGAGTGGTACTGAGTCCCACTTGCACACCAGGAAAGAGCCACTTCAATCCAGACCTCTATTGATACCAGCTGGTTTGGTACTGAGTCCCAATCATACACCAGGAAAGAAGCACTTCAATCCAGACCTCTATTCATACGAGCTGGAGTGGTACTGAGTCCCACTTGCACACCAGGAAAGAGCCACTTCAATCCAGACCTCTATTGATACCAGCTGGAGTGGTACTGAGTCCAACTCACACACCAGGAATGAGCCAATTCAATCCAGACCACTTCTTAATACCAGCTGGAGTGGTACTGAGTCCCAGGCACACACCAGGAAAGAGCCACTTCAATCCAGACGTCCATTAATACCAGCTGGAGTGGTACTGAGTCGCAATCACAAACCAGGAAAGAGCCACTTCAATCCAGATCTCTATTGATACCAGCTGGAGTAGAGTGAACTCCCACTCACACAGCATGAAAGAGCCACTTCAATCCAGACCACTATTAATACCAGCTGGAGTGTTACTGAGTCCCACTCACACACCAGGAAAGAGCCACTTCAATCCAGATCTCTATTGATACCAGCTGGAGTGGTAAAGAGTCGCACTCACACACCAGGAAAGAGCCACTTCAATCCAGACCTCTATTAATGCCAGCTGGAGTGTTACTGAGTCCCTCTCACACACCAGGAAAGAGCCACTTCAATCCAGACCTCTATTAATACCAGCTGGAGTGGTACTGAGTCCCACTTGCACACCAGGAAAGAGCCACTTCAATCCAGACCTCTATTGATACCATCTGGTTTGGTACTGAGTCCCACTCATACACCAGGAAAGAGCCACTTCAATCCAGACCTCTATTAATACCAGCTGGAGTGGTACTGAGTCCCACTTGCACACCAGGAAAGAGCCACTTCAATCCAGACCTCTATTGATACCAGCTGGAGTGGTACTGAGTCCCACTCACACACCAGGAATGAGCCAATTCAATCCAGACCTCTTATTCATACCAGCTGGAGTGGAACAGAGTCGCACTCACACACCAGGAAAGAGCCACTTCAATCCAGACCTCTATTAATGCCAGCTGGAGTGTTACTGAGTCCCTCTCACACACCAGGAAAGAGCCACTTCAATCCAGACCTCTACTAATACCAGCTGGAGTGGTACTGAGTCCCACTCACACACCAGGAAAGAGACAATTCAATCCAAGACTCTATTAATACCAGCTGGAGTAGAATGAACTCTCGCTCACACACCAGGAAAGAGCCAATTCAATCCAGACCTCTATCAATACCAGCTTGAGTGTTACTGAGTCCCACTCACACACCAGGAAAGAGCCAATTCAATTCAGGGCTCTTTTAATACCAGCTGGAGCAGTCCTGAGTCCCACTCACACACCAGGAAAGAGCCAATTTAACCAGACCTCTATTAAAACCAGCTGGAGTGGTACTGAGTCCTACTCACACACCAGGAAAGAGCCACTTCAATCCAGACCTCTATTAATACCAGCTGGAGTGGTACTGAGTCCCACTCACACACCAGGAAAGAGCCACTTCAATCCAGGGCTCTATTAATACCAGCTTTAGTGGTACTGAGTCCCACTCACACACCAGTAAAGAGCCAATTCTATCCAGACCTCTATTAATTCCAGCTGCAGTAGAACTGAGTCCCACTCACACTCAAGGAAAGAGCCACTTCAATCCAGGGCTCTATTAATACCAGCTTTAGTGGTACTGAGTCCCACTCACACACCAGTAAAGAGCCACTTCAATCCAGACCTCTATTGATACCAGCTGGTTTGGTACTGAGTCCCACTGATACACCAGGAAAGAAGCACTTCAATCCAGACCTCTATTAATACCAGCTGGAGTGGTACTGAGTCCCACTCACACACCAGGAATGAGCCAATTCAATCCAGACCTCTTATTCATACCAGTTGGAGAGGTACTGAGTCCCATTCACACACCAGGAAAGAGCCAATTCAATCCAGGCCTCTATTAATACCAGCTGTAGTGTTACTGAGTCCCGCTCACACACCAGGAAAGAGTCACTTCAATCCAGACCTCTATTAATACCAGCTGCAGTGGTACTGAGTCCCACTCACACACCAGGAAGGAGACACTTCAATCCAGACCTCTATTAATACCAGCTGCAGTGTTACTGAGTCCCTCGCACACACCAGGAAAGAGCCACTTCAATCCAGACCTCTAACAATACCACCTGGAGTGGCAGTGAGTCCCACTCACACACCAGAAAAGAGCCAAGATAATCCAGACCTCTATTAATACCAGCTGGAGTGTTGCTGAGTCCCTCTCACTCACCAGGAAAGAGCCACTTCAATCCAGACCTCTATTAATACCAGCTGGAGTGGTACTGAGTCCCACTTGCACTCCAGGAAAGAGCCACTTCAATCCAGACCTCTATTGATACCAGCTGGTTTGGTACTGAGTCCCACTCATACACCAGGAAAGAAGCACTTCAATCCAGACCTCTATTAATACCAGCTGCAGTGGTACTGAGTCCCACTTGCACACCAGGAAAGAGCCACTTCAATCCAGACCTCTAACAATACCACCTGGAGTGGCAGTGAGTCCCACTCACACACCAGCAAAGAGCCAAGATAATCCAGACCTCTATTAATACCAGCTGCAGTGGTACTGAGTCCCACTCACACACCAGGAAAGAGACACTTCAATCCAGACCTCTATTAATACCAGCTGGAGTGTTACTGAGTCCCTCTCACACACCAGGAAAGAGCCACTTCAATCCAGACCTCTAAAAATATCAGCTGGATTTGTACTGAGTCCCACTCACACACCAGGAAAGAGACAATTCAATCCAAGACTCTATTAATACCAGCTGGAGTAGAATTAACTCCCACTCACACACCAGGAAAGAGCCAATTCAATCCAGACCTCTACCAATACCAGCTGGAGTGGCACTGAGTCCCACTCACACACCAGAAAAGATTCAAATCAATCCAGACCTCTATTAATACCAGCTGCAGTGGTACTGATCCCCACTCATACACCAGGAAGGAGCAAATTCTATCCACACCTCTATTAATAACAGCTGGAGTGGTACTGAGTCCAACTCACACACCAGGAAGGAGCCAATTAAATCCAGACCTCTATTAATATCAGCCGGAGTGGTACTGAGTCCCACTCACACACCAGGAAAGAGCCAATTCAATCCAGACCTCTATTGATATCAGCCGGAGTGGTACTGAGTTCCACTCACACACCAGGAAAGATCCAATTCAATCCAGACCTCTATTAATACCAGCTGGAGTAGAACTGAGTACCACTCACACACCAGGAAAGAGCCAATTCAATCCAGGCCTCTATTAATACTAGCTGTAGTGTTACTGAGTCCCACTCACACACCAGGAAAGAGCCACTTCAATCCAGATCTCTATTGATAACAGCTGGAGTGTTACTGAGTCCCTCTCACACACCAGGAAAGAGCCACTTCAATCCAGACCTCTATTAATACCAGCTGGAGTGGTACTGAGTCCCACTTGCACACCAGGAAAGAGCCACTTCAATCCAGACCTCTATTGATACCAGCTGGTTTGGTACTGAGTCCCACTCATACACCAGGAAAGAAGCACTTCAATCCAGACCTCTATTAATACCAGCTGGAGTGGTACTGAGTCCCACTTGCACACCAGGAAAGAGCCACTTCAATCCAGACCTCTATTGATACCAGCTGGAGTGGTACTGAGTCCCAATCACACACCAGGAATGAGCCAATTCAATCCAGACCTCTTATTCATACCAGTTGGAGAGGTACTGAGTCCCATTCACACACCAGGAAAGAGCCAATTCAATCCAGGCCTCTATTAATACCAGCTGTAGTGTTACTGAGTCCCACTCACACACCTGGAAAGAGCCACTTCAATCCAGATCTCTATTGATACCAGCTGGAGTGGTACAGAGTCGCACTCACACACCAGGAAAGAGCCACTTCAATCCAGACCTCTATTAATGCCAGCTGCAGTGTTACTGAGTCCCTCGCACACACCAGGAAAGAGCCACTTCAATCCAGACCTCTAACAATACCACCTGGAGTGGCAGTGAGTCCCACTCACACACCAGAAAAGAGCCAAGATAATCCAGACCTCTATTAATACCAGCTGGAGTGTTGCTGAGTCCCTCTCACACACCAGGAAAGAGCCACTTCAATCCAGACCTCTATTAATACCAGCTGGAGTGGTACTGAGTCCCACTTGCACACCAGGAAAGAGCCACTTCAATCCAGACCTCTATTGATACCAGCTGGTTTGGTACTGAGTCCCACTCATACACCAGGAAAGAAGCACTTCAATCCAGACCTCTATTAATACCAGCTGCAGTGGTACTGAGTCCCACTTGCACACCAGGAAAGAGCCACTTCAATCCAGACCTCTAACAATACCACCTGGAGTGGCAGTGAGTCCCACTCACACACCAGCAAAGAGCCAAGATAATCCAGACCTCTATTAATACCAGCTGCAGTGGTACTGAGTCCCACTCACACACCAGGAAAGAGACACTTCAATCCAGACCTCTATTAATACCAGCTGGAGTGTTACTGAGTCCCTCTCACACACCAGGAAAGAGCCACTTCAATCCAGACCTCTAAAAATACCAGCTGGATTTGTACTGAGTCCCACTCACACACCAGGAAAGAGACAATTCAATCCAAGACTCTATTAATACCAGCTGGAGTAGAATTAACTCCCACTCACACACCAGGAAAGAGCCAATTCAATCCAGACCTCTACCAATACCAGCTGGAGTGGCACTGAGTCCCACTCACACACCAGAAAAGATTCAAATCAATCCAGACCACTATTAATACCAGCTGCAGTGGTACTGATCCCCACTCATACACCAGGAAGGAGCAAATTCTATCCACACCTCTATTAATAACAGCTGGAGTGGTACTGAGTCCAACTCACACACCAGGAAGGAGCCAATTAAATCCAGACCTCTATTAATATCAGCCGGAGTGGTACTGAGTCCCACTCACACACCAGGAAAGAGCCAATTCAATCCAGACCTCTATTGATATCAGCCGGAGTGGTACTGAGTTCCACTCACACACCAGGAAAGATCCAATTCAATCCAGACCTCTATTAATACCAGCTGGAGTAGAACTGAGTACCACTCACACACCAGGAAAGAGCCAATTCAATCCAGGCCTCTATTAATACCAGCTGTAGTGTTACTGAGTCCCACTCACACACCAGGAAAGAGCCACTTCAATCCAGATCTCTATTGATACCAGCTGGAGTGGTACAGAGT
Organism: Heterodontus francisci; assembly: GCF_036365525.1. Lineage (NCBI taxonomy): Eukaryota > Metazoa > Chordata > Chondrichthyes > Heterodontiformes > Heterodontidae > Heterodontus > Heterodontus francisci. The sequence goes on from NW_027140336.1 coordinate 3,140,406, forward strand.
CGCACTCACACACCAGGAAAGAGCCAATTCAATCCACACCTCTATTAATACCAGCTGGAGTGGTACTGAGTCCCACTTGCACACCAGGAAAGAGCCACTTCAATCCAGACCTCTATTGATACCAGCTGGAGTGGTACTGAGTCCCAATCACACACCAGGAATGAGCCAATTCAATCCAGACCTCTTATTCATACCAGTTGGAGAGGTACTGAGTCCCATTCACACACCAGGAAAGAGCCAATTCAATCCAGGCCTCTATTAATACCAGCTGTAGTGTTACTGAGTCCCACTCACACACCTGGAAAGAGCCACTTCAATCCAGATCTCTATTGATACCAGCTGGAGTGGTACAGAGTCGCACTCACACACCAGGAAAGAGCCACTTCAATCCAGACCTCTATTAATGCCAGCTGGAGTGTTACTGAGTCCCTCTCACACACCAGGGAAGAGACACTTCAATCCAGACCTCTACTAATACCAGCTGGAGTGGTACTGAGTCCCACTCACACACCAGGAAAGAGCCAATTCAATCCAGACCTCTATCAATACCAGCTTGAGTGTTACTGAGTCCCACTCACACACCAGGGAAGAGCCAATTCAATTCAGGGCTCTTTTAATACCAGCTGGAGCAGTCCTGAGTCCCACTCACACACCAGGAAAGAGCCAATTTAACCAGACCTCTATTAAAACCAGCTGGAGTGGTACTGAGTCCTACTCACACACCAGGAAAGAGCCACTTCAATCCAGACCTCTATTAATACCAGCTGGAGTGGTACTGAGTCCCACTCACACACCAGGAAAGAGCCACTTCAATCCAGGGCTCTATTAATACCAGCTTTAGTGGTACTGAGTCCCACTCACACACCAGTAAAGAGCCAATTCTATCCAGACCTCTATTAATACCAGCTGGAGAAGAACTGAGTCCCACTCACACACCAGGAAAGAGCCAATTCAATCCAGACCACTTCTTAATACCAGCTGGAGTGGTACTGAGTCCCACTCACACACCAGGAAAGAGCCACATCAATCCAGACCTCTATTAATACCAGCTGGAGTGGTACCGAGTCCCACTCACACACCAGGAAAGAGCCACTTCAATTCAGACCTCTATTAATACCAGCTTGAGTGGTACTGAGTCCCACTTGCACACCAGGAAAGAGCCACTTCAATCCAGACCTCTATTGATACCAGCTGGTTTGGTACTGAGTCCCACTCATACACCAGGAAAGAAGCACTTCAATCCAGACCTCTATTCATACGAGCTGGAGTGGTACTGAGTCCCACTTGCACACCAGGAAAGAGCCACTTCAATCCAGACCTCTATTGATACCAGCTGGAGTGGTACTGAGTCCCACTCACACACCAGGAATGAGCCAATTCAATCCAGACCACTTCTTAATACCAGCTGGAGTGGTACTGAGTCCCAGGCACACACCAGGAAAGAGCCACTTCAATCCAGACGTCCATTAATACCAGCTGGAGTGGTACTGAGTCGCAATCACAAACCAGGAAAGAGCCACTTCAATCCAGATCTCTATTGATACCAGCTGGAGTAGAGTGAACTCCCACTCACACAGCAGGAAAGAGCCACTTCAATCCAGACCACTATTAATACCAGCTGGAGTGTTACTGAGTCCCACTCACACACCAGGAAAGAGCCACTTCAATCCAGATCTCTATTGATACCAGCTGGAGTGGTACAGAGTCGCACTCACACACCAGGAAAGAGCCACTTCAATCCAGACCTCTATTAATGCCAGCTGGAGTGTTACTGAGTCCCTCTCACACACCAGGAAAGAGCCACTTCAATCTAGACCTCCATTAATACCAGCTGGAGTGGTACTGAGTCCCACTTGCACACCAGGAAAGAGCCACTTCAATCCAGACCTCTACTGATACCAGCTGGTTTGGTACTGAGTCCCACTCATACACCAGGAAAGAAGCACTTCAATCCAGACCTCTATTAATACCAGCTGGAGTGGTACTGAGTCCCACTTGCACACCAGGAAAGAGCCACTTCAATCCAGACCTCTATTGATACCAGCTGGAGTGGTACTGAGTCCCACTCACACACCAGGAATGAGCCAATTCAATCCAGACCTCTTATTCATACCAATTGGAGAGGTACTGAGTCCCATTCACACACCAGGAAAGAGCCAATTCAATCCAGGCCTCTATTAATACCAGCTGTAGTGTTACTGAGTCCCACTCACACACCTGGAAAGAGCCACTTCAATCCAGATCACTATTGATACCAGCTGGAGTGGAACAGAGTCGCACTCACACACCAGGAAAGAGCCACTTCAATCCAGACCTCTATTAATGCCAGCTGGAGTGTTACTGAGTCCCTCTCACACACCAGGAAAGAGCCACTTCAATCCAGACCTCTACTAATACCAGCTGGAGTGGTACTGAGTCCCACTCACACACCAGGAAAGAGACAATTCAATCCAAGACTCTATTAATACCAGCTGGAGTTGAATGAACTCCCGCTCACACACCAGGAAAGAGCCAATTCAATCCAGACCTCTATCAATACCAGCTTGAGTGTTACTGAGTCCCACTCACACACCAGGAAAGAGCCAATTCAATTCAGGGCTCTTTTAATACCAGCTGGAGCAGTCCTGAGTCCCACTCACACACCAGGAAAGAGCCAATTTAACCAGACCTCTATTAAAACCAGCTGGAGTGGTACTGAGTCCTACTCACACACCAGGAAAGAGCCACTTCAATCCAGACCTCTATTAATACCAGCTGGAGTGGTACTGAGTCCCACTCACACACCAGGAAAGAGCCACTTCAATCCAGGGCTCTATTAATACCAGCTTTAGTGGTACTGAGTCCCACTCACACACCAGTAAAGAGCCAATTCTATCCAGACCTCTATTAATTCCAGCTGCAGTAGAACTGAGTCCCACTCACACACCAGGAAAGAACCACTTCAATCCAGGGCTCTATTAATACCAGCTTTAGTGGTACTGAGTCCCACTCACACACCAGTAAAGAGCCACTTCAATCCAGACCTCTATTGATACCAGCTGGTTTGGTACTGAGTCCCACTCACACACCAGGAAAGAGCCACATCAATCCAGACCTCTATTAATACCAGCTGGAGTGGTACTGAGTCCCACTTGCACACCAGGAAAGAGCCACTTCAATCCAGACCTCTATTGATACCAGCTGGTTTTGTACTGAGTCCCACTGATACACCAGGAAAGAAGCACTTCAATCCAGACCTCTATTAATACCAGCTGGAGTGGTACTGAGTCCCACTCACACACCAGGAATGAGCCAATTCAATCCAGACCTCTTATTCATACCAGTTGGAGAGGTACTGAGTCCCATTCACACACCAGGAAAGAGCCAATTCAATCCAGGCCTCTATTAATACCAGCTGTAGTGTTACTGAGTCCCGCTCACACACCAGGAAAGAGTCACTTCAATCCAGACCTCTATTAATACCAGCTGCAGTGGTACTGAGTCCCACTCACACACCAGGAAGGAGACACTTCAATCCAGACCTCTATTAATACCAGCTGCAGTGTTACTGAGTCCCTCGCACACACCAGGAAAGAGCCACTTCAATCCAGATCTCTAACAATACCACCTGGAGTGGCAGTGAGTCCCACTCACACACCAGAAAAGAGCCAAGATAATCCAGACCTCTATTAATACCAGCTGGAGTGTTACTGAGTCCCTCTCACACACCAGGAAAGAGCCACTTCAATCCAGACCTCTAAAAATACCAGCTGGAGCTGTACTGAGTCCCACTCACACACCAGGAAAGAAACAATTCAATCCAAGACTCTATTAATACCAGCTGGAGTAGAATTAACTCCCACTCACACACCAGGAAAGAGCCAATTCAATCCAGACCTCTACCAATACCAGCTGGAGTGGCACTGAGTCCCACTCACACACCAGAAAAGAGCCAATACAACCAGACCTCTATTAAAACCAGCTGGAGTGGTACTGAGTCCTACTCACACACCAGGAAAGAGCCACTTCAATCCAGTCCTCTATTAATATCAGCCGGAGTGGTACTGAGTCCCACTCACACACCAGGAAAGAGCCAATTCAATCCAGACCTCTATTGATATCAGCCGGAGTGGTACTGAGTTCCACTCACACACCAGGAAAGATCCAATTCAATCCAGACCTCTATTAAAACCAGCTGGAGTAGAACTGAGTACCACTCACACCAGGAAAGAGCCAATTCAATCCAGGGCTCTATTAATACCAACTGGAGCAGTCCTGAGACCCACTCACACACCAGGAAAGAGCCAATACAACCAGACCTCTATTAAAACCAGCTGGAGTGGTACTGAGTCCTACTCACACACCAGGAAAGAGCCACTTCAATCCAGTCCTCTATTAATACCAGCTGGAGTGGTACTGAGTCCCACTCACACGCCAGGAAAGAGCCAATTCAATCCAGACCTCTATTAATACCAGCTGGAGCAGAACTGAGTCCCACTCATCCACCAGGAAAGAGCCAATTCAATCCAGACCTCTATTAATACCAGCTGGAGTGGTGCTGAGTTCCACTTACACACCAGGAATGAGCCAATTCAATCTAGACCTCTTATTCATACCAGTTGGAGTGGTACTGAGTCCCATGCACACACCAGGAAAGAGCCAATTCAATCCAGGCCTCTATTAATACCAGCTGTAGTGTTACTGAGTCCCACTCATACACCAGGAAAGAGCCACTTCAATCCAGACCTCTATTAATACCAGCTGGAGTAGAATTAACTCCCACTCACACACCAGGAAAGAGCCAATTCAATCCAGACCTCTATCAATACCAGCTGGAGTGGCACTGAGTCCCAATCACACACCTGTAAAGAGCCAAATCAATCCAGACCTCTATTAATACCAGCTGCAGTGGTACTGAGCCACACTCATACACCAGGACGGACCCAATTCAATCCACACCTCTATTGATATCAGCCAGAGTGGTACTGTTTCCCACTCACTCACCAGGAAAGAGCCAATTCAATCCAGACCTCTATTAATACCAGCTGGAGTAGAACTGAGTACCACTCACACACCAGGAAAGAGCCAATTCAATACAGGCCTCTATTAATACCAGCTGTAGTGTTACTGAGTCCCACTCACACACCAGGAAAGAGCCACTTCAATCCAGACCTCTATTAATACCAGCTGCAGTGGTACCGAGTCCCACTCACACACCAGGAAAGAGCCACTTCAATTCAGACCTCTATTAATACCAGCTGGAGTGGTACTGAGTCCCACTTGCACACCAGGAAAGAGCCACTTCAATCCAGACCTCTATTGATACCAGCTGGTTTGGTACTGAGTCCCACTCATACACCAGGAAAGAAGCACTTCAAACCAGACCTCTATTAATACCAGTTGGAGAGGTACTGAGTCCCATTCACACACCAGGAAAGAGCCAATTGAATCCAGGCCTCTATTAATACCAGCTGTAGTGTTACTGAGTCCCACTCACACACCAGGAAAGAGCCACTTCAATCCAGACCTCTACTAATACCAGCTGGAGTGGCACTGAGTCCCACTCACACACCAGGAAAGAGACAATTCAATCCAAGACTCTATTAATACCAGCTGGAGTAGAATGAACTCTCGCTCACACACCAGGAAAGAGCCAATTCAATCCAGACCTCTATCAATACCACCTTGAGTGTTACTGAGTCCCACTCACACACCAGGAAAGAGCCAATTCAATTCAGGGCTCTTTTAATACCAGCTGGAGCAGTCCTGAGTCCCACTCACACACCAGGAAAGAGCCAATTTAACCAGACCTCTATTAAAACCAGATGGAGTGGTACTGAGTCCTACTCACACACCAGGAAAGAGCCACTTCAATCCAGACCTCTATTAATACCAGCTGGAGTGGTACTGAGTCCCACTCACACACCAGGAAAGAGCCACTTCAATCCAGGGCTCTATTAATACCAGCTTTAGTGGTACTGAGTCCCACTCACACACCAGTAAAGAGCCAATTCTATCCAGACATCTGTTAATACCAGCTGGAGTAGAACTGAGTCCCACTCACACACCAGGAAAGAGCCAATTCAATCCAGACCACTTCTTAATACCAGCTGGAGTGGTACTGAGTCCCACTCACACACCAGGAAAGAGCCACATCAATCCAGACCTCTATTAATACCAGCTGGAGTGGTACCGAGTCCCACTCACACACCAGGAAAGAGCCACTTCAATTCAGACCTCTATTAATACCAGCTGGAGTGGTACTGAGTCCCACTTGCACACCAGGAAAGAGCCACTTCAATCCAGACCTCTATTGATACCAGCTGGAGTGGTACTGAGTCCCACTCACACACCAGATATGAGCCAATTCAATCCAGACCTCTTATTCATACCAGTTGGAGAGGTACTGAGTCCCATTCACACACCAGGAAAGAGCCAATTCAATCCAGGCCTCTATTAATACCAGCTGGAGTGGTACTGAGTCCCACTCACACACCAGGAAAGAGACACTTCAATCCAGACCTCTATTAATACCAGCTGGAGTGTTACTGAGTCCCTCTCACACACCAGGAAAGAGCCACTTCAATCCAGACCTCTAAAAATACCAGCTGGAGTTGTACTGAGTCCCACTCACACACCAGGAAAGAGACAATTCAATCCAAGACTCTATTAATACCAGCTGGAGTAGAATTAACTCCCACTCACACACCAGGAAAGAGCCAATTCAATCCAGACCTCTACCAATACCAGCTGGAGTGGCACTGAGTCCCACTCACACACCAGGAAGGAGCCAATTCTATCCACACCTCTATTAATAACAGCTGGAGTGGTACTGAGTCCAACTCACACACCAGGAAGGAGCCAATTAAATCCAGACCTCTATTAATATCAGCCGGAGTGGTACTGAGTCCCACTCACACACCAGGAAAGAGCCAATTCAATCCAGACCTCTATTGATATCAGCCGGCGTGGTACTGAGTCCCACTCACACACCAGGAAAGATCCAATTCAATCCAGACCTCTATTAATACCAGCTGGAGTAGAACTGAGTACCACTCACACACCAGGAAAGAGCCAATTCAATCCAGGGCTCTATTAATACCAGCTGGAGTGGTACTGAGTCCCACTCACACGCCATGAAATAGCCACTTCAATCCAGCGCTCTATTAATACCAGCTGGAGTGGTACTGAGTCCCACTCACACAACAGGAAAGAGCCAATTCAATCCAGACCTCAATTAATACCAGCTGGAGTAGAATTAACTCCCACTCACACACCAGGAAAGAGCCAATTCAATCCAGACCTCTATCAATACCAGCTGGAGTGGCACTGAGTCCCACTCACACACCTGTAAAGAGCCAAATCAATCCAGACCTCTATTAATACCAGCTGTAGTGTTACTGAGTCCCGCTCACACACCAGGAAAGAGTCACTTCAATCCAGACCTCTATTAATACCAGCTGGAGTGGTGCTGAGTTCCACTTACACACCAGGAATGAGCCAATTCTATCCAGACCTCTTATTCATACCAGTTGGAGTGGTACTGAGTCCCATGCACACACCAGGAAAGAGCCAATTCAATCCAGGCCTCTATTAATACCAGCTGTAGTGTTACTGAGTCCCACTCATACACCAGGAAAGAGCCACTTCAATCCAGACCTCTACTAATACCAGCTGGAGTTGTACTGTGTCCCACTCACACTGCAGGTAAGAGACAATTCAATCCAAGACATCTATTAATACCAGCTGGAGTAGAATTAACTCCCACTCACGCACCAGGAAAGAGCCAATTCAATCCAGACCTCTACCAATACCAGCTGCAGTGATACTGAGCCCCACTCACACACCAGGAAGGAGCCAATTAAATCCAGACCTCTATTAATATCAGCCGGAGTGGTACTGAGTCCCACTCACACACCAGGAAAGAGCCAATTCAATCCAGACCTCTATTGATATCAGCCGGAGTGGTACTGAGTCCCACTCACACACCAGGAAAGATCCAATTCAATCCAGACCTCTATTAATACCAGCTGGAGTAGAACTGAGTACCACTCACACACCAGGAAAGAGCCAATTCAATCCAGGGCTCTATTAATAACAGCTGGAGCAGTCCTGAGTCCCACTCACACACCAGGAAAGAGCCAATACAACCAGACCTCTATTAAAACCAGCTGGAGTGGTACTGAATCCTACTCACACACCAGGAAAGAGCCACTTCAATCCAGACCTCCAGTTATACCAGCTGCAGTGGTACTGAGTCCCACTCACACACCAGGAAAGAGCCACTTCAATCCAGGGCTCTATTAATACCAGCTGGAGTGGTACTGAGTCCCACTCACACACCAGGAAAGAGCCAATTCAATCCAGACCTCTATTAATACGAGCTGGAATATAACTGAGTCCCACTCACACACCAGGAAAGAGCCAATTCAATCCAGACCACTTCTTAATACCAGCTGGAGTGGTACTGAGTCCCACGCAAACACCAGGAAAGAGCCACTTCAATCCAGACCTCTATTAATACCAGCTGGAGTGGTGCTGAGTCCCACTTACACACCAGGAATGAGCCAATTCAATCCAGACCTCTTATTCATACCAGTTGGAGTGGTACTGAGTCCCATTCACACACCAGGAAAGAGCCAATTCTACCCAAGCCTCTATTAATACAAGCTGTAGTGTTACTGAGTCCCACTCACACATCAGGAAAGAGCCACTTCAATCCAGACCTCTATTAATACCAGCTGGAGTAGAATTAACTCCCACTCACACACCAGGAAAGAGCCAATTCAATTCAGACCTCTATCAATACCAGCTGGAGTGGTACTGAGCCACACTCACACACCAGGAAGGAGCCAATTCAATCCATACCTCTATTGATATCAGCCGGAGTGGTACTGAGTCCCACTCACTCACCAGGAAAGAGCCAATTCAATCCAGACCTCTATTAATACCAGCTGGAGTAGAACTGAGTACCACTCACACACCAGGAAAGAGCCAATTCAATTCAGGGCTCTTTTAATACCAGCTGGAGCAGTCCTGAGTCCCACTCACACACCAGGAAAGAGCCAATTCATCCAGACCTCTATTAAAACCAGCTGGAGTGGTACTGAGTCCTACTCACACACCAGGAAAGAGCCACTTCAATCCAGACCTCTATTAATACCAGCTGGAGTGGTACTGAGTCCCACTCACACACCAGGAAAGAGCCACTTCAATCCAGGGCTCTATTAATGCCAGCTGGAATGGTACTGAGTCCCACTCACACACCAGGAAAGAGCCAATTCTATCCAGACCTCTATTAATACCAGCTGGAGTAGAACTGAGTCACACTCACACACCAGGAAAGAGCCAATTCAATCCGGACCACTTCTTAATACCAGCTGGAGTGGTACTGAGTCCCACGCAAACACCAGGAAAGAGCCACTTCAATCCAGACCTCTATTAATACCAGCTGGAGTGGTACTGAGTCCCACTCACACACCAGGAAAGAGACACTTCAATCCAGACCTCTACTGATACCAGCTGGAGTGGTACTGAGTCCCACGCACACACCAGGAAAGAGCCAATTCAATCCAGACCACTTCTTATTACCAGCTGGAGTGGTACTGAGTCCCACGCACACACCAGGAAAGAGCCACTTCAATCCAGACCTCTATTAATACCAGCTGGATTGGTACTGAGTCCCTCTCACACACCAGGAAAGAGACAATTCAATCCAAGCCTCTATTAATACCAGCTGGAGCAGAATGAACTCCCACTCACACAGCAGGAAAGGGCCAATTCAATCCAGACCTCTATTAATACCAGCAGGAGTGTTACTGAATCCCACTCACACACCAGGAATGAGCCACTTCAATCCAGACCTCTATTAATACCAGCTGGAGTAGAATTAACTCCCACTCACACACCAGGAAAGAGCCAATTCAATTCAGACCTCTATCAATACCAGCTGGAGTGGTACTGAGCCACACTCACACACCAGGAAGGAGCCAATTCAATCCATACCTCTATTGATATCAGCCGGAGTGGTACTGAGTCCCACTCACTCACCAGGAAAGAGCCAATTCAATCCAGACCTCTATTAATACCAGCTGGAGTAGAACTGAGTACCACTCACACACCAGGAAAGAGCCAATTCAATTCAGGGCTCTTTTAATACCAGCTGGAGCAGTCCTGAGTCCCACTCACACACCAGGAAAGAGCCAATTCATCCAGACCTCTATTAAAACCAGCTGGAGTGGTACTGAGTCCTACTCACACACCAGGAAAGAGCCACTTCAATCCAGACCTCTATTAATACCAGCTGGAGTGGTACTGAGTCCCACTCACACACCAGGAAAGAGCCACTTCAATCCAGGGCTCTATTAATGCCAGCTGGAATGGTACTGAGTCCCACTCACACACCAGGAAAGAGCCAATTCTATCCAGACCTCTATTAATACCAGCTGGAGTAGAACTGAGTCACACTCACACACCAGGAAAGAGCCAATTCAATCCGGACCACTTCTTAATACCAGCTGGAGTGGTACTGAGTCCCACGCAAACACCAGGAAAGAGCCACTTCAATCCAGATCTCTATTAATACCAGCTGGAGTGGTACTGAGTCCCACTCACACACCAGGAAAGAGACACTTCAATCCAGAGCTCTACTGATACCAGCTGGAGTGGTACTGAGTCCCACGCAAACACCAGGAAAGAGCCAATTCAATCCAGACCACTTCTTATTACCAGCTGGAGTGGTACTGAGTCCCACGCACACACCAGGAAAGAGCCACTTCAATCCAGACCTCTATTAATACCAGCTGGATTGGTACTGAGTCCCTCTCACACACCAGGAAAGAGACAATTCAATCCAAGCCTCTATTAATACCAGCTGGAGCAGAATGAACTCCCACTCACACAGCAGGAAAGGGCCAATTCAATCCAGACCTCTATTAATACCAGCAGGAGTGTTACTGAATCCCACTCACACACCAGGAATGAGCCACTTCAATCCAGATCTCTATTGATACCAGCTGGAGTGGTCCAGAGTCGCACTCACACACCAGGAAAGAGCCACTTTAATCCAGAACTCTATTAATGCCAGCGGGAGTGTTACTGAGTCGCTCTCACACACCAGGAAAGAGCCACTTCAATCCAGACCACTCCTAATTCCAGCTGGAGTGGTATTGAGTCCCACTCACACACCAGGAAAGAGACAATTCAATCAAAGACTCTATTAATACCAGCTGGAGTAGAATGAACTCCCGCTTACACACCAGGAAAGAGCCACTTTAAACCAGAACTCTATTAATGCCAGCGGGAGTGTTACTGAGTCGCTCTCACACACCAGGAAAGAGCCACTTCAATCCAGACCACTCCTAATTCCAGCTGGAGTGGTATTGAGTCCCACTCACACACCAGGAAAGAGACAATTCAATCAAAGACTCTATTAATACCAGCTGGAGTAGAATGAACTCCCGCTCACACACCAGGAAAGAGCCAATTCAATCCAGACCTCTATCAATGCCAGCTGGAGTGTTACTGAGTCGCTCTCACACACCAGGAAAGAGCCACTTCAATCCAGACCACTCCTAATTCCAGCTGGAGTGGTATTGAGTCCCACTCACACACCAGGAAAGAGCCAGCTTGAGTGTTACTGAGTCCCACTCACACACCAGGAAAGAGCCAATTCTATTCAGGGCTCTTTTAATACCAGCTGGAGCAGTCCTGAGTCCCACTCACACACCAGGAAAGAGCCAATTCAACCAGACCTCTATTAAAACCAGCTGGAGTGGTACTGAGTCCTACTCACACACCAGGAAAGAGCCACTTCAATCCAGACCTCTATTAATACCAGCTGGAGTGGTACTGAGTCCCACTCACACACCAGGAAAGAGCCACTTCAATCCAGGGCTCTATTAATACCAGCTTTAGTGGTACTGAGTCCCACTCACACACCAGGAAAGAGCCAATTCAACCAGACCTCTATTAAAACCAGCTGGAGTGGTACTGAGTCCCAAACACACACACGAGGAAAGAGCCACTTCAATCCAGGGCTCTATTAATACCAGCTTTAGTGGTACTGAGTCCCACTCACACACCAGGAAAGAGCCAATTCTATCCAGACCTCTATTAATACCAGCTGAAGAAGAACTGAGTCCCACTCACACACCAGGAAAGAGCCAATTCAATCCAGACCTCTATTAATATCTGCTGGTGTGGTGCTGAGTCCCACTCAAACACCAGGAATGAGCCAATTCAATCCAGACCTCTATTAATACCAGCTGGAGTGGTACTGAGTCCCACTCACACACCAGGAAAGAGCCACTTCAATCCAGACCTCTTTTAATACCAGCTGGATTGGTACTGAGTCCCTCTCACACACCAGGAAAGAGACAATTCAATCCAAGACTCTATTTATACCAGCTGGAGTAGAATGAACTCCCACTCACACAGCAGGAAAGAGCCAATTCAATCCAGACCTCTATTAATACCAGATGGAGTGTTACTGAGTCCCACTCACACACCAGGAAATAGCCACTTCAATCCAGATCTCTATTGATGCCAGCTGGAGTGGTACAGAGTCGCACTCACACACCAGGAAAGAGCCACTTCAATCCAGACCTCTATTAATGCCAGCTGGAGTGTTACTGAGTCCCTCTCACACAGCAGGAAAGAGCCACTTCAATCCAGACCTCTACTAATACCAGCTGGAGTGGTACTGAGTCCCACTCACACACCAGGAAAGAGACAATTCAATCCAGACCTCTATCAATACCAGCTTGAGTGTTACTGAGTCCCCCTCACACACCAGGAAAGAGCCAATTCAACCAGACCTCTATTAAAACCAGCTGGAGTGGTACTGAGTCCTACTCACACACCAGGAAAGAGCCACTTCAATCCAGACGTATATTAATACCAGCTGGAGTGGTACTGAGTCCCACGCACACACCAGGAAAGAGCCACTTCAATCCAGAGCTCTATTAATAACATCTGGAGTGGTACTGAGTCCCACTCAAACACCAGGAAGTAGCCAATTCAATCCAGATCTCTATTAATATCAGCTGGAGTGGTACTGTTTCCCACTCACACACCAGGAAAGAGCCAATTCAATCCAGGGCTCTATTAAAACCAGCGGGAGCAGTACTGAGTCGCACTCACACAGCAGGAAAGAGCCAATTCAACCAGACCTTTATTAAAACCAGCTGGAGTGGTACTGAGTCCCACTCACAGACCAGGAAAGAGCCAATTCAATCCAGACCACTTATGAATAACAGCTGGAGTGGTACTGAGTCCCACGCACCCACCAGGAAAGAGCCACTTCAATCCAGACCTCTTATTAATACCAGGTGGAGTGGTACTGAGTCCCACTCACACACCAGGAAAGAGCCACTTCAATCCAGGTCTATTTTAATACCAGCTGGAGTGTTGCTGAGTCCCACTCACACACCAGGAAAGAACCACTTCAATCCAGACCTCTATTAATACCAGCTGGAGTGGTACTGAGTCCCACGCACCCACCAGGAAAGAGCCACTTCAATCCAGACCTCTTATTAATACCAGGTGGAGTTGTACTGAGTCCCACTCAAACACCAGGAAAGAGCCACTTCAATCCAGGTCTATTTTAATACCAGCTGGAGTGTTGCTGAGTCCCACTCACACACCAGGAAAGAGCCACTTCAATCCAGACCTCTATTAATACCAGCTGGAGTGGTACTGAGTCCCACTTGCACACCAGGAAAGAGCCACTTCAATCCAGACCTCTATTGATATCAGCCAGAGTGGTACTGAGTCCCACTCACACACCAGGAAAGATCCAATTCAATCCAGACCTCTATTAATAACAGCTGGAGTAGAACTGAGTACCACTCACACACCAGGAAAGAGCCAATTCAATCCAGACCTCTATTAATACCAGCTGGAGTGGTACTGAGTCCCACTCGCACACCAGGAAAGAGCCACATATCAATCCAGACCTCTATTAATACCAGCTGGAGTGGTACCGAGTCCCACTCACACACCAGGAAAGAGCCACTTCAATCCAGACCTCTATTAATACCAGCTGGAGTGGTACCGAGTCCCACTCACACACCAGGAAAGAGCCACTTCAATCCAGACCTCTATTAATACCAGCTGGAGTGGTACTGAGTCCCACTTGCACACCAGAAAAGAGCCACTTCAATCCAGACCTCTATTAATACCAGCCGGAGTGGTACTGAGTCCCACTTGCACACCAGGAAAGAGCCACTTCAATCCAGACATCTATTAATACCAGCTGTAGTGTTAATGAGTCCCTTTCAAACACCAGGAAAGAGCCACTTAAATCCAGACCTCTACTAATACCAGCTGGAGTGGTACTGAGTCCCACTCACACACCAGGAAAGTGACAATTCCATCCAAGACTCTATTAATACCATCTTGAGTAGAATTAACTCCCACTCACACACCAGGAAAGCGCCAATTCAATCCAGACCTCTATCAATACCTGCTGTAGTGGTACTGAGTCCCACCCACACTCCAGGAAAGAGCCACTTCAATCCAGACCTCTCTTAATATAAGCTGGAGTTATACTGAGTCCCACCCACACACCAGGAAAGAGCCACTTCAATCCAGACCTCTATTAATACCAGCTGGAGTAGAATTAACTCCCACTCACACACCAGGAAATAGCCAATTCAATCCAGACCTCTATCAATACCAGCTGGAGTGGCACTGAGTCCCACTCACACACCAGAAAAGAGCCAAATCAATCCTGACCTCTATTAATACCAGCTGCAGTGGTACTGAGCCCCACTCACACACCAGGAAGGAGCCAATTCAATCCACACCTCTATTGATCTCAGCTGGAGTGGTACTGAGTCCCACTCACTCACCAGGAAAGAGCCAATTCAATCCAGACCTCTATTAATACCAGCTGGAGTAGAACTGAGCACCACTCACACACCAGGAAAGAGCCAATTCAATTCAGGGCTCTTTTAATACCAGCTGGAGCAGTCCTGAGTCCCTCTCACACACCAGGAAAGAGACAATTCAATCCAAGACCCTATTAATACCAGCTGGAGTAGAATGAAATCCCACTCACACAGCAGGAAAGAGCCAATTCAATCCAGACATCTACTAATACCAGCTGGAATGGTACTGAGTCCCACTCACACACCAGGAAAGAGCCACTTCAATCCAGACCTCTATTAATACCAGCTGGAGTGGCACTGAGTCCCACTCGCACACCAGTAAAGAGCCACATCAATCCAGACCTCTATTAATACCAGCTGGAGTGGTGCTGAGTTCCACTTACACACCAGGAATGAGCCAATTCAATCCAGACCTCTTATTCATACCAGTTGGAGTTGTACTGAGTCCCATGCAAACACCAGGAAAGAGCCAATTCAATCCAGGCCTCTATTAATACCAGCTGTTGTGTTACTGAGTCCCACTCATACACCAGGAAAGAGCCACTTCAATCCAGACCTCTATTAATACCAGCTGGAGTAGAATTAACTCCCACTCACACACCAGGAAAGAGACAATTCAATCCAGACCTCTATCAATACCAGCTGGAGTGGCACTGAGTCCCAATCACACACCTGTAAAGAGCCAAATCAATCCAGACCTCTATTAATACCAGCTGCAGTGGTACTGAGCCACACTCACACACCAGGAAGGACCCAATTCAATCCACACCTCTATTGATATCAGCCAGAGTGGTACTGTTTCCCACTCACTCACCAGGAAAGAGCCAATTCAATCCAGACCTCTATTAATACCAGCTGGAGTAGAACTGAGTACCACTCACACACCAGGAAAGAGCCAATTCAATCCAGGCCTCTATTAATACCAGCTGTAGTGTTACTGAGTCCCACTCACACACCAGGAAAGAGCCACTTCAATCCAGACCTCTATTAATACCAGCTGCAGTGGTACCGAGTCCCACTCACACATCAGGAAAGAGACACTTCAATCCAGACCTCTATTAATACCAGCTGGACTGTTACTGACTCCCTCGCACACACCAGGAAAGAGCCACTTCAATCCAGACCTCTATCAATAAAACCTCGAGTGGCAGTGAGTCCCACTCACACACCAGAAAAGAGCCAAGATAATCCAGACCTCTTTTAATACCAGCTGCAGTGGTACTGAGTCCCACTCACACACCAGGAAAGAGACACTTCAATCCAGACCTCTATTAATACCAGCTGGAGTGTTACTGAGTCCCTCTCACACACCAGGAAAGAGCCACTTCAATCCAGGGCTCTATAAATACCAGCTGGAGTGGTACTGAGTCCCACTCACACACCAGGAAAGAGCCAATTCAATCCAGACCTCTATTAATACGAGCTGGAATATAACTGAGTCCCACTCATACACCAGGAAAGAGCCAATTCAATCCAGACCACTTCTTAATACCAGCTGGAGTGGTACTGAGTCCCACGCACACACCAGGAAAGAACCACTTCCATCCAGACCTCTATTAATACCAGCTGGAGTGGTGCTGAGTCCCACTTACAGACCAGGAATGAGCCAATTCAATCCAGACCTCTTATTCATACCAGTTGGAGTGGTACTGAGTCCCATTCACACACCAGGAAAGAGCCAATTCTATCCAAGCCTCTATTAATACCAGCTGTAGTGTTACTGAGTCCCACTCACACATCAGGAAAGAGCCACTTCAATCCAGACCTCTATTAATACCAGCTGGAGTCGAATTAACTCCCACTCACACACCAGGAAAGAGCCAATTCAATCCAGACCACTTCTTAATACCAGCTGGAGTGGTACTGAGTCCCACGCAAACACCAGGAAAGAGCCACTTCAATCCAGACCTCTATTAATACCAGCTGGAGTGGTACTGAGTCCCACTCACACACCAGGAAAGAGACACTTCAATCCAGACCTCTACTGATACCAGCTGGAGTGGTACTGAGTCCCACGCACACACCAGGAAAGAGCCAATTCAATCCAGACCACTTCTTAATACCAGCTGGAGTGGTACTGAGCCCCACGCACACACCAGGAAAGAGCCACTTCAATCCAGACCTCTATTAATACCAGCTGGATTGGTACTGTGTCCCTCTCACACACCAGGAATGAGCCACTTCAATCCAAGCCTCTATTAATACCAGCTGGAGCAGAATGAACTCCCACTCACACAGCAGGAAATGGCCAATTCAATCCAGACCTCTATTAATACCAACAGGAGTGTTACTGAATCCCACTCACACACCAGGAAAGAGCCACTTCAATCCAGATCTCTATTGATACCAGCTGGAGTGGTCCAGAGTCGCACTCACACACCAGGAAAGAGCCGCTTCAATCCAGAACACTATTAATGCCAGCTGGAGTGTTACTGAGTCGCTCTCACACACCAGGAAAGAGCCACTTCAATCCAGACCACTCCTAATTCCAGCTGGAGTGGTATTGAGTCCCACTCACACACCAGGAAAGAGACAATTCAATCAAAGACTCTATTAATACCAGCTGGAGTAGAATGAACTCCCGCTCACACACCAGGAAAGAGCCAATTCAATCCAGACCTCTATCAATGCCAGCTGGAGTGTTACTGAGTCGCTCTCACACACCAGGAAAGAGCCACTTCAATCCAGACCACTCCTAATTCCAGCTGGAGTGGTATTGAGTCCCACTCACACACCAGCAAAGAGACAATTCAATCAAAGACTCTCTTAATACCAGCTGGAGTAGAATGAACTCCCGCTCACACACCAGGAAAGAGCCAGCTTGAGTGTTACTGAGTCCCACTCACACACCAGGAAAGAGCCAATTCTATTCAGGGCTCTTTTAATACCAGCTGGAGCAGTCCTGAGTCCCACTCACACACCAGGAAAGAACCAATTCAACCAGACCTCTATTAAAACCAGCTGGAGTGGTACTGAGTCCTACTCACACACCAGGAAAGAGCCACTTCAATCCAGACCTCTATTAATACCAGCTGGAGTGGTACTGAGTCCCACTCACACACGAGGAAAGAGCCACTTCAATCCAGGGCTCTATTAATACCAGCTTTAGTGGTACTGAGTCCCACTCACACACCAGGAAAGAGCCAATTCTATCCAGACCTCTATTAATACCAGCTGGAGAAGAACTGAGTCCCACTCACACACCAGGAAAGAGCCAATTCAATCCAGACCACTTCTTAATACCAGCTGGAGTGGTACTGAGTCACACGCACACACCAGGAAAGAGCCACTTCAATCCAGACCTCTATTAACATCTGCTGGTGTGGTGCTGAGTCCCACTCAAACACCAGGAATGAGCCAATTCAATCCAGACCTCTATTAACACCAGCTGAAGTGGTACTGAGTCCCACTCACACACCAGGAAAGAGCCATTTCAATCCAGACCTCTACTAATACCAGCTGGAGTGGTACTGAGTCCCACTCACACACCGGGGAAAAGCCAATTCAAGCCAGGGCTCTATTAATACCAGCTGGAGTAGTACTGAGTCCCACTCACACAACAGGAAAGAGCCAATTCAATCCAGACCTCTATTAATACCAGCATTAGTGGTACTGAGTCGCACTCACACACCAGGAAAGAGCCACTTCAATCCAGACCTCTATTAATACCAGCTGGAGTGATACTGTGTCCCTCTCACACACCAGGAGAGAGCCACTTCAATCCAGACCTCTACCAAGATTTGCTGGAGTGGTACTGACTCCCACTGACATACCAGGAAAGAGACAATTCAGTCCAAGACACTATTAATACCAGCTGGAGTAGAATTAACTCCCACTCACACACCAGCAAAGAGCCAATTCAATCCAGACCACTATCAATACCAGCTGGAGTGGCACTGAGTCCCACTCACACACCAGAAATTAGCCAAATCAATCCAGACCTCTATTAGTACCAGCTGCAGTGGTACTGAGCCCCACTCACACACCAGGAAGGAGCCAATTCAATCCAGACCTCTATTAATATCAGCTGGAGTGGTACTGAGTCCCACTCACACACCAGGAAAGAGCCAATTCAATCCAGGGCTCTATTAATACCAGCGGGAGCAGTACTGAGTCGCACTCACACAGCAGGAAAGAGCCACTTCAATCCAGACCTCTACAAATACCAGCTGGAGTGGTACTGAGTCCCACTCACACACAAGGAAAGAGACAATTCAATCCAGACCTCTATTAATACCAGCTGGAGTGGTACTGAGTCCCACACACACATCAGGAAAGAGCCACTTCAATCCAGACCTCTATTAATACCAGCTGGAGTGGTACTGAGTCCCACTCGCACACCAGGAAAGAGCCACATCAATCCAGACCTCTATTAATACCAGCTGGATTGGTACCGAGTCCCACTCACACAACAGGAAAGAGCCACTTCATACCAGATCTCTATTAATACCAGCTGGAGTGGTACTGAGTCCCACTTGAACACCAGGAAAGAGCCACTTCAATCCAGACCTCTATTGATACCAGCTGGAGTGGTACTGAGTCCCACCTGCACACCAGGAAAGAGCCACTTCAATCCAGACCTCTATTAATAGCAGCTGGAGTGTTACTGAGTCCCTCTCACACACCAGAAAAGAGCCAAATCAATCCAGACCTCTATTAATACCAGCTGCAGTGGTACTGAGCCCCACTCACACACCAGGAAGGAGCCAATTCAATCCACACCACTATTAATAACAGCTGGAGTGGTACTGAGTCCCACTCACACACCAGGAAAGAGCCACATCAATCCAGACCTCTATTAATACCAGCTGGATTTGGCACTGAGTCGCAATCACACACCAGGAAAGAGCCACTTCAATCCAGACCTCTATTAATACCAGCTGGATTGGTACTAAGTCCCTCTCACACACCAGGAAAGAGACAATTCAATCCAAGACTCTATTAATACCAGCTGGAGTAGAATGAACTCCCACTCACACAGCAGAAAAGAGTCAATTCAATCCAGACCTCTATTAATACCAGCTGGAGTGTTACTGAGTACCACTCACACACCAGGAAAGAGCCACTTCAATCCAGATCTCTATTGATACCAGCTGGAGTGGTACAGAATCGCACTCACACACCAGGAAAGAGCCACTCCAATCCAGACCTCTACAAATACCAGCTGGAGTGGTACTGAGTCCCACTCACACACAAGGAAAGAGACAATTCAATCCAGACCTCTATTAATACCAGCTGGAGTGGTACTGAGTCCCACACACACACCAGTAAAGAGCCACTTCAATCCAGACCTCTATTAATACCAGCTGGAGTGGTACTGAGTCCCACTCGCACACCAGGAAAGAGCCACATCAATCCAGGCCCCTATTAATACCAGCTGGATTGGTACCGAGTCCCACTCACACAACAGGAAAGAGCCACTTCATACCAGACCTCTATTAATACCTGCTGGAGTGGTACTGAGTCCCACTTGAACACCAGGAAAGAGCCACTTCAATCCAGACCTCTATTGATACCAGCTGGAGTGGTACTGAGTCCCACCTGCACACCAGGAAAGAGCCACTTCAATCCAGACCTCTATTAATACCAGCTGGAGTGTTACTGAGTCCCTCTCACACACCAGGAAAGAGCCACTTCAATCCAGACCTCTACTACTACCAGCTGGAGTTGTACTGAGTCCCACTCACACACCAGGAAAGAGACAATTCAATCCAAGACCCTATGAATACCAGCTGGAGTAGAATTAAGTCCCACTCACACACCAGAAAGGAGCCAAATCAATCCAGACCTCTATTAATACCAGCTGCAGTGGTACTGAGCCCCACTCACGCACCAGGAAGGAGCCAATTCAATCCACACCACTATTAATACCAGCTGGAGTGGTACTGACTCCCACTCACACACCAGGAAAGAGCCACTTCAATCCAGACCTCTATTAATACCAGCTGGAGTGGTACTGAGTCCCACTCGCACACCAGGAAAGAGCCACTTCAATCCAAACATCTATTGATACCAGCTGGAGTGGTACTGAGTCCCACTCATACACCAGAAAAGAGCCACTTCAATCCAGACATCTATTAATGCCAGCTGTAGTGTTAATGAGTCCCTCTCAAACACCAGGAAAGAGCCACTTCAATCCAGACCTCTACTAATACCAGCTGGAGTGGTACTGAGTCCCACTCACACACCAGGAAAGAGTCAATTCAATCCAGACCTCTATTAATACCAGCTGGAGTGGTACTGAGTCCCACACACACACCAGGAAAGAGCCACTTCAATCCAGAGCTCTATTAATACCAGCTGGAGTGGTACTGAGTCCCACTCGCACACCAGGAAAGAGCCACATCAATCCAGACCTCTATTGATATCAGCCGGAGTGGTACTGAGTCCCACTCACACACCAGGAAGGAGCCACTTCAATCCAGGGATCTATTAATACCAGCTGGAGTGGTACTGAGTCCCACTCACACACCAGGAAAGAGCCAATTCAATCCAGACCTCTATTAATACCAGCTGGAGTAGAACTGAGTCCCACTCATACACCAGGAAAGAGCCAATTCAATCCAGACCACTTCTTAATACCAGCTGGAGTGGTACTGAGTCCCACGCACACACCAGGAAAGAGCCACTTCCATCCAGACCTCTATTAATACCAGCTGGAGTGGTGCTGAGTCCCACTTACACACCAGGAATGAGCCAATTCAATCCAAACCTCTTATTCATACCAGTTGGAGTGGTACTAAGCCCCATTCACACACCAGGAAAGAGCCAATTCAATCCAGACGTCTATTAATACCAGGTGGAGTAGAATTAACTCCCACTGAAACATCAGGAAAGAGCCAATTCAATCCAGACCTCTATCAATACCAGCTGGAGTGGCACTGAGTCCCACTCACACACCAGAAAAGAGCCAAATCAATCCAGACCTCTATTAATACCAGCTGCATTGGTACTGAGCCCCACTCACACACCAGGAAGGAGCCAATTCTATCCACACCTCCATTGATCTCAGCTGGAGTGGTACTGAGTCCCACTCACTCACCAGGAAAGAGCCAATTCAATCCAGACCTCTATTAATACCAGCTGGAGTAGAACTGAGTACCACTCACTCACCAGCAAAGAGCCAATTCAATCCAGACCACTTATTAATAACAGCTGGAGTGGTACTGAGTCCCACGCACCCACCAGGAAAGAGCCACTTCAATCCAGACCTCTATTAATACCAGCTGGAGTGGTACTGAGTCCCACTTGCACACCAGAAAAGAGCCACTTCAATCCAAACCTCTATTGATACCAGCTGGAGTGGTACTGAGTCCCACTCATACACCAGGAAAGAGCCACTTCAATCCAGACATCTATTAATACCAGCTGTAGTGTTACTGAGTCCCTCTCACACACCAGGAAAGAGCCACTTCAATCCAGACCTCTACTAAAACCAGCTGGAGTTGTACTGAGTCCCACTCACACACCAGGAAAGAGACAATTCAATCCAAGACTCTATTAATACCAGCTGGAGTAGAATTAAGTCCCACTCACACACCAGGAAAGAGCCAATACAATCCAGACCTCTACCAATACCAGCTGGAGTGGCACTGAGTCCCACTCACACACCAGAAAAGAGCCAAATCAATCCAGACCTCTATTAATACCAGCTGCAGTGGTACTGAGCCCCACTCACACACCAGGAAGGAGCCAATTCAATCCACACCTCTATTAATAACAGCTGGAGTGGTACTGAGTCCCACTCACACACAAGGAAGGAGATAATTCAATCCAGACCTCTATTAATATTAGCCGGAGTGGCACTGAGTCCCACTCACACACCAGGAATGAGCCAATTCAATCCAGACCTCTATTGATATCAGCCGGAGTGGTACTGAATCCCACTCACACACCAGGAAAGATCCAATTCAATCCAGACCTCTATTAATAACAGCTGGAGTAGAACTGAGTACCACTCACACACCAGGAAGGAGCCACTTCAATCCAGGGATCTATTAATACCAGCTGGAGTGGTACTGAGTCCCACTCACACACCAGGAAAGAGCCAATTCAATCCAGACCTCTATTAATACCAGCTGGAGTAGAACTGAGTCCCACTCATACACCAGGAAAGAGCCAATTCAATCCAGACCACTTCTTAATACCAGCTGGAGTGGTACTGAGTCCCACGCACACACCAGGAATGAGCCAATTCAATCCAGACCTCTTATTCATACCAATTGGAGTGGTACTAAGTCCCATTCACACACCAGAAAAGAGCCAAATCAATCCAGACCTCTATTAATACCAGCTGCATTGGTACTGAGCCCCACTCACACACCAGGAAGGAGCCAATTCTATCCACACCTCCATTGATCTCAGCTGGAGTGGTACTGAGTCCCACTCACTCACCAGGAAAGAGCCAATTCAATCCAGACCTCTATTAATACCAGCTGGAGTAGAACTGAGTACCACTCACACACCAGCTAAGAGCCAATTCAATCCAGACCACTTATTAATAACAGCTGGAGTGGTACTGAGTCCCACGCACCCACCAGGAAAGAGCCACTTCAATCCAGACCTCTATTAATACCAGCTGGAGTGGTACAGAGTCCCACTCGCACACCAGGAAAGAGACAATTCAATCCAGACCTCTACTAATACCAGCTGGAATGGTACTGGGTCCCACTCACACACCAGGAAAGAGCCACTTCAATCCAGACCTCTATTAATACCAGCTGGAGTGGTACAGAGTCCCACTCGCACACCAGTAAAGAGCCACATCAATCCAGACATCTATTAATACCAGCTGTAGTGTTAATGAGTCCCTTTCAAACACCAGGAAAGAGCCACTTAAATCCAGACCTCTCCTAATACCAGCTGGAGTGGTACTGAGTCCCACTCAGACACCAGGAAAGTGACAATTCAATCCAAGACTCTATTAATACCATCTTGAGTAGAATTAACTCCCACTCACACACCAGGAAAGAGCCAATTCAATCCAGACCACTTATTAATAACAGCTGGAGTGGTACTGAGTCCCACGCACCCAGCAGGAAAGAGCCACTTCAATCCAGACCTCTATTAATGCCAGCTGGAGTGGTACTGAGCCCCACTCACACACCAGGAAAGAGCCTATTCAATCCAGACCTCTTATTAATACCAGCTGGAGTGGTACTGAGTCCCACTCACACACCAGGAAAGAGCCACTTCAGTCCAGGCCTATTTTAATACCAGCTGGAGTGGAACTGAGTCCCACTCACACATCAGGAAAGAGCCACTTCAATCCAGACTCTATTAATACCAGCTGGAGTGTTACTGAGTCCCACTCACACACCAGGAAAGAGCCACTTCAATCCAGACCTCTATTAATACCAGCTGGAGTGGTACCGAGTCCCACTCACACACCAGGAAAGAGCCACTTCAATCCAGACCTCTATTAATACCAGCTGGAGTGGTACTGAGTCCCACTCGCACACCAGGAAAGAGCCACATCAATCCAGACCTCTATTAATACCAGCTGGAGTGGTACTGAGTCCCACTCATACACCAGGAAAGTGACAATTCCATCCAAGACTCTATTAATACCATCTTGAGTAGAATTAACTCCCACTCACACACCAGGAAAGCGCCAATTCAATCCAGACCTCTATCAATACCTGCTGTAGTGGTACTGAGTCCCACCCACACTCCAGGAAAGAGCCACTTCAATCCAGACCTCTATTAATATAAGCTGGAGTTATACTGAGTCCCACCCACACACCAGGAAAGGGCCACTTCAATCCAGACCTCTATTAATACCAGCTGGAGTAGAATTAACTCCCACTCACACACCAGGAAAGAGCCAATTCAATCCAGACCTCTATCAATACCAGCTGGAGTGGCACTGAGTCCCACTCACACACCAGAAAAGAGCCAAATCAATCCAGACCTCTATTGATCTCAGCTGGAGTGGTACTGAGTCCCACTCACTCACCAGGAAAGAGCCAATTCAATCCAAGACCTCTATTAATACCAGCTGGAGTAGAACTGAGTACCACTCACACACCAGGAAAGAGCCAATTCAATTCAGGGCTCTTTTAATACCAGCTGGAGCAGTCCTGAGTCCCTCTCACACACCAGGAAAGAGACAATTCAATCCAAGACCCTATTAATACCAGCTGGAGTAGAATGAAATCCCACTCACACAGCAGGAAAGAGCCACTTCAATCCAGACCTCTATTAATACCAGCTGGAGTAGTACTGAGTCCCACTCACACACCAGTAAAGAGCCACTTCAATTCAGACCTCTACTAATACCAGCTGGAGTGGTACTGAGTCGCACTCACACACCAGCAAAGAGCCAATTCAATCCATACCACTTATTAGTAACAGCTGGAGTGGTACTGAGACCCACGCACCCAGCAGGAAAGAGCCACTTCAATCCAGACCTCTATTAATGCCAGCTGGAGTGGTACTGAGCCCCACTCACACACCAGGAAAGAGCCTATTCAATCCAGACCTCTTATTAATACCAGCTGGAGTGGTACTGAGTCCCACTCACACACCAGGAAAGAGCCACTTCAATCCAGGCCTATTTTAATACCAGCTGGAGTGGAACTGAGTCCCACTCACACACCAGGAAAGAGCCACTTCAATCCAGACTCTATTAATACCTGCTGAGGTGTTACTGAGTCCCACTCACAAACCAGGAAAGTGCCACTTCAATCCAGACCTCTATTAATACCAGCTGGAGTGGTACTGAGTCCCACTCACACACCAGGAAAGAGCCACTTCAATCCAGACCTCTATTAATACCAGCTGGAGTGGTACTGAGTCCCTCTCAAACACCAGGAAAGAGCCACTTCAATCCAGACCTCTACTAATACCAGCTGGAGTGGTACTGAGTCCCACTCACACACCAGGAAAGAGACAATTCAATCCAGACCTCTTTTAATACCAGCTGGAGTGGTACTGAGTCCCACACACACACCAGGAAAGAGCCACTTCAATCCAAGACTCGATTATTACCAGCTGGAGTAGAATTAAGTCCTACTCACACACCAGGAAAGAGCCAATTCAATCCAGACCTCTACCAATACCAGCTGGAGTGGCACTGAGTCCCACTCACACACCAGAAAAGAGCCAAATCAATCCAGACCTCTATTAATACCAGCTGCAGTGGTACTGAGCCCCACTCACACACCAGGAAGGAGCCAATTCAATCCACACCACTATTAATAACAGCTGGAGTGGTACTGAGTCCCACTCACACACCAGGAAGGAGATAATTCAATCCAGACCTCTATTAATATCAGCCGGAGTGGCACTGAGTCCCACTCACACACCAGGAATGAGCCAATTCAATCCAGACCTCTATTAATAACAGCTGGAGTAGAACTGAGTCCCACTCACACACCAGGAAAGAGCCAATTCAATCCAGACCTCTATTAATACCAGCTGGAGTGGTGCTGAGTCCCACTTAAACATCAGGAATGAGCCAATTCAAACCAGACCTCTTATTCGTACCAGTTGGAGTGGTACTGAGTCCCATTCACACACCAGGAAAGAGCCACTTCAATCCAGACCTCTATTAATACCAGTTGGAGTAGAATTAACTCCCACTCACACATCAGGAAAGAGCCAATTCAATCCAGACCTCTATCAATACCAGTTGGAGTGGCACTGAGTCCCACTCACACACCAGAAAAGAGCCAAATCAATCCAGACCTCTATTAATACCAGCTGCAGTGGTACTGAGCCCCACTCACACACCAGGAAGGAGCCAATTCAATCCACACCTCTACTGATCTCAGCTGGAGTGGTACTGAGTCCCACTCACTCACCAGGAAAGAGCCAATTCAATCCAGAGCTCTATTAATACCAGCTGGAGTAGATCTGAGTGCCACTCACACACCAGGAAAGAGCCAATTCAATTCAGGGCTCTATTAAAACCAGCTGGAGTGGTACTGAGTCCCACTCACACACCAGGAAGGAGCCACTTCAATCCAGACCTCTATTAATACCAGCTGGAGTAGAACCGAGTCCCACTCACACACCAGGAAAGAGCCAATTCAATCCAGACCACTTCTCAATACCAGCTTCAGTGGTACTGAGTCCCACGCACACACCAGGAAAGTGCCACTTCAATCCAGACCTCTATTAATATCAGCTGGAGTGGTGCTGAGTCCCACTCAAACGCCAGGAATGAGCCAATTCAATCCAGACCTCTATTAATACCAGCTGGAGTGGTACTGAGTCCCACTCACACAACAGGAAAGAGACACTTCAATCCAGACCTCTACTGATACCAGCTGGATTTGGCACTGAGTCGCAATCACACACCAGGAAAGAGCCACTTCAATCCAGACCTCTATTGATACCAGCTGGATTGGTACTAAGTCCCTCTCACACACCAGGAAAGAGACAATTCAATCCAAGACTCTATTAATACCAGCTGGAGTAGAATGAACTCCCACTCACACAGCAGGAAAGAGTCAATTCAATCCAGACCTCTATTAATACCAGCTGGAGTGTTACTGAGTACCACTCACACACCAGGAAAGAGCCACTTCAATCCAGATCTCTATTGATACCAGCTGGAGTGGTACAGAATCGCACTCACACACCAGGAAAGAGCCACTTCAATCCAGACCTCTACAAATACCAGCTGGAGTGGTACTGAGTCCCACTCACACACAAGGAAAGAGACAACTCAATCCAGACCTCTATTAATACCAGCTGGAGTGGTACTGAGTCCCACACACACACCAGGAAAGAGCCACTTCAATCCAGACCTCTATTAATACCAGCTGGAGTGGTACTGAGTCCCACTCGCACACCAGGAAAGAGCCACATCAATCCAGACCCCTATTAATACCAGCTGGATTGGTACCGAGTCCCACTCACACAACAGGAAAGAGCCACTTCATACCAGACCTCTATTAATACCAGCTGGAGTGGTACTGAGTCCCACTTGAACACCAGGAAAGAGCCACTTCAATCCAGACCTCTATTGATACCAGCTGGAGTGGTGCTGAGTCCCACCTGCACACCAGGAAAGAGCCATTTCAATCCAGACCTCTATTAATACCAGCTGGAGTGTTACTGAGTACCTCTCACACACCAGGAAAGAGCCACTTCATTCGAGACCTCTACTACTACCAGCTGGAGTTGTACTGAGTCCCACTCACACACCAGGAAAGAGACAATTCAATCCAAGACCCTATGAATACCAGCTGGAGTAGAATTAAGTCCCACTCACACACCAGAAAAGAGCCAAATCAATCCAGACCTCTATTAATAACAGCTGCAGTGGTACTGAGCCCCACTCACACACCAGGAAGGAGCCAATTCAATCCACACCACTATTAATAACAGCTGGAGTGGTACTGAGTCCCACTCACACACCAGGAAAGAGCCACAGCAATCCAGACCTCTATTAATACCAGCTGGAGTGGTACCGAGTCCCACTCACACACCAGGAAAGAGCCACTTCAATCCAGACCTCTATTAATACCAGCTGGAGTGGTACTGAGTCCCACTCGCACACCAGGAAAGAGCCACTTCAATCCAAACATCTATTGATACCAGCTGGAGTGGTACTGAGTCCCACTCATACACCAGAAAAGAGCAACTTCAATCCAGACATCTATTAATGCCAGCTGTAGTGTTAATGAGTCGCTCTCAAACACCAGGAAAGAGCCACTTCAATCCAGACCTCTACTAATACCAGCTGGAGTGGTACTGAGTCCCACTCACACACCAGGAAAGAGACAATTCAATCCAAGACTCTATTAATACCAGCTGGAGTAGAATTAAGTCCCACCCACACACCAGGAAAGAGCCAATTCAATCCAGACCTCTACCAATACCAGCTGGAGTGGCACTGAGTCCCACTCACACACCAGAAAAGAGCCAAATCAATCCAGACCTCTATTAATACCAGCTGCAGTGGTACTGAGCCCCACTCACACACACCAGGAAGGAGCCAATTCAATCCACACCTCTATTAATAACAGCTGGAGTGGTACTGAGTCCCACTCACACACCAGGAAAGATCCAATTCAATCCAGACCTCTATTAATAACAGCTGGAGTAGAACAGAGTACCACTCACACACCAGGAAGGAGCCACTTCAATCCAGGTATCTATTAATACCAGCTGGAGTGGTACTGAGTCCCACTCACACACCAGGAAAGAGCCAATTCAATCCAGACCTCTATTAATACCAGCTGGAGTAGAACTGAGTCCCACTCATACACCAGGAAAGAGCCAATTCAATCCAGACCACTTCTTAATACCAGCTGGAATGGTACTGAGTCCCACGCACACACCAGGAAAGAGCCACTTCCATCCAGACCTCTATTAATACCAGCTGGAGTGGTGCTGAGTCCCACTTACACACCAGGAATGAGCCAATTCAATCCAGACCTCTTATTCATACCAATTGGAGTGGTACTAAGTCCCATTCACACACCAGGAAAGAGCCAATTCAATCCAGGCCTCTATTAATACCAGCTGTAGTGTTACTGAGTCCCACTCACACACACCAGGAAAGAGCCACTTCAATCCAGACGTCTATTAATACCAGGTGGAGTAGAATTAACTCCCGCTGACACATCAGGAAAGAGACAATTCAATCCAGACCTCTTTCAATACCAGCTGGAGTGGCACTGAGTCCCACTCACACACCAGAAAAGAGCCAAATCAATCCAGACCTCTATTAATACCAGCTGCATTGGTACTGAGCCCCACTCACACACCAGGAAGGAGCCAATTCTATCCACACCTCCATTGATCTCAGCTGGAGTGGTACTGAGTCCCACTCACTCACCAGGAAAGAGCCAATTCAATCCAGACCTCTATTAATACCAGCTGGAGTCGAACTGAGTACCACTCACACACCAGCTAAGAGCCAATTCAATCCAGACCTCTTATTAATAACAGCTGGAGTGGTACTGAGTCCCACGCACCCACCAGGAAAGAGCCACTTCAATCCAGACCTCTATTAATGCCAGCTGGAGTGGTAATGAGCCCCACTCACACACCAGGAAAGAGCCTATTCAATCCAGACCTCTTATTAATACAAGCTGGAGTGGTACTGAGTCCCACGCACGCACCAGGAAAGAGCCACTTCCATCCAGACCTCTGTTAATACCAGCTGGAGTGGTGCTGAGTCCCACTTACACACCAGGAATGAGCCAATTCAATCCAGACCTCTTATTCATACCAGTTGGAGTGGTACTGAGTCCCATTCACACACCAGGAAAGAGCCAATTAAATCTAGACCTCTTATTAATACCAGCTGGAGTTGTACTGAGTCCCACTCACACATCAGGAAAGAGACAATTCAATCCAGACCTCTATTAATACCAGCTGGAGTGGTACTGAGTCCCACTCGCACACCAGGAAAGAGCCACATCAATCCAGACCTCTATTAATACCAGCTGGAGTGGTACTGAGTCACACTCATACACCAGGAAAGAGCCACTTCAATCCAGACATCTATTAATACCAGCTGTAGTGTTAATGAGTCCCTCTCAAACACCAGGAAAGAGCCACTTCAATCCAGACCTCTATTAATACCAGCTGGAGTGTTACTGAGTCCCTCTCACACACCAGGGAAGAGCCACTTCAATCCAGACCTCTACTAATACCAGCTGGAGTTGTACTGAGTCCCACTCACACACCAGGAAAGAGACAATTCAATCCAAGACTCTATTAATACCAGCTGGAGTAGAATTAAGTCCCACTCACACACCAGGAAAGAGCCAATTCAATCCAGACATCTACCAATACCAGCTGGAGTGGCACTGAGTCCCACTCACACACCAGAAAAGAGCCAAATCAATCCAGACCTCTATTAATACCAGCTGCAGTGGTACTGAGCCCCACTCACACACCAGGAAGAAGCCAATTCAATCCACACCTCTATTAATAACAGCTGGAGTGGTACTGAGTCCCACTCACACACCAGGAAGGAGATAATTCAATCCAGACCTCTATTAATATCAGCCGGAGTGGCACTGAGTCCCACTCACACACCAGGAATGAGCCAATTCAATCCAGACCTCTTAATACCAGCTGGAGTGGGACTGAACCCCACTCACACACCAGGGAAGAGCCAATTCAATAGAGATCTCTATTAATACCAGCTGCAGTGCTATCGAGTCCCACTCACACACCGGGAAAGAGACAATTCAAGCCAGAACTCTTTTAATAGCAGCTGGAGTGGGACTAAGCCCCACTCACAAACCAGGAAAGAGCCAAATCAATCCAGATCTCCATAAATACCAGCTGGAGTCATACTGAGTCCCACTCACACACCTGGAAAGAGGCAATTCAATCCAGGGATCTATTAATACCAGCTGGAGTGGTACTGAGTCCCACTCACACACCAGGAAAGAGCCACTTCAATCCAGGCCTATTTTAATACATGCTGGAGTGGAACTGAGTCCCACTCACACACCAGGAAAGAGCCACTTCAATCCAGACCACTTCTTAATACCAGCTGGAGTGGTACTGAGTCCCACTTGCACACCAGAAAAGAGCCACTTCAATCCAAACCTCTATTGATACCAGCTGGAGTGGTACTGAGTCCCACTCATACACCAGGAAAGAGCCAATTCAATCCAGACCTCTACCAATACCAGCTGGAGTGGCACTGAGTCCCACTCACACACCAGGAAAGAGCCAAATCAATCCAGACCTCTATTAATACCAGCTGCAGTGGTACTGAGCCCCACTCACACACCAGGAAGGAGCCAATTCAATCCACACCTCTATTAATAACAGCTGGAGTGGTACTGAGTCCCACTCACACACCAGGAAGGAGATAATTCAATCCAGACCTCTATTAATATCAGCCGGAGTGGCACTGAGTCCCACTCACACACCAGGAATGAGCCAATTCAATCCAGACCTCTATTGATATCAGCCGGAGTGGTACTGAGTCCCACTCACACACCAGGAAAGATCCAACTCAATCCAGACCTCTATTAATAACAGCTGGAGTAGAACTGAGTACCACTCAGACACCAGGAAAGAGCCACTTCAATCGAGGGCTCTATTAATACCAGCTGGAGTGGTACTGAGTCCCACTCACACACCAGGAAAGAGCCAATTCAATCCAGACCTCTATTAATACCAGCTGGAGTGGTACTGAGTCCCACTCGCACACCAGGAAAGAGCCACATCAATCCAGACCTCTATTAATACCAGCTGGAGTGGTACCGAGTCCCACTCACACACCAGGAAAGAGCCACTTCAATCCAGACCTCTATTAATACCAGCTGGAGTGGTACTGAGTCCCACTTGCACTCCAGGAAAGAGCCACTTCAATCCAGACCTCTATTAATACCAGCTGGAGTGGTACTGAGTCCCACTTGCACACCAGGAAGGAGCCACTTCAATCCAGACATCTATTAATACCAGCTGTAGTGTTAATGAGTCGCTCTCAAACACCAAGAAAGAGCCACTTCAATCCAGACCTCTATTAATACCAGCTGGAGTTGTACTGAGTCCCACTCACACACCCGGAAAGAGACAATTCAATCCAAGACTCTATTAATACCAGCTGGAGTAGAATTAACTCCCACTCACACACCAGGAAAGAGCCAATTCAATCCAGACCTCTACCAATACCAGCTGGAGTGGCACTGAGTCCCACTCACCCACCAGAAAAGAGCCAAATCAATCCAGACCTCTATTAATACCAGCTGCAGTGGTACTGAGCCCCACTCACACACCAGGAAGGAGCCAATTCAATCCACACCTCTATTAATAACAGCTGGAGTGGTACTGAGTCCCACCCACACTCCAGGAAAGAGCAACTTCAATCCAGACCTCTATTAATAACAGCTGGAGTGGTACTGAGTCCCACTCAAACACCAGCAAAGAGCCAATTCAATCCAGACCTCTATTAATACCAGCTGGAGTGGTACTGAGTCCCACTCGCACACCAGGAAAGAGCCACATCAATCCAGACCTCTATTAATACCAGCTGGAGTGGTACCGAGTCCCACTCACACACCAGGAAAGAGCCACTTCAATCCAGACCTCTATTAATACCAGCTGGAGTGGTACTGAGTCCCACTCACACACCAGGAAAGAGACAATTCAATCCAGACCTCTATTAATACCAGCTGGAGTTGTACTGAGTCCCACTCACACACCAGGAAAGAGACAATTCAATCCAAGACACTATTAATACCAGCTGGAGTAGAATTAACTCCCACTCACACACCAGGAAAGAGCCAATTCAATCCAGACCTCTATTAATACCAGTTGGAGTGGTACTGAGTCCCACTCACACCAGGAAAGTGCCAATTCAATCCAGGCCTCTATTTCTACCTAGTGGAGTGGTACTGAGTCCCACTCATACACCGGGAAAGAGACAATTCAAGCCAGAACTCTTTTAATAGCAGCTGGAGTGGGACTAATCCCCACTCACAAACCAAAAAAGAGCCAAATCAATCCAGATCTCCATAAATACCAGCTGGAGTGGTACTGAGTCCCACTCACACACCAGGAAAGAGCCACTTCAATCCAGGCCTATTTTAATACATGCTGGAGTGGAACTGAGTCCCACTCACACACCAGGAAAGAGCCACTTCAATCCAGACCACTTCTTAATACCAGCTGGACTGTTACTGGGTCCCACTCACAAACCAGGAAAGTGCCACTTCAATCCAGACCTCTATTAATACCAGCTGGAGTGGTACTGAGTCCCACTCACACACCAGGAAAGAGCCACATCAATCCAGACCTCTATGAATACCAGCTGGAGTGGAACTGAGTCCCACTCATACACCAGGAAAGAGCCACTTCAATCCAGACATCTATTAATACCAGCTGTAGTGTTAATGAGTCCCACTCACACACCAGGAAAGAGCCACATCAATCCAGACCTCTATTAATACCAGCTGGAGTGGTACCGAGTCCCACCTGCACACCAGGAAAGAGCCACTTCAATCCAAACCTCTATTGATACCAGCTGGAGTGGTACTGAGTCCCACTCATACACCAGGAAAGAGCCACTTCAATCCAGACCTCTACTAATACCAGCTGGAGTGGTACTGAGTCCCACTTGCACACCAGGAAAGAGCCACTTCAATCCAAACCTCTATTGATACCAGCTGGAGTGGTACTGAGTCCCACTCATACACCAGGAAAGAGCCACTTCAATTCAGACATCTATTAATACCAGCTGTAGTGTTAATGAGTCCCTCTCAAACACCAGGAAAGAGCCACTTCAATCCAGACCTCTACTAATACCAGCTGGAGTGGTACTGAGTCCCACTCACACACCAGGAAAGAGACAATTCAATCCAGACCTCTATTAATACCAGCTGGAGTGGTACTGAGTCCAACTCACACACCAGGAAAGAGGCAATTCAATCCCGGTCTCTATTAATACCAGCTGGAGTGGAACTGAGTCCCACTCACACACCAGGAAAGTGCCAATTCAATCCAGGCCTATATTAATACCAGCCGGAGTGGTACTGAGACCCCCTCACACACCAGGAAGGAGCCAATTCAATCCAGGCCTCTATTTCTACCTAGTGGAGTGGTACTGAGTCCCACTCACACACCAGCAAAGAGCCAATTCAATCCAGGCCTCTATTTCTAGCGAGAGGAGTGGGAATGAGTCCCACTCACACACCAGAAAAATGCCGTTTCAATCCAGACCTCTTAATACCAGCTGGAGTGGGACTGAACCCCACTCACACACCAGGGAAGAGCCAATTCAATACAGATCTCTATTAATACCAGCTGCAGTGCTATCGAGTCCCACTCACACACCGGGAAAGAGACAATTCAAGCCAGAACTCTTATAGCAGCTGGAGTGGGACTAAGCCCCACTCACACACCAGGACAGAGCCAAATCAATCCAGATCTCCATAAATACCAGCTGGAGTCATATTGAGTCCCACTCACACACCTGGAAAGAGGCAATTCAATCCAGGGAACTATTAATAACATCTGGAGTGCTACTGAGTCCCACTCAAACACCAGGAAGTAGCCAATTAAATCCAGATCTCTATTAATATCAGCTGGAGTGGTACTGAGTCCCAGTCACACACCGGGAAAAAGCCAATTCAAGCCAGGGCTCTATTAATACCAGCTGGAGTAGTACTGTGTCCCACTCACACACCAGGAAAGAGCAGCTTCAATCCAGACCTCTACTAATACCAGCTGGAGTGGTACTGAGTCGTACTCTCACACCAGCAAAAAGCCAATTCAATCCAGACCACTTATTAATAACAGCTGGAGTGGTACAGAGTCCCACGCACCCACCAGGAAAGAGCCACTTCAATCCAGAAATCTATTAATGCCAGCTGGAGTGGTACTGAGCCCCACTCACACACCAGGAAACAGCCTATTCAATCCAGACCTCTTATTAATACCAGCTGGAGTGGTACTGAGTCCCAATCACACACCAGGAA
The DNA here is from genome assembly GCF_036365525.1 of Heterodontus francisci. Lineage (NCBI taxonomy): Eukaryota > Metazoa > Chordata > Chondrichthyes > Heterodontiformes > Heterodontidae > Heterodontus > Heterodontus francisci. The sequence continues at coordinate 3,175,690 of NW_027140336.1, forward strand.
AGAGCCACTTCAATCCAGGCCTATTTTAATACCAGCTGGAGTGGAACTGAGTCCCACTCACACACCAGGAAAGAGCCACTTCAATCCATACCACTTCTTAATACCAGCTGGAGTGTTACTGAGTCCCACTCACAAACCAGGAAAGTGCCACTTCAATCCAGACCTCTATTAATACCAGCTGGAGTGGTACCGAGTCCCACTCACACACCAGGAAAGAGCCAAATCAATCCAGACCTCTATTAATACCAGCTGGAGTGGTACTGAGTCCCACTTGCACACCAGGAAAGAGCCACTTCAATCCAAACCTCTATTGATACCAGCTGGAGTGGTACTGAGTCCCACTCATACACCAGGAAAGAGCCACTTCAATTCAGACATCTATTAAAACCAGCTGTAGTGTTAATGAGTCCCCCTCAAACACCAGGAAAGAGCCACTTCAATCCAGACCTCTACTAATACCAGCTGGAGTGGTACTGAGTCCCACTCACACACCAGGAAAGTGCCAATTCAATCCAGGCCTCTATTAATACCAGCTGGAGTGGTACTGAGTCCCCCTCACACACCAGGAAAGAGCCAATTCAATCCAGGCCTCTATTTCTACCTAGTGGAGTGGTACTGAGTCCCACTCACACACCAGCAAACAGCCAATTCAATCCAGGCCTCTATTTCTAGCGAGTGGAGTGGGACTGAGTCCCACTCACACACCAGAAAAAAGCCATTTCAATCCAGACCTCTTAATACCAGCTGGAGTGGAACTGAACCCCACTCACACACCAGGGAAGAGCCAATTCAACACAGATCTCTATTAATACCAGCTGCAGTGCTATCGAGTCCCACTCACACACCGGGAAAGAGACAATTCAAGCCAGAACTCTTTTAATAGCAGCTGGAGTGGGACTAAGCCCCACTCACACACCAGGAAAGAGCCAAATCAATCCAGATCACCATAAATACCAGCTGGTGTCATACTGAGTCCCACTCACACACCTGGAAAGAGGCAATTCAATCCAGGGATCTATTAATACCAGCTGGAGTGGTACTGAGTCCCACTCACACACCACGAAAGAGGCAATTCAATCCAGGCCTCTATTAATATCAGCTGGAGTGGTACTGAGTCCCAGTCACACACCGGGAAAAAGCCAATTCAAGCCAGGGCTCTATTAATACCAGCTGGAGTAGTACTGAGTCCCACTCACACACCAGGAAAGAGCCGCTTCAATCCAGACCTCTACTAATACCAGCTGGAGTGGGACTGAGTCGCACTCACACACCAGCAAAAAGCCAATTCAATCCAGACCACTTATTAATAACAGCTGGAGTGGTACCGAGTCCCACTCACACACCAGGAAAGAGCCACTTCAATCCAGGCCTCTATTAATACCAGCTGGAGTGGTACTGAGTCCCACTTGCACTCCAGGAAAGAGCCACTTCAATCCAGACCTCTATTAATACCAGCTGGAGTGGTACTGAGTCCCACTTGCACACCAGGAAAGAGCCACTTCAATCCAGACATCTATTAATACCAGCTGTAGTGTTAATGAGTCCCACTTGCACTCCAGGAAAGAGCCACTTCAATCCAGACCTCTATTAATACCAGCTGGAGTTGTACTGAGTCCCACTCACACACCAGGAAAGAGACAATTCAATCTAAGACTCTATTAATACCAGCTGGAGTAGAATTAACTCCCACTCACACACCAGGAAAGAGCCAATTCAATCCAGACCTCTACCAATACCAGCTGGAGTGGCTCTGAGTCCCACTCACACACCAGAAAAGAGCCAAATCAATCCAGACCTCTATTAATACCAGCCGGAGTGGCACTGAGTCCCACTCACACACCAGGAAAGATCCAATTCAATCCAGACCTCTATTAATACCAGCTGGTGTAGAACTGAGTACCACTCACACACCAGGAAAGAGCCACTTCAATCTAGGGCTCTATTAATACCAGCTGGAGTGGTACTGAGTCCCACTCACACACCAGGAAAGAGCCAATTCAATCCAGACCTCTATTAATACCAGCTGGAGTAGAACTGAGTCCCACTCATACACCAGGAAAGAGCCACTTCCATCCAGACCTATTATTCATACCAGTTGGAGTGGTACTGAGTCCCACTCACACACCAGGAAACTGCCAATTCAATCCAGGCCACTTCTTAATACCAGCTGGAGTGGTACTGAGTCCCACGCACACACCAGGAAAGAGCCACTTCCATCCAGACCTATTATTCATACCAGTTGGAGTGGTACTGAGTCCCATTCACACACCAGGAAAGAGCCAATTCAATCCAGGCCTCTATTAAGACCAGCTGGAGTAGAATTAACTCCCACTCACACACCAGGAAAGAGCCAATTCAATCCAGACCTCTATCAATACCAGCTGGAGTGGTACTGAGTCCTACTCACACACCAGGAAAGAGCCAATTCAATCCAGACCACTTCTTAATACCAGCTGGAGTGGTTCCGAGTCCCACGCACACACCAGGAAAGAGCCACTTCAATCCAGACCTCTATTAAAACCAGCTGCAGTGGTACTGAGTCCCACGCACACACCAGGAAAGAGACACTTCAATCCAGACCTCTACTGATACCAGCTGGAGTGGTACTGAGTCACAATCACACACCAGGAAAGAGCCACTTCAATCCAGACCTCTATTAATACCAGCTGGGTTGGTACTGAGTCCCTCTCACACACCAGGTAAGAGACAATTCAATCCAAGACTCTATTAATACCAGCTGGAGTAGAATGAACTCCCACTCACACAGCAGGAAGGAGCCAATTCAATCCAGACCTCTATTAATACCAGCTGGCGTGTTACTGAGTACCACTCACACACCAGGAAAGAGCCACTTCAATCCAGATCTCTATTGATACCAGCTGGAGTGGTACAGAATCGCACTCACACACCAGGAAAGAGCCACTTCAATCCAGAACTCGCCTAATACCAGCTGGAGTGGTACTGAGTCCCACTCACACACCAGGAAAGAGCCACATCAATCCAGACCTCTATTAATACCAGCTGGAGTGGTACCGAGTCCCACTCACACACCAGGAAAGAGCCACTTCAATCCAGACCTCTATTAATACCAGCTGGAGTGGTACTGAGCCCCAGTCATACACCAGGAAAGAGCCACTTCAATCCAGACATCTATTAATAACAGCTGTAGTATTAATGAGTCCCTGTCAAACACCAGGAAAGAGCCACTTCAATCCAGACCTCTACTAATACCAACTGGAGTGGTACTGAGTCCCACTCACACACCAGGAAAGAGACAATTCAATCCAGACCTCTATTAATACCAGCTGGAGTGGTACTGAGTCCCACTCGCACACCAGGAAAGAGCCACATCAATCCAGACCACTATTAATACCAGCTGGAGTGGTACCGAGTCCCACTCACACACCAGGAAAGAGCCACTTCAATCCAGACCTCTATTAATACCTGCTGGAGTGGTACTGAGTCCCACTTGCACACCAGGAAAGAGCCACTTCAATCCAGACATCTATTAATACCAGCTGTAGTGTTAATGAGTCCCTCTCAAACACCAGGAAAGAGCCACTTAAATCCAGACCTCTACTAATACCAGCTGGAGTGGTACTGAGTCCCACTCACACACCAGGAAAGTGACAATTCAATCCAAGACTCTGTTAATACCATCTTGATTAGAATTAACTCCCACTCACACACCAGGAAAGCGCCAATTCAATCCAGACCTCTATCAATACCTGCTGGAGTGGTACTCAGTCCCACCCACACACCAGGAAAGAGCCACTTCAATCCAGACATCTATTAATACCAGCTGGAGTGGTACTGAGTACCACTCAGACACCAGGAAAGAGCCACTTCAATCCAGACCTCTATTAATACCAGCTGGAGTGGTACTAAGTCCCACCCACACACCAGGAAAGAGCCACTTCAATCCAGACCTCTATTAATACCAGCTGGAGTGGTACTGAGTCCCACTCAGACACCAGGAAAGAGCCACTTCAATCCAGACCTCTATTAATACCAGCTGGAGTGGTACTAAGTCCCACCCACACACCAGGAAAGAGCCACTTCAATCCAGACCTCTATTAATACCAACCGGAGTGGTACTGAGTCCCACTCATACACCAGGAAGGAGCCACTTCAATCCAGACCTCTATCAATACCAGCTGGAGTTGTACTGAGTCCCACGCACACACCAGGAAAGAGCCACTTCCATCCAGACCTCTTTTTCTACCAGCTGGAGTGATACTGTGTCCCTCTCACACACCAGGAAAGAACCACTTCAATCCAGACCTCTACCAAGATCAGCTGGAGTGGTACTGACTCCCACTCACATACCAGGAAAGAGACAATTCAATCCAAGACACTATTGAGACCAGCTGGAGTAGAATTAACTCCCACTCACACACCAGCAAAGAGCCAATTCAATCCAGACCACTATCAATACCAGCTGGAGTGGCACTGAGTCCCTCTGAAACACCAGAAAATAGCCAAATCAATCCAGACCTCTATTAGTACCAGCTGCAGTGGTACTGAGCCCCACTCACACACCAGGAAGGAGCCAATTCAATGCAGACCTCTTTTAATATCAGCTGGAGTGGTACTGAGTCCCACTCACACACCAGGAAAGAGCCAATTCAATCCAGGGCTCTATTAATACCAGCGGGAGCAGTACTGAGTCGCACTCACACACCAGGAAAGAGCCAATTCAACCAGACCTTTATTAAAACCAGCTGGAGTTGTACTGAGTCCCACTCACACACCAGGAAAGAGCCACTTCAATCCAGACCTCTATTAATACCAGCTGGAGTGGTACTGAGTCCCACTCACACACCAGCAAAGAGCCAATTCAATCCAGACCACTTATTGATAACAGCTGGAGTGGTACTGAGTCCCACGCACCCACCAGGACAGAGCCACTTCAATCCAGACCTCTATTAATGCCAGCTGGAGTGGTACTGAGCCCCACTCACACACCAGGAAAGAGCCAATTCAATCCAGACCTCTTATTAATACCAGCTGGAGTGGTACTGAGTCCCACACACACACCAGGAAAGAACCACTTCAATCCAGGCCTATTTTAATACCAGGTGCAGTGTTGCTGAGTCCCACTCACACACCAGGAAAGTGCCACTTCTATCCAGACCTCTATTAATACCAGCTGGAGTGGTACTGAGTCCCACTCAGACACCAGGAAAGAGCCACATTAATCCAGACCTCTATTAATACCAGCTGGAGTGGTACCGAGTCCCACTCACACACCAGGAAAGAGCCACTTCAATCCAGACCTCTATTAATACCAGCTCGAGTGTTACTGAGTCCCACTCACACTCCAGGAAAGAGCCACTTCAATCCAGATCTCTACTGATACCAGCTGGAGTGTTACTGAGTCGCAATCACACACCAGGAAAGAGCCACTTCAATCCAGACCTCTGTTAATACCAGCTGGATTGGTACTGAGTCCCTCTCACACACCAGGAAAGAGACAATTCAATCAAAGACTCTATTAATACCAGCTGCAGTAGAATGAACTCCCACTCACACAGCAGGAAAGAGCCAATTCAATCCAGACCTCTATTAATACCATCTGGAGTGTTACTGAGTCCCATTCACACACCAGGAAAGAGCCACTTCAATCCAGTTCTCTATTGATCCCAGCTGGAGTGGTACAGAGTCGCACTCACACACCAGGAAAGAGCCACTTCAATCCAGACCTCTATTAATACCAGCAGGAGTGTTACTGAGTCCCACTCACACACCAGGAAAGAGACAATTCAATCCAAGACTCTAATAATACCAGCTGGAGTAGAATGAACTCCCACTCACACACCAGGAAAGAGCCACTTCAATCCAGAGCTCTATTAATACCATCTGGAGTGGTACTGAGTCCCAGTCACACACCGGGAAAAAGCCAATTCAAGCCAGGGCTCTATTAATACCAGCTGGAGTAGTACTGTGTCCCACTCACACACCAGGAAAGAGCCACGTCAATCCAGACCTCTACTAATACCAGCTGGAGTGGTACTGAGTCCCACTCACACACCACAAAATAGCCAAATCAATCCAGACCTCTATTAGTACCAGCTGCAGTGGTACTGAGGCCCACTCACACACCAGGAAGGAGCCAATTCAATCCAGTCCTCTTTTAATATCAGCTGGAGTGGTACTGAGTCCCACTCACACACCAGGAAAGAGCCAATTCAATCCAGGGCTCTATTAATACAAGCGGGAGCAGTACTGAGTCGAACTCACACACCAGGAAAGAGCCAATTCAACCAGACCTTCATTAAAACCAGCTGGAGTGGCACTGAGTCCCACTCACACACCAGCAAAGAGCCACTTCAATACAGACCACTTATTAATACCAGCTGGAGTGTTACTGAGTCCCACTCACACACCAGGAAAGAACCACTTCAATCCAGACCTCTATTAATACCAGCTGGAGTGGAACTGTGTCCCACTCACACACCAGGAAAGAGCCACTTCAATCCAGACTCTATTAATACCAGCTGGAGTGTTACTGAGTCCCACTCACAAACCAGGAAAGAGCCAATTCAATCCAGACCACTATTAATACCAGCTGGAGAGGTACGGAGTCCCACTCACACACCAGGAAAGAGCCACTTCAATCCAGACCTCTATTAATACCAGCTGGAGTGGGACTGAATCCCTCTCACACACCAGGAAAGAGCCACTTCAATCCAGACCTCTGCCAAGATCAGCTGGAGTGGTACTGACTCCCACTCACATACCAGGAAAGAGACAATTCAATCCAAGACACTATTAATACCAGCTGGAGTAGAATTAACTCCCACTCACACACCAGCAAATAGCCAATTCAATCCAGACCACTATCAATACCAGCTGGACTGGCACTGAGTCCCACGCAAACACCAGAAAATAGCCAAATCAATCCAGACCTCTATTATTACCAGCTGCAGTGGTACTGAGCCCCACTCACACACCAGGAAGGAGCCAATTCAATCCAGTCCTCTTTTAATATCAGCTGGAGTGGTACTGAGTCCCACTCACACACCAGGAAAGAGCCAATTCAATCCAGGGCTCTATTAATACAAGCGGGAGCAGTACTGAGTCGAACTCACACACCAGGAAAGAGCCAATTCAACCAGACCTTCATTAAAACCAGCTGGAGTGGTACTGAGTCCCACTCACACACCTGCAAAGAGCCACTTCAATCCAGACCACTTATTAATACCAGCTGGAGTGTTACTGAGTCCCACTCACACACCAGGAAAGAACCACTTCAATCCAGACCTCTATTAATACCAGCTGGAGTGGAACTGTGTCCCACTCACACACCAGGAAAGAGCCTCTTCAATCCAGACTCTATTAATACCAGCTGGAGTGTTACTGAGTCCCACTCACAAACCAGGAAAGAGCCAATTCAATCCAGACCACTATTAATACCAGCTGGAGAGGTACGGAGTCCCACTCACACACCAGGAAAGAGCCACTTCAATCCAGACCTCTATTAATACCAGCTGGAGTGGGACTGAATCCCTCTCACACACCAGGAAAGAGCCACTTCAATCCAGACCTCTGCCAAGATCAGCTGGAGTGGTACTGACTCCCACTCACATACCAGGAAAGAGACAATTCAATCCAAGACACTATTAATACCAGCTGGAGTAGAATTAACTCCCACTCACACACCAGCAAATAGCCAATTCAATCCAGACCACTATCAATACCAGCTGGACTGGCACTGAGTCCCACGCAAACACCAGAAAATAGCCAAATCAATCCAGACCTCTATTATTACCAGCTGCAGTGGTACTGAGCCCCACTCACACACCAGGAAGGAGCCAATTCAATCCAGATCTCTATTAATACCAGCTGTAGTGTTACTGAGTCCCACTCACACACCAGGAAAGAGCCACTTCAATCCAGACCTCTATTAATACCAGCTGGAGCGGTACTGAGCCACACTCACACACCAGGAAGGAGCCAATTCAATCCACACCTCTATTGATATCAGCCGGAGTGGTCCTGTTTCCCACTCACTCACCAGGAAAGAGCCAATTCAATCCAGACCTCTATTAATACCAGCTGGAGTAGAACTGAGTACCACTCACACACCAGGAAAGAGCCAATTCAATCCAGGCCTCTATTAATACCAGCTGTAGTGTTACTGAGTCCCACTCACACACCAGGAAAGAGCCACTTCAATCCAGACCTCTATTAATACCAGCTGCAGTGGTACTGAGTCCCACTCACACACCAGGAAATAGCCACTTCAATCCAGGGGTCTATTAATACCAGCGGGAGCAGTACTGAGTCGCACTCACACACCAGGAAAGAGCCAATTCAACCAGACCTTTATTAAAACCAGCTGGAGTGGTACTGAGTCCCACTCACACACCAGGAAAGAGCCACTTCAATCCAGACCTCTATTAATACCAGCTGGAGTGGTACTGAGTCGCACTCACACACCAGCAAAGAGCCAATTCAATCCAGACCACTTATTAATAACAGCTGGAGTGGTACTGAGTCCCACGCACCCACCAGGAAAGAGCCACTTCAATCCAAAACTCTATTAATGCCAGCTGGAGTGGTACTGAGTCCCACTCACACACCAGGAAAGAGCCACTTCAATCCAGGCCTATTTTAATACCAGCTGGAGTGTTACTGAGTCCCACTCACACACCAAGAAACAACCACTTCAATCCAGACCTCTATTAATACCAGCTGGAGTGGAACTGAGTCCCACTCACACACCAGGAAAGAGCCACTTCAATCCAGACCTCTATTAATACCAGCTGTAGTGTTACTAAGTCTCACTCACACACCAGGAAAGAGCCACTTCAATCCAGACCTCTATTAATACCAGCTGGAGCGGTACTGAGCCACACTCACACACCAGGAAAGAGCCAATTCAATCCAGACCTCTATTAATACCAGCTGGAGTAGAACTCAGTACCACTCACACACCAAGAAAGAGCCAATTCAATCCAGCCCTCTATTAATACCAGCGGTAGTGTTACTGAGTCCCACTCACACACCAGGAAAGAGTCACTTCAATCCAGACCTCTATTAATACCAGCTGCAGTGGTACTGAGTCCCAAACACACACCAGGAAGGAGACACTTCAATCCAGACCTCTATTAATACCACCTGGAGTGGCAGTGAGTCCCTCTCACACACCAGAATAGAGCCAAGATAATCCAGACCTCTATTAATACCAGCTGCAGTGGTACTGAGTCCCACTCACACACCAGGAAAGAGACACTTCAATCCAGACCTCTATTAATACCAGCTGGAGTGTTACTGAGTCCCTCTCACACACCAGGAAAGAGCCACTTCAATCCAGACCTCTACTAATACCAGCTGGACTTGTACTGTGTCCCACTCACACACCAGGAAAGAGACAATTCAATCCAAGACTCTATTAATACCAGCTGGAGTAGAATTAAGTCCCACTCACACACCAGGAAAGTGCCAATTCAATACAGACCTCTACCAATACCAGCTGGAGTGGCACTGAGTGCCACTCACACCAGAAAAGAGCCAAATCAATCCAGACCTCTATTAATGCCAGCTGCAGTGGTACTGAGCCCCACTCACACACCACGAAGGAGCCAATTCAATCCACACCTCTATTAATAACAGCTGGAGTGGTACTGAGTCCAACTCACACACCAGGAAGGAGCCAATTAAATCCAGACCTCTATTAATATCAGCCGGAGTGGTACAGAGTCCCACTCACACACCAGGGAAGAGCCAATTCAATCCAGAGCTCTATTGATATCAGCCGGAGTGGTACTGAGTCCCACTCACACACCAGGAAAGAGCCAAGATAATCCAGACCTCTATTAATACCAGCTGCAGTGGTACTGAGTCCCATTCACACACCAGGAAAGAGACACTTCAATCGAGACCTCTATTAATACCAGCTGGAGTGTTACTGAGTCCCTCTCACACACCAGGAAAGAGCCACTTCAATCCAGACCTCTACTAATACCAGCTGGAGTGGTACTGAGTCCCACTCACACACCAGGAAAGAGCCAATTCAATCCAGACCTCTATTGATATCAGCCGGAGTGGTACTGAGTCCCACTCACACACCAGGAAAGATCCAATTCTATCCAGACCTCTATTAATACCAGCTGGAGTAGAACTGAGTACCACTCACACACCAGGAAAGAGCCAATTCAATCCTGACCTCTATTAATACCAGCTGGAGTAGAACTGAGTCCCACTCAAACACCAGGAAAGAGCCAATTCAAACCAGACCTCTTCTTAATACCAGCTGGAGTGGTACTGAGTCCCACGCACACACCAGGAAAGAACCACTTCCATCCAGACCTCTATTAATACCAGCTGGAGTGGTGCTGAGTCCCATCTACACACCAGGAATGAGCCAATTCAATCCAGACCTCTATTAATACCAGCTGGCGTGGTACTGAGTCCTACTCACACACCAGGAAACAGCCACTTCAATCCAGACCTCTATTAATACCAGCTGTAGTGTTACTGAGTCCCACTCACACACCAGGAAAGAGCCACTTCTATCCAGACCTCTATTAATAAAAGCTGGAGTAGAATTAACTCCCTCTTACACACCAGTAAAGAGCCAAGTCAATCCAGACCTCTATTAATACGAGCTGCAGTGGTACTGAGCCACACTCACACACCAGGAAGGAACCAATTAAATCCACACCTCTATTGATACCAGCCGGAGTAGAACTGAGTACCACTCACACACCAGGAAAGAGCCAATTCAATTCATGGCTCTTTAATACCAGCTGGAGCAGTCCTGAGTCCCACTCACACACCAGGTAAGAGCCAATTCAACAAGACCTCTATTAAAACCAGCTGGAGTGGTACTGAGTCCTACTCACATACCAGGAAAGAGCCACTTCAATCCAGACCTCTATTAATACCAGCTGGAGTGGTACTGAGTCCCACTCACACACCAGGGAAGAGCCACTTCAATCCAGGGCTCTATTAATACCAGCTGGAGTAGAACTGAGTCCCACTCACACACCAGGAAAGAGCCAATTCTATCCAGACCTCCATTAATACCAGCTGGAGTGGTACTGAGTCCCACTCACACACCAGGAAAGAGACACTTCAATCCAGATCTCTATTGATACCAGCTGGAGTAGAGTGAACTCCCACTCACACAGCAGGAAAGAGCCAATTCAATCCAGACCTCTATTAATACCAGCTGGAGTGTTACTGAGTCCCACTCACACACCAGGAAAGAGCCACTTCAATCCAGATCTCTATTGATACCAGCTGGAGTGGTACAGAGTCGCACTCACACCAGGAAAGAGCCACTTCAATCCAGACCTCTATTAATGCCAGCTGGAGTGTTACTGAGTCCCTCTCACACACCAGGAAAGAGCCACTTCAATCCAAGACTCTATTAATACCAGCTGGAGTAGAATGAACTCCCGCTCACACACCAGGAAAGAGCCAATTCAATCCAGACCTCTATTAATACCAGCTTGAGTGTTACTGACTCCCACTCACACACCAGGAAAGAGCAAATTCAATTCAGGGCTCTTTTAATACCAGCTGGAGCAGTCCTGAGTCCCACTCACACACCAGGAAAGAGCCAATTTAACCAGACCTCTATTAAAACCAGCTGGAGTGGTACTGAGTCCTACTCACACACCAGGAAAGAGCCACTTCAATCCAGACCTCTATTAATACCATCTGGAGTGGTACTGAGTCCCACTCACACACCAGGAAAGAGCCACTTCAAACCAGGGCTCTATTAATACCAGCTTTAGTGGTACTGAGTCCCACTCACACACCAGTAAAGAGCCAATTCTATCCAGACCTCTATTAATACCAGCTGGAGTAGAACTGACTCCCACTCACACACCAGGAAAGAGCCAATTCAATCCAGACCTCTATTGATACCAGCTGGAGTGGTACTGAGTCCCACTCACACACCAGGAATGAGCCACTTCAATCCAGACCTCTTATTCATACCAGTTGGAGAGGTACTGAGTCCCATTCACACACCAGGAAAGAGCCAATTCAATCCATTCCTCTATTCATACCAGCTGTAGTGTTACTGAGTCCCGCTCACACACCAGGAAAGAGTCACTTCAATCCAGACCTCTATTAATACCAGCTGCAGTGTACTGAGTCCCACTCACACACCAGGAAAGAGCCAATTCAATCCAGACCTCTATTAATACCAGCTGGAGTGGTACTGAGTCCCACTCACACACCAGGAAAGATCCAATTCAATCCAGACCTCTATTAATACCAGCTGGAGTAGAACTGAGTACCACTCACACACCAGGAAAGAGCCAATTCAATCCAGGGCTCTATTAATACCAACTGGAGCAGTCCTAAGACCCACTCACACACAAGGAAAGAGCCAATATAACCAGACCTCTATTAAAACCAGCTGGAGTGGTACTGAGTCCTACTCACACACCAGGAAAGAGCCACTTCAATCCAGTCCTCTATTAATACCAGCTGGAGTGGTACTGAGTCCCACTCACACACCAGGAAAGAGCCAATTCAATCCAGACCACTTCTTAATACCAGCTGGAGTGGTACTGAGTCCCACGCACACACCAGGAAAGAACCACTTCCATCCAGACCTCTATTAATACCAGCTGGAGTGGTGCTGAGTTCCACTTACACACCAGGAATGAGCCAATTCAATCCAGACCTCTTATTCATACCAGTTGGAGTGGTACTGCGTCCCATGCACACACCAGGAAAGAGCCAATTCAATCCAGGCCTCTATTAATACCAGCTGTAGTGTTACTGAGTCCCACTCATACACCAGGAAAGAGCCACTTCAATCCAGACCTCTATTAATACCAGCTGGAGTAGAATTAACTCCCACTCACACACAAGGAAAGAGCCAATTCAATCCAGACCTCTATCAATACCAGCTGGAGTGGCACTGAGTCCCAATCACACACCTGTAAAGAGCCAAATCAATCCAGACCTCTATTAATACCAGCTGCAGTGGTACTGAGTCCCACTCACACACCAGGAAAGAGCCACTTCAATCCAGGGCACTATTAATACCAGCTGGAGTGGTACTGAGTCCCACTCACACACCAGGAAAGAGCCACTTCAATCCAGGGCTCTAATAATACCAGCTGGAGTGGTACTGAGTCCCACTCACACACCAGGAAAGAGGCAATTCTATCCAGGCCTCTATTAATGCCAGCTGGAGTGGTACTGAGCCACACTCACACACCAGGAAAGAGCCACTTCAATCCAGACCTCTATTAATACCAGCTGGAGTGGTACTGAGTCCCACTCACACATCAGGAAAGAGCCACTTCAATCCAGGGCTCTATTAATAACAGCTGGAGTGGTACTGAGTCCCACTCACACACCAGGAAAGAGACACTTCAATCCAGACCTCTACTGATACCAGCTGGAGTGGTACAGAGTCGCACTCACACACCAGGAAAGAGCCACTTCAATCCAGACCTCTATTAATGCCAGCTGGAGTGTTACTGAGTCCCTCTCACACACCAGTAAAGAGCCACTTCAATCCAGACCTCTACTAATACCAGCTGGAGTGGTACTGAGTCCTACTCACACACCAGGAAAGAGACAATTCAATCCAAGACTCTATTAATACCAGCTGTAGTAGAATGAACTCCCGCTGACACACCAGGAAAGAGCCAATTCAATCCAGAACTCTATCAATACCAGCTTGAGTGTTACTGACTCCCACTCACACACCAGGAAAGAGCCAATTCAATTCAGGGCTCTTTTAATACCAGCTGGAGCAGTCCTGAGTCCCACTCACACACCAGGAAAGAGCGAATTTAACCAGACCTCTATTAAAACCAGCTGGAGTGGTACTGAGTCCTACTCACACACCAGGAAAGACCCACTTCAATCCAGACCTCTATTAATACCAGCTGGAGTGGTACTGAGTCCCACTCACACACCAGGAAAGAGCCACTTCAATCCAGGGCTCAATTCATACCAGCTTTAGTGGTACTGAGTCCCACTCACACACCAGTAAAGAGCCAATTCTATCCAGACCTCTATTAATACCAGCTGGAGTAGAACTGAGTCCCACTCACACACCAGGAAAGAGCCAATTCAATCCAGACCACTTCTTAATACCAGCTGGACTGGTACTGAGTCCCACTCACACATCAGGAAAGAGCCACATCAATCCAGACCTCTATTAATACAAGCTGGAGTGGTACCGAGTCCCACTCACACACCAGGAAAGAGCCACTTCAATTCAGACCTCTATTAAAACCAGCTGGAGTGGTACTGAGTCCCACTTGCACACCAGGAAAGAGCCACTTCAATCCAGACCTCTATTGATACCAGCTGGAGTGGTACTGAGTCCCACTCACACACCAGGAATGAGCCACTTCAATCCAGATCTCTTATTCATACCAGTTGGAGAGGTACTGAGTCCCATTCACACACCAGGAAAGAGCCAATTCAATCCATTCCTCTATTCATACCAGCTGTAGTGTTACTGAGTCCCGCTCACACACCAGGAAAGAGTCACTTCAATCCAGACCTCTATTAATACCAGCTGCAGTGGTACTGAGTCCCACTCACACACCAGGACGGAGACACTTCAATCCAGACCTCTATTAATACCAGCTGGAGTGTTACTGAGTCCCTTGCACACACCAGGAAAGAGCCAATTCAATCCAGACCTCTATTGATATCAGCCGGAGTGGTACGGAGTCCCACTCACACACCAGGAAAGATCCAATTCAATCCAGACCTCTATTAATACCAGCTGGAGGAGAACTGAGTACCACTCACACACCAGGAAAGAGCCAATTCAATCCAGGGCTCTATTAATACCAACTGGAGCAGTCCTGAGACCCACTCACACACCAGGAAAGAGCCAATACAACCAGACCTCAATTAAAACCAGCTGGAGTGGAACTGAGTCCTACTCACACACCAGGAAAGAGCCACTTCAATCCAGTCCTCTATTAATACCAGCTGGAGTGGTACTGAGTCCCACTCACACGCCAGGAAATAGCCACTTCAATCCAGCGCTCTATTAATACCAGCTGGAGTGGTACTGAGTCCCACTCACACACCAGGAAAGAGCCAATTCAATCCAGACCACTTCTTAATACCAGCTGCAGTGGTACTGAGCCACAGTCACACACCAGGAAGGACCCAATTCAATCCACACCTCTATTGATATCAGCCGGAGTGGTACTGTTTCCCACTCACTCACCAGGAAAGAGTCAATTCAATTCAGACCTCTATTAATACCAGCTGGAGTAGAACTGAGTACCACTCACACACCAGGAAAGAGCCAATTCAATCCAGGCCTCTATTCATACCAGCTGGAGTGTTACTGAGTCCCACTCACACACCAGGAAAGAGCCACTTCAATCCAGACCTCTATTAATACCAGCTGCAGTGGTACTGAGTCCCACTCACACACCAGAAAAGAGCCAAGATAATCCAGACCTCTTTTAATAGCAGCTGCAGTGGTACTGAGTCCCACTCACACACCAGGAAAGAGACACTTCAATCCAGACCTCTATTAATACCAGCTGGAGTGTTACTGAGTCCCTCTCACACACCAGGAAAGAGCCACTTCAATCCAGACCTCTACTAATACCAGCTGGAGTAGAATTAACTCCCACTCACACACCAGGAAAGAGCCAATTCAATCCAGACCTCTACCAATACCAGCTGGAGTGGCACTGAGTCCCACTCACACACCAGAAAAGAGCCAAATCAATCCAGACCTCTATTAATACCAGCTGCAGTGGTACGGAGCCCCACTCACACACCAGGAAGGAGCCAATTAAATACAGACCTCTATTAATATCAGCCGGAGTGTTACTGAGTCCCACTCACACATCAGGAAAGATCCAATTCAATGCAGACCTCTATTAATACCAGCTGGAGTAGAACTGAGCACCACTCACACACCAGGAAAGAGCCAATTCAATCCAGGGCTCTTTTAATAACAGCTGGAGCAGTCCTGAGTCCCACTCACACACCAGGAAAGAGCCAGTACAAACACACCTCTATTAATACCAGCTGCAGTGGTACTGAGTCCCACTCACACACCAGGAAAGAGCCACTTCAATCCAGGGCTCTATTAATACCAGCTGGAGTGGTACTGAGTCCCACTCACACACCAGGAAAGAGCCAATTCAATCCAGACCTCTATAAATACGAGCTGGAGTATAACTGAGTCCCACTCATACACCAGGAAAGAGCCAATTCAATCCAGACCACTTCTTAATACCAGCTGGAGTGGTACTGAGTACCTCGCACACACCAGGAAAGAACCACTTCCATCCAGACCTCTATTAATACCAGCTGGAGTGGTGCTGAGTCCCTCTTACACACCAGGAATGAGCCAATTCAATCCAGACCTCTTATTCATACCAGTTGGAGTGGTACTGAGTCCCATTCACACAGCAGGAAAGAGCCAATTCTATCCAGGCCTCTATTAATACCAGCTGTAGTGTTACTGTGTCCCACTCACACACCAGGAAAGAGCCACTTCAATCCAGACCTCTATTAATACCAGCTGGAGTAGAATTAACTCCCACTCACACACCAGGAAAGAGCCAATTCAATCCAGACCTCTATCAATACCAGCTGGAGTGGCACTGAGTCCCACTCACACACCAGTAAAGAGCCAAATCAATCCAGACCTCTATTAATACGAGCTGCAGTGGTACTGAGCCACACTCACACACCAGGAAGGAGCCAATTCAATCCACACCTCTTTAGATATCAGCCGGAGTGGTACTGAGTCCCACTCACTCACCAGGAAAGAGCCAATTCAATCCAGACCTCTATTAATACCAGCTGGAGTAGAACTGAGTACCACTCACACACCAGGAAAGAGCCAATTCAATTCAGGGCTCTTTTAATACCAGCTGGAGCAGTCCTGAGTCCCACTCACACACCAGGAAAGAGCCAATTCATCCAGACCTCTATTAAAACCAGCTGGAGTGGTAATGAGTCCTACTCACACACCAGGAAAGAGCCACTTCAATCCAGACCTCTATTAATACCAGCTGGAGTGGTACTGAGTCCCACTCACACACCAGGAAAGAGCCACTTCAATCCAGGGCTCTATTAATACCAGCTGGAATGGTACTGAGTCCCACTCACACACCAGGAAAGAGCCAATTCTATCCAGACCTCTATTAATACCAGCTGGAGTAGAACTGAGTCCCACTCAAACACCAGGAAAGAGCCAATTCAATCCAGACCACTTCTTAATACCAGCTGGAGTAGAATGAACTCCCGCTCACACACCAGGAAAGAGCCACTTCAATCCAGACCTCTATTAATACCAGCTGGAGTGGCACTGAGTCCCACTCACACACCAGGAAAGAGCCACTTCAATCCCGACCTCTATTAATACCAGCTGGATTGGTACTGAGTCCCTCTCACACACCAGGAAAGAGACAATTCAATCCAAGACTCTATTAATACCAGCTGGAGTGTTACTGAGTCCCACTCACACACCAGGAAATAGCCACTTCAATCCAGTTCTCTATTGATGCCAGCTGGAGTGGTACAGAGTCGCACTCACACACCAGGAAAGAGCCACTTCAATCCAGACCTCTATTAATGCCAGCTGGAGTGTTACTGAGTCCCTCTCACACATCAGGAAAGAGACAATTCAACCAGACCTCTACTAAAACCAGCTGGAGTGGTACTGAGTCCTACTCACACACCAGGAAAGAGCCACTTCAATCCAGACCTATATTAATACCAGCTGGAGTGGTACTGAGTCCCACGCACACACCAGGAAGTAGCCAATTCAATCCAGATCTCTATTAATATCAGCTGGAGTGGTGCTGAGTCCCAGTCACACACCGGGGAAAAGCCAATTCAAGCCAGGGCTCTATTAATACCAGCTGGAGTAGAATTAACTCCCACTCACACACCAGCAAAGAGCCAATTCAATCCAGACCACTATCAATACCAGCTGGAGTGGCACTGAGTCTCACTCAAACACCAGAAATTAGCCAAATCAATCCAGACCTCTATTAGTACCAGCTGCAGTGGTACTGAGCCCCACTCACACACCAGGAAGGAGCCAATTCAATCCAGACCTCTATTAATATCAGCTGGAGTGGTACTGAGGCCCACACACACACCAGGAAGGAGGCAATTCAATCCAGACCTCTTTTAATATCAGCTGGAGTGGTACTGAGTCCCACTCACACACCAGGAAAGAGCCAATTCAATCCAGACCACTTATTAATAACAGCTTGAGTGGTACTGAGTCCCACGCACCCACTAGGAAAGAGCCAATTCAATCCAGACCTCTTGTTAATACCAGCTGGAGTGGTACTGAGTCCCACTCACACACCAGGAAAGAGCCACTTCAATCCAGGCCTATTTTAATACCAGCTGGAGTGTTGCTGAGTCGCACTCACAAACCAGGAAAGTGCCACTTCAATCCAGACCTCTATTAATACCAGCTGGAGTGGTACTGAGTCCCACTCACACACCAGGAAGGAGCCACTTCAATCCAGACATCTATTAATACCAGCTGGAGTGTTAATGAGTCCCTCTCAAACACCAGGAAAGAGCCACTTCAATCCAGACCTCTACTAATACCAGCTGGAGTGGTACTGAGTCCCACTCACACACCAGGAAAGTGACAATTCAATCCAGACCTCTATTAATACCAGCTGGAGTGGTACTGAGTCCCACGCTTACACCAGGAAGGAGCCACTTCAATCCAGACCTCTATCAATATCAGCTGGAGTGATACTGAGTCCCACGTAAACACCATGAAAGAGCCACTTCAATCCAGACCTCTTTTTCTACCAGCTGGAGTGATACTGTGTCCCTATCACACACCAGGAAAGAGCCACTTCAATCCAGACCTCTACTAATATCAGCTGGAGTGGTACTGAGTCGCACTCACACACCAGGAAAGTGCCACTTCAATCCAGACCACTATTAATACCAGCTGGAGTGGTACGGAGTCCCACTCACACACCAGGAAAGAGCCAAATCAATCCAGACCTCTATTAATACCAGCTGGAGTGATACTGTGTCCCTCTCACACACCAGGAGAGAGCCACTTCAATCCAGACCTCTACCAAGATTTGCTGGAGTGGTACTGACTCCCACTGACATACCAGGAAAGAGACAATTCAATCCAAGACACTATTAATATCAGCTGGAGTAGAATTAACTCCCACTCACACACCAGCAAAGAGCCAATTCAATCCAGACCACTATCAATACCAGCTGGAGTGGCACTGAGTCCCACTCAAACACCAGAAATTAGCCAAATCAATCCAGACCTCTATTAGTACCAGCTGCAGTGGTACTGAGCCCCACTCACACCAGGAAGGAGCCAATTCAATCCAGACCTCTATTAATATCAGCTGGAGTGGTACTGAGGCCCACACACACACCGGGAAGGAGGCAATTCAATCCAGACCTCTTTTAATATCAGCTGGAGTGGTACTGAGTCCCACTCACACACCAGGAAAGAGCCAATTCAATCCAGGGCTCTATTAATACCAGCGGGAGCAGTACTGAGTCGCACTCACACAGCAGGAAAGAGCCAATTCAACCAGACCTTTATTAAAACCAGCTGGAGTGCTACTGAGTCCCACTCACACACCAGGAAAGAGCCACTTCAATCCAGACCTCTATTAATACCAGCTGGAGTGGTACTGAGTCCCACTCACACACCAGCAAAGAGCCAATTCAATCCAGACCACTTATTAATAACAGCTGGAGTGGTACTGAGTCCCACGCACCCACCAGGAAAGAGCCAATTCAATCCAGACCTCTTATTAATACCAGCTGGAGTGGTACTGAGTCCCACTCACACACCAGGAAAGATCCACTTCAATCCAGGCCTATTTTAATACCAGCTGGAGTGTTGCTGAGTCCCACTCACACACCAGGAAAGAACCACTTCATTCCAGACCTCTATTAATACCAGCTGGAGTGGAACTGAGTCGCACTCACAAACCAGGAAAGTGCCACTTCAATCCAGACCTCTATTAATACCAGCTGGAGTGGTACTGAGTCCCACTCACACACCAGGAAAGAGCCACTTCAATCCAGACATCTATTAATACCAGCGGTAGTGTTAATGAGTCCCTCTCAAACACCAGGAAAGAGCCACTTCAATCCAGACCTCTATTAATACCAGCTGGAGTGGTACGGAGTCCCACTCGCACACCAGGAAAGAGCCACTTCAATCCTGAACTCTATTAATACCAGCTGTAGTGGTACCGAGTCCCACTTTCACACCAGGAAAGAGCCACTTCAATCCAGACCTCTATTAATACCAGCTGGAGTGGTACTGAGTCCCACCCACACACCAGGAAAGAGCCACTTCAATCCAGACCTCTTTTAATATCAGCTGGAGTGGTACTGAGTCCCACTCACACACCAGGAAAGAGCCAATTCAATCCAGACCACTTATTAATAACAGCTTGAGTGGTACTGAGTCCCACGCACCCACTAGGAAAGAGCCAATTCAATCCAGACCTCTTGTTAATACCAGCTGGAGTGGTACTGAGTCCCACTCACACACCAGGAAAGAGCCACTTCAATCCAGGCCTATTTTAATACCAGCTGGAGTGTTGCTGAGTCGCACTCACAAACCAGGAAAGTGCCACTTCAATCCAGACCTCTATTAATACCAGCTGGAGTGGTACTGAGTCCCACTCACACACCAGGAAGGAGCCACTTCAATCCAGACATCTATTAATACCAGCTGGAGTGTTAATGAGTCCCTCTCAAACACCAGGAAAGAGCCACTTCAATCCAGACCTCTACTAATACCAGCTGGAGTGGTACTGAGTCCCACTCACACACCAGGAAAGTGACAATTCAATCCAGACCTCTATTAATACCAGCTGGAGTGGTACTGAGTCCCACGCTTACACCAGGAAGGAGCCACTTCAATCCAGACCTCTATCAATATCAGCTGGAGTGATACTGAGTCCCACGTAAACACCATGAAAGAGCCACTTCAATCCAGACCTCTTTTTCTACCAGCTGGAGTGATACTGTGTCCCTATCACACACCAGGAAAGAGCCACTTCAATCCAGACCTCTACTAATATCAGCTGGAGTGGTACTGAGTCGCACTCACACACCAGGAAAGTGCCACTTCAATCCAGACCACTATTAATACCAGCTGGAGTGGTACGGAGTCCCACTCACACACCAGGAAAGAGCCAAATCAATCCAGACCTCTATTAATACCAGCTGGAGTGATACTGAGTCCCTCTCACACACCAGGAGAGAGCCACTTCAATCCAGACCTCTACCAAGATTTGCTGGAGTGGTACTGACTCCCACTGACATACCAGGAAAGAGACAATTCAATCCAAGACACTATTAATATCAGCTGGAGTAGAATTAACTCCCACTCACACACCAGCAAAGAGCCAATTCAATCCAGACCACTATCAATACCAGCTGGAGTGGCACTGAGTCCCACTCAAACACCAGAAATTAGCCAAATCAATCCAGACCTCTATTAGTACCAGCTGCAGTGGTACTGAGCCCCACTCACACCAGGAAGGAGCCAATTCAATCCAGACCTCTATTAATATCAGCTGGAGTGGTACTGAGGCCCACACACACACCAGGAAGGAGGCAATTCAATCCAGACCTCTTTTAATATCAGCTGGAGTGGTACTGAGTCCCACTCACACACCAGGAAAGAGCCAATTCAATCCAGGGCTCTATTAATACCAGCGGGAGCAGTACTGAGTCGCACTCACACAGCAGGAAAGAGCCAATTCAACCAGACCTTTATTAAAACCAGCTGGAGTGCTACTGAGTCCCACTCACACACCAGGAAAGAGCCACTTCAATCCAGACCTCTATTAATACCAGCTGGAGTGGTACTGAGTCCCACTCACACACCAGCAAAGAGCCAATTCAATCCAGACCACTTATTATTAACAGCTGGAGTGGTACTGAGTCCCACGCACCCACCAGGAAAGAGCCAATTCAATCCAGACCTCTTATTAATACCAGCTGGAGTGGTACTGAGTCCCACTCACACACCAGGAAAGATCCACTTCAATCCAGGCCTATTTTAATACCAGCTGGAGTGTTGCTGAGTCCCACTCACACACCAGGAAAGAACCACTTCATTCCAGACCTCTATTAATACCAGCTGGAGTGGAACTGAGTCGCACTCACAAACCAGGAAAGTGCCACTTCAATCCAGACCTCTATTAATACCAGCTGGAGTGGTACTGAGTCCCACTCACACACCAGGAAAGAGCCACTTCAATCCAGACATCTATTAATACCAGCGGTAGTGTTAATGAGTCCCTCTCAAACACCAGGAAAGAGCCACTTCAATCCAGACCTCTATTAATACCAGCTGGAGTGGTACGGAGTCCCACTCGCACACCAGGAAAGAGCCACTTCAATCCTGAACTCTATTAATACCAGCTGTAGTGGTACCGAGTCCCACTTTCACACCAGGAAAGAGCCACTTCAATCCAGACCTCTATTAATACCAGCTGGAGTGGTACTGAGTCCCACCCACACACCAGGAAAGAGCCACTTCAATCCAGACCTCTATCAATATTAGCTGGAGTGGTACTGAGTCCCAGTCACACACCAGGAAAGAGCCAATTCAATCCAGACCACTTCTTAATACCAGCTGGAGTTGTACTGAGTCCCACGTAAACACCATGAAAGAGCCACTTCAATCCAGACCTCTTTTTCTACCAGCTGGAGTGATACTGTGTCCCTATCACACACCAGGAAAGAGCCACTTCAATCCAGACCTCTACCAAGATCAGCTGGAGTGGTACTGACTCCCACTCACATACCAGGAAAGAGACAATTCAATCCATGACACTATTAATACCAGCTGGAGTAGAATTAACTCCCACTCACACACCAGCAAAGAGCCAATTCAATCCAGACCACTATCAATACCAGCTGGAGTGGCACTGAGTCCCACTCAAACACCAGAAAATAGCCAAATCAATCCAGACCTCTATTAGTACCAGCTGCAGTGGTACTGAGCCCCAAAAACACACCAGGAAGGAGCCAATTCAATCCAGACCTCCGTTAATATCAGCTGGAGTGGTACTGAGGCCCACTCACACACCAGTAAGGAGCCAATTCAATCCAGACCTCTTTTAATATCAGGTGGAGTGGTACTGAGTCCCACTCACACACCAGGAAAGAACCAATTCAATCCAGGGCTCTATTAATACCAGCGGGAGCAGTACTGAGTCGCACTCACACACCAGGAAAGAGCCAATTCAATCCAGACCACTTATTAATAACAGCTGGAGTGGTACTGAGTCCCACGCACCCACCAGGGAAGAGCCACTTCAATCCAGACCTCTATTAATGCCAGCTGGAGTGGTACTGAGTCCCTCTTACACACCAGGAATGAGCCAATTCAATCCAGACCTCTTATTCATACCAGTTGGAGTGGTACTGAGTCCCATTCACACAGCAGGAAAGAGCCAATTCTATCCAGGCCTCTATTAATACCAGCTGTAGTGTTACTGTGTCCCACTCACACACCAGGAAAGAGCCACTTCAATCCAGACCTCTATTAATACCAGCTGGAGTAGAATTAACTCCCACTCACACACCAGGAAAGAGCCAATTCAATCCAGACCTCTATCAATACCAGCTGGAGTGGCACTGAGTCCCACTCACACACCAGTAAAGAGCCAAATCAATCCAGACCTCTATTAATACGAGCTGCAGTGGTACTGAGCCACACTCACACACCAGGAAGGAGCCAATTCAATCCACACCTCTTTAGATATCAGCCGGAGTGGTACTGAGTCCCACTCACTCACCAGGAAAGAGCCAATTCAATCCAGACCTCTATTAATACCAGCTGGAGTAGAACTGAGTACCACTCACACACCAGGAAAGAGCCAATTCAATTCAGGGCTCTTTTAATACCAGCTGGAGCAGTCCTGAGTCCCACTCACACACCAGGAAAGAGCCAATTCATCCAGACCTCTATTAAAACCAGCTGGAGTGGTACTGAGTCCTACTCACACACCAGGAAAGAGCCACTTCAATCCAGACCTCTATTAATACCAGCTGGAGTGGTACTGAGTCCCACTCACACACCAGGAAAGAGCCACTTCAATCCAGGGCTCTATTAATACCAGCTGGAATGGAACTGAGTCCCACTCACACACCAGGAAAGAGCCAATTCTATCCAGACCTCTATTAATACCAGCTGGAGTAGAACTGAGTCCCACTCAAACACCAGGAAAGAGCCAATTCAATCCAGACCACTTCTTAATACCAGCTGGAGTGGTACTGAGTCCCACGCAAACACCAGGAAAGAGCCACTTCAATCCAGACCTCTATTAATACCAGCTGGAGTGGTACTGAGTCCCACTCACACACCAGGAAAGAGACACTTCAATCCAGACCTCGACTGATACCAGCTGGAGTGGTACTGAGTCCCACGCACACACCAGGAAAGAGCCAATTCAATCCAGACCACTTCTTAATAGCAGCTGGAGTGGTACTGAGTCCCACGCACACACCAGGAAAGAGCCACTTCAATCCAGACCTCTATTAATACCAGCTGGAGTGGTACTGAGTCCCTCTCACACACCAGGAAAGAGACAATTCAATCCAAGACTCTATTAATACCAGCTGGAACAGAATGAACTCCCACTCACACAGCAGGAAAGAGCCAATTCAATCCGGACCTCTATTAATACCAGCTGGAGTGTTACTGAGTCGCTCTCACACACCAGGAAAGAGCCACTTCAATCCAGATCTCTATTGATTCCAGCTGGAGTGGTACAGAGTCGCACTCACACACCAGGAAAGAGCCACTTCAATCCAGACCTCTATTAATGCCAGCTGGAGTGTTACTGAGTCGCTCTCACACACCAGGAAAGAGCCACTTCAATTCAGACCACTACTAATTCCAGCTGGTCAGTCCTGAGTCCCACTCACACAGCAGGAAAGAGACAATTCAATCAAAGACTCTATTAATACCAGCTGGAGTAGAATGAACTCCCGCTCACACACCAGGAAAGAGCCACTTCAATCCAGACCTCTATTAATACCAGCTGGAGTGGCACTGAGTCCCACTCACACACCAGGAAAGAGCCACTTCAATCCCGACCTCTATTAATACCAGCTGGATTGGTACTGAGTCCCTCTCACACACCAGGAAAGAGACAATTCAATCCAAGACTCTATTAATACCAGCTGGAGTGTTACTGAGTCCCACCCACACACCAGGAAATAGCCACTTCAATCCAGTTCTCTATTGATGCCAGCTGGAGTGGTACAGAGTCGCACTCACACACCAGGAAAGAGCCACTTCAATCCAGACCTCTATTAATGCCAGCTGGAGTGTTACTGAGTCCCTCTCACACATCAGGAAAGAGACAATTCAACCAGACCTCTACTAAAACCAGCTGGAGTGGTACTGAGTCCTACTCACACACCAGGAAAGAGCCACTTCAATCCAGACCTATATTAATACCAGCTGGAGTGGTACTGAGTCCCACGCACACACCAGGAAAGAGCCACTTCAATCCAGACCTCTATTAATAACATCTGGAGTGGTACTGAGTCCCACTCAAACACCAGGAAGTAGCCAATTCAATCCAGATCTCTATTAATATCAGCTGGAGTGGTGCTGAGTCCCAGTCACACACCGGGGAAAAGCCAATTCAAGCCAGGGCTCTATTAATACCAGCTGGAGTAGTACTGAGTCCCACTCACACACCAGGAAAGAGCCAAATCAATCCAGACCTCTATTAATACCAGCATTAGTGGTACTGAGTCGCACTCACACACCAGGAAAGAGCCACTTCAATCCAGACCTCTACCAAGATTTGCTGGAGTGGTACTGACTCCCACTGACATACCAGGAAAGAGACAATTCAATCCAAGACACTATTAATACCAGCTGGAGTAGAATTAACTCCCACTCACACACCAGCAAAGAGCCAATTCAATCCAGACCACTATCAATACCAGCTGGAGTGGCACTGAGTCCCACTCAAACACCAGAAATTAGCCAAATCAATCCAGACCTCTATTAGTACCAGCTGCAGTGGTACTGAGCCCCACTCACACACCAGGAAGGAGCCAATTCAATCCAGACCTCTATTAATATCAGCTGGAGTGGTACTGAGGCCCACACACACACCAGGAAGGAGGCAATTCAATCCAGACCTCTTTTAATATCAGCTGGAGTGGTACTGAGTCCCACTCACACACCAGGAAAGAGCCAATTCAATCCAGACCACTTATTCATAACAGCTTGAGTGGTACTGAGTCCCACGCACCCACTAGGAAAGAGCCAATTCAATCCAGACCTCTTGTTAATACCAGCTGGAGTGGTACTGAGTCCCACTCACACACCAGGAAAGAGCCACTTCAATCCAGGCCTATTTTAATACCAGCTGGAGTGTTGCTGAGTCGCACTCACAAACCAGGAAAGTGCCACTTCAATCCAGACCTCTATTAATACCAGCTGGAGTGGTACTGAGTCCCACTCACACACCAGGAAGGAGCCACTTCAATCCAGACATCTATTAATACCAGCTGGAGTGTTAATGAGTCCCTCTCAAACACCAGGAAAGAGCCACTTCAATCCAGACCTCTACTAATACCAGCTGGAGTGGTACTGAGTCCCACTCACACACCAGGAAAGTGACAATTCAATCCAGACCTCTATTAATACCAGCTGGAGTGGTACTGAGTCCCACGCTTACACCAGGAAGGAGCCACTTCAATCCAGACCTCTATCAATATCAGCTGGAGTGGTACTGAGTCCCACGTAAACACCATGAAAGAGCCACTTCAATCCAGACCTCTTTTTCTACCAGCTGGAGTGATACTGTGTCCCTATCACACACCAGGAAAGAGCCACTTCAATCCAGACCTCTACTAATATCAGCTGGAGTGGTACTGAGTCGAACTCACACACCAGGAAAGTGCCACTTCAATCCAGACCACTATTAATACCAGCTGGAGTGGTACGGAGTCCCACTCACACACCAGGAAAGAGCCAAATCAATCCAGACCTCTATTAATACCAGCTGGAGTGATACTGTGTCCCTCTCACACACCAGGAGAGAGCCACTTCAATCCAGACCTCTACCAAGATTTGCTGGAGTGGTACTGACTCCCACTGACATACCAGGAAAGAGACAATTCAATCCAAGACACTATTAATATCAGCTGGAGTAGAATTAACTCCCACTCACACACCAGCAAAGAGCCAATTCAATCCAGACCACTATCAATACCAGCTGGAGTGGCACTGAGTCCCACTCAAACACCAGAAATTAGCCAAATCAATCCAGACCTCTATTAGTACCAGCTGCAGTGGTACTGAGCCCCACTCACACCAGGAAGGAGCCAATTCAATCCAGACCTCTATTAATATCAGCTGGAGTGGTACTGAGGCCCACACACACACCAGGAAGGAGGCAATTCAATCCAGACCTCTATTAATATCAGCTGGAGTGGTACTGAGTCCCACTCACACACCAGGAAAGAGCCAATTCAATCCAGGGCTCTATTAATACCAGCGGGAGCAGTACTGAGTCGCACTCACACAGCAGGAAAGAGCCAATTCAACCAGACCTTTATTAAAACCAGCTGGAGTGCTACTGAGTCCCACTCACACACCAGGAAAGAGCCACTTCAATCCAGACCTCTATTAATACCAGCTGGAGTGGTACTGAGTCCCACTCACACACCAGCAAAGAGCCAATTCAATCCAGACCACTTATTAATAACAGCTGGAGTGGTACTGAGTCCCACGCACCCACCAGGAAAGAGCCAATTCAATCCAGACCTCTTATTAATACCAGCTGGAGTGGTACTGAGTCCCACTCACACACCAGGAAAGATCCACTTCAATCCAGGCCTATTTTAATACCAGCTGGAGTGTTGCTGAGTCCCACTCACACACCAGGAAAGAACCACTTCATTCCAGACCTCTATTAATACCAGCTGGAGTGGAACTGAGTCCCACTCACACACCAGGAAAGAGCCACTTCAATCCAGTCATCTATTAATACCAGCGGTAGTGTTAATGAGTCCCTCTCAAACACCAGGAAAGAGCCACTTCAATCCAGACCTCTATTAATACCAGCTGGAGTGGTACGGAGTCCCACTCGCACACCAGGAAAGAGCCACTTCAATCCAGAACTCTATTAATACCAGCTGTAGTGGTACCGAGTCCCACTTTCACACCAGGAAAGAGCCACTTCAATCCAGACCTCTATTAATACCAGCTGGAGTGGTACTGAGTCCCACCCACACACCAGGAAAGAGCCACTTCAATCCAGACCTCTATCAATATTAGCTGGAGTGGTACTGAGTCCCAGTCACACACCAGGAAAGAGCCAATTCAATCCAGACCACTTCTTAATACCAGCTGGAGTTGTACTGAGTCCCACGTAAACACCATGAAAGAGCCACTTCAATCCAGACCTCTTTTTCTACCAGCTGGAGTGATACTGTGTCCCTATCACACACCAGGAAAGAGCCACTTCAATCCAGACCTCTACCAAGATCAGCTGGAGTGGTACTGACTCCCACTCACATACCAGGAAAGAGACAATTCAATCCATGACACTATTAATACCAGCTGGAGTAGAATTAACTCCCACTCACACACCAGCAAAGAGCCAATTCAATCCAGACCACTATCAATACCAGCTGGAGTGGCACTGAGTCCCACTCAAACACCAGAAAATAGCCAAATCAATCCAGACCTCTATTAGTACCAGCTGCAGTGGTACTGAGCCCCAAAAACACACCAGGAAGGAGCCAATTCAATCCAGACCTCCGTTAATATCAGCTGGAGTGGTACTGAGGCCCACTCACACACCAGTAAGGAGCCAATTCAATCCAGACCTCTTTTAATATCAGGTGGAGTGGTACTGAGTCCCACTCACACACCAGGAAAGAGCCAATTCAATCCAGGGCTCTATTAATACCAGCGGGAGCAGTACTGAGTCGCACTCACACACCAGGAAAGAGCCAATTCAATCCAGACCACTTATTAATAACAGCTGGAGTGGTACTGAGTCCCACGCACCCACCAGGGAAGAGCCACTTCAATCCAGACCTCTATTAATGCCAGCTGGAGTGGTACTGAGCCCCACTCACACACCAGGTAAGAGCAAATTCACTCCAGACCTCTTATTAATACCAGCTGGAGTAGAATTAACTCCCTCTCACACACCAGGAAAGAGACAATTCAATCCAAGACTCTATTAATACCAGCTGGAGTGTTACTGAGTCCCACTCACACACCAGGAAATAGCCACTTCAATCCAGTTCTCTATTGATGCCAGCTGGAGTGGTACAGAGTCGCACTCACACACCAGGAAAGAGCCACTTCAATCCAGACCTCTATTAATGCCAGCTGGAGTGTTACTGAGTCCCTCTCACACATCAGGAAAGAGACAATTCAACCAGACCTCTACTAAAACCAGCTGGAGTGGTACTGAGTCCTACTCACACACCAGGAAAGAGCCACTTCAATCCAGACCTATATTAATACCAGCTGGAGTGGTACTGAGTCCCACGCACACACCAGGAAAGAGCCACTTCAATCCAGACCTCTATTAATAACATCTGGAGTGGTACTGAGTCCCACTCAAACACCAGGAAGTAGCCAATTCAATCCAGATCTCTATTAATATCAGCTGGAGTGGTGCTGAGTCCCAGTCACACACCGGGGAAAAGCCAATTCAAGCCAGGGCTCTATTAATACCAGCTGGAGTAGTACTGAGTCCCACTCACACACCAGGAAAGAGCCAAATCAATCCAGACCTCTATTAATACCAGCATTAGTGGTACTGAGTCGCACTCACACACCAGGAAAGAGCCACTTCAATCCAGAACTCTATTAATACCAGCAGGAGTGATACTGTGTCCCTCTCACACACCAGGAGAGAGCCACTTCAATCCAGACCTCTACCAAGATTTGCTGGAGTGGTACTGACTCCCACTGACATACCAGGAAAGAGACAATTCAATCCAAGACACTATTAATACCAGCTGGAGTAGAATTAACTCCCACTCACACACCAGCAAAGAGCCAATTCAATCCAGACCACTATCAATACCAGCTGGAGTGGCACTGAGTCCCACTCAAACACCAGAAATTAGCCAAATCAATCCAGACCTCTATTAGTACCAGCTGCAGTGGTACTGAGCCCCACTCACACACCAGGAAGGAGCCAATTCAATCCAGACCTCTATTAATATCAGCTGGAGTGGTACTGAGGCCCACACACACACCAGGAAGGAGGCAATTCAATCCAGACCTCTTTTAATATCAGCTGGAGTGGTACTGAGTCCCACTCACACACCAGGAAAGAGCCAATTCAATCCAGACCACTTATTAATAACAGCTTGAGTGGTACTGAGTCCCACGCACCCACTAGGAAAGAGCCAATTCAATCCAGACCTCTTGTTAATACCAGCTGGAGTGGTACTGAGTCCCACTCACACACCAGGAAAGAGCCACTTCAATCCAGGCCTATTTTAATACCAGCTGGAGTGTTGCTGAGTCGCACTCACAAACCAGGAAAGTGCCACTTCAATCCAGACCTCTATTAATACCAGCTGGAGTGGTACTGAGTCCCACTCACACACCAGGAAGGAGCCACTTCAATCCAGACATCTATTAATACCAGCTGGAGTGTTAATGAGTCCCTCTCAAACACCAGGAAAGAGCCACTTCAATCCAGACCTCTACTAATACCAGCTGGAGTGGTACTGAGTCCCACTCACACACCAGGAAAGTGACAATTCAATCCAGACCTCTATTAATACCAGCTGGAGTGGTACTGAGTCCCACGCTTACACCAGGAAGGAGCCACTTCAATCCAGACCTCTATCAATATCAGCTGGAGTGGTACTGAGTCCCACGTAAACACCATGAAAGAGCCACTTCAATCCAGACCTCTTTTTCTACCAGCTGGAGTGATACTGTGTCCCTATCACACACCAGGAAAGAGCCACTTCAATCCAGACCTCTACTAATATCAGCTGGAGTGGTACTGAGTCGCACTCACACACCAGGAAAGTGCCACTTCAATCCAGACCACTATTAATACCAGCTGGAGTGGTACGGAGTCCCACTCACACACCAGGAAAGAGCCAAATCAATCCAGACCTCTATTAATACCAACTGGAGTGATACTGTGTCCCTCTCACACACCAGGAGAGAGCCACTTCAATCCAGACCTCTACCAAGATTTGCTGGAGTGGTACTGACTCCCACTGACATACCAGGAAAGAGACAATTCAATCCAAGACACTATTAATATCAGCTGGAGTAGAATTAACTCCCACTCACACACCAGCAAAGAGCCAATTCAATCCAGACCACTATCAATACCAGCTGGAGTGGCACTGAGTCCCACTCAAACACCAGAAATTAGCCAAATCAATCCAGACCTCTATTAGTACCAGCTGCAGTGGTACTGAGCCCCACTCACACCAGGAAGGAGCCAATTCAATCCAGACCTCTATTAATATCAGCTGGAGTGGTACTGAGGCCCACACACACACCAGGAAGGAGGCAATTCAATCCAGACCTCTATTAATATCAGCTGGAGTGGTACTGAGTCCCACTCACACACCAGGAAAGAGCCAATTCAATCCAGGGCTCTATTAATACCAGCGGGAGCAGTACTGAGTCGCACTCACACAGCAGGAAAGAGCCAATTCAACCAGACCTTTATTAAAACCAGCTGGAGTGCTACTGAGTCCCACTCACACACCAGGAAAGAGCCACTTCAATCCAGACCTCTATTAATACCAGCTGGAGTGGTACTGAGTCCCACTCACACACCAGCAAAGAGCCAATTCAATCCAGACCACTTATTAATAACAGCTGGAGTGGTACTGAGTCCCACGCACCCACCAGGAAAGAGCCAATTCAATCCAGACCTCTTATTAATACCAGCTGGAGTGGTACTGAGTCCCACTCACACACCAGGAAAGATCCACTTCAATCCAGGCCTATTTTAATACCAGCTGGAGTGTTGCTGAGTCCCACTCACACACCAGGAAAGAACCACTTCATTCCAGACCTCTATTAATACCAGCTGGAGTGGAACTGAGTCCCACTCACACACCAGGAAAGAGCCACTTCAATCCAGTCATCTATTAATACCAGCGGTAGTGTTAATGAGTCCCTCTCAAACACCAGGAAAGAGCCACTTCAATCCAGACCTCTATTAATACCAGCTGGAGTGGTACGGAGTCCCACTCGCACACCAGGAAAGAGCCACTTCAATCCAGAACTCTATTAATACCAGCTGTAGTGGTACCGAGTCCCACTTTCACACCAGGAAAGAGCCACTTCAATCCAGACCTCTATTAATACCAGCTGGAGTGGTACTGAGTCCCACCCACACACCAGGAAAGAGCCACTTCAATCCAGACCTCTATCAATATTAGCTGGAGTGGTACTGAGTCCCAGTCACACACCAGGAAAGAGCCAATTCAATCCAGACCACTTCTTAATACCAGCTGGAGTTGTACTGAGTCCCACGTAAACACCATGAAAGAGCCACTTCAATCCAGACCTCTTTTTCTACCAGCTGGAGTGATACTGTGTCCCTATCACACACCAGGAAAGAGCCACTTCAATCCAGACCTCTACCAAGATCAGCTGGAGTGGTACTGACTCCCACTCACATACCAGGAAAGAGACAATTCAATCCATGATAACTATTAATACCAGCTGGAGTAGAATTAACTCCCACTCACACACCAGCAAAGAGCCAATTCAATCCAGACCACTATCAATACCAGCTGGAGTGGCACTGAGTCCCACTCAAACACCAGAAAATAGCCAAATCAATCCAGACCTCTATTAGTACCAGCTGCAGTGGTACTGAGCCCCAAAAACACACCAGGAAGGAGCCAATTCAATCCAGACCTCCGTTAATATCAGCTGGAGTGGTACTGAGGCCCACTCACACACCAGTAAGGAGCCAATTCAATCCAGACCTCTTTTAATATCAGGTGGAGTGGTACTGAGTCCCACTCACACACCAGGAAAGAGCCAATTCAATCCAGGGCTCTATTAATACCAGCGGGAGCAGTACTGAGTCGCACTCACACACCAGGAAAGAGCCAATTCAATCCAGACCACTTATTAATAACAGCTGGAGTGGTACTGAGTCCCACGCACCCACCAGGGAAGAGCCACTTCAATCCAGACCTCTATTAATGCCAGCTGGAGTGGTACTGAGCCCCACTCACACACCAGGTAAGAGCAAATTCACTCCAGACCTCTTATTAATACCAGCTGGAGTGGAACTCAGTCCCACTCACACACCAGGAAAGAGCCACTTCAATCCAGACTCTATTAATACCAGCTGGAGTGTTACTGAGTCCCACTCACAAACCAGGAAAGTGCCACTTCAATCCAGACCTCTATTAATACCAGCTGGAGTGGTACCGAGTCCCACTCACACACCAGGAAAGAGCCACTTCAATCCAGACCTCTATTAATACCAGCTGGAGTGGTACTGAGTCCCACTTGCACACCAGGAAAGAGCTACTTCAATCCAGACCTCTATTGATACCAGCTGGAGTGGTACTGAGTCCCACTCATACACCAGGAAAGAGCCACTTCAATCCAGACATCTATTAATACCAGCTGTAGTGTTAATGAGTCCCTCTCAAACACCAGGAAAGAGCCTCTTCAATCCAGACCTCTACAAATACCAGCTGGAGAAGAACTGAGTCCCGCTCACACTCCAGGAAAGAGCCACTTCAATCCAGACCTCTATTAATACCAGATGCAGTGGTACTGAGTCCCACTCACACACCAGGAAAGAGACAATTCAATCGAAGACTCTATTAATACCAGCTTGAGTAGAGTTAACTCCCACTCACACACCAGGAAAGCGCCAATTCAATCCAGACCTCTATCAATACCAGCTGGAGTGGTACTGAGTCCCACTCACACACCGGGAAAGAGCAACTTCAAGCCAGGGCTCTATTAATACCAGCTGGAGTAGTACTGAGTCCCACTCACACACCAGGAAAGAACCACTTCAATCCAGACCTCTACTAATACCAGCTGGAGTGGTACTGAGCCCCACTCACAAACCAGGAAGGAGCCAATTCAACCTAGACCTCTATTAATATAATCTGGAGTGGTACTGAGTCCCACTCACACATCAGGAAGGAGCCAATTCAATCCAGACCTCTATTAATACCAGCTGGAGTGGTACTGAGTCCCACTCAAACACCAGGAAAGAGCCACTTCAATCCAGACCTCTAATAATACCAGCTGGAGTAGAACTGAGTCCCACGCACACACCAGGAAAGAGCCAATTCAACCAGACCTTTATTAAAACCAGCTGGAGTGGTACTGAGTCCCACTCACACAACAGCAAAGAGCCAATTCAATCCAGACCTCTATTAATACCAGCTGGAGTAGAACTGAGTGCCACGCACACACCAGGAAAGAGCCACTTCAATCCAGACCTCTATTAATGCCAGCTGGAGTTGTACTGAGCCCCACCCACACCCCAGGAAAGAGCCAATTCAATCCAGACCTCTTATTAATACCAGCTGGAGTGGTACGGAGTCCCACTCACACACCAGGAAAGAACCACTTCAATCCAGACCTCTATTAATACCAGCTGAAGTGTTACTGAATCCCACTCACAAACCAGGAGAGTGCCACTTCAATCCAGATCCCTATTAATACCAGCTGGAGTGGTACTGAGTCCCACTCACACACCAGGAAAGAGCCACATCAATCCAGACCTCTATTACTACCAGCTGGAGTGGTACCGAGTCCCACGCACTCACCAGGAAAGAGCCACTTCAATCCAGACTTCTATTAATACCAGCTGGAGTGGTACTGAGTCCCACTTGCACACCAGGAAAGAGCCAATTCATCCAGACCTCTATTAAAACCAGCTGGAGTGGTACTGAGTCCTACTCACACACCAGGAAAGAGCCAATTCTATCCAGACCTCTATTAATACCAGCTGGAGTAGAACTGAGTCCCACTCAAACACCAGGAAAGAGCCAATTCAATCCAGACCACTTCTTAATACCAGCTGGAGTGGTACTGAGTCCCACGCAAACACCAGGAAAGAGCCACTTCAATCCAGACCTCTATTAATACCAGCTGGAGTGGTACTGAGTCCCACTCACACACCAGGAAAGAGACACTTCAATCCAGACCTCGACTGATACCAGCTGGAGTGGTACTGAGTCCCACGCACACACCAGGAAAGAGCCAATTCAATCCAGACCACTTCTTAATAGCAGCTGGAGTGGTACTGAGTCCCACGCACACACCAGGAAAGAGCCACTTCAATCCAGACCTCTATTAATACCAGCTGGAGTGGTACTGAGTCCCTCTCACACACCAGGAAAGAGACAATTCAATCCAAGACTCTATTAATACCAGCTGGAACAGAATGAACTCCCACTCACACAGCAGGAAAGAGCCAATTCAATCCGGACCTCTATTAATACCAGCTGGAGTGTTACTGAGTCGCTCTCACACACCAGGAAAGAGCCACTTCAATCCAGATCTCTATTGATACCAGCTGGAGTGGTACAGAGTCGCACTCACACACCAGGAAAGAGCCACTTCAATCCAGACCTCTATTAATGCCAGCTGGAGTGTTACTGAGTCGCTCTCACACACCAGGAAAGAGCCACTTCAATTCAGACCACTACTAATTCCAGCTGGTCAGTCCTGAGTCCCACTCACACAGCAGGAAAGAGACAATTCAATCAAAGACTCTATTAATACCAGCTGGAGTAGAATGAACTCCCGCTCACACACCAGGAAAGAGCCACTTCAATCCAGACCTCTATTAATACCAGCTGGAGTGGCACTGAGTCCCACTCACACACCAGGAAAGAGCCACTTCAATCCCGACCTCTATTAATACCAGCTGGATTGGTACTGAGTCCCTCTCACACACCAGGAAAGAGACAATTCAATCCAAGACTCTATTAATACCAGCTGGAGTGTTACTGAGTCCCACTCACACACCAGGAAATAGCCACTTCAATCCAGTTCTCTATTGATGCCAGCTGGAGTGGTACAGAGTCGCACTCACACACCAGGAAAGAGCCACTTCAATCCAGACCTCTATTAATGCCAGCTGGAGTGTTACTGAGTCCCTCTCACACATCAGGAAAGAGACAATTCAACCAGACCTCTACTAAAACCAGCTGGAGTGGTACTGAGTCCTACTCACACACCAGGAAAGAGCCACTTCAATCCAGACCTATATTAATACCAGCTGGAGTGGTACTGAGTCCCACGCACACACCAGGAAAGAGCCACTTCAATCCAGACCTCTATTAATAACATCTGGAGTGGTACTGAGTCCCACTCAAACACCAGGAAGTAGCCAATTCAATCCAGATCTCTATTAATATCAGCTGGAGTGGTGCTGAGTCCCAGTCACACACCGGGGAAAAGCCAATTCAAGCCAGGGCTCTATTAATACCAGCTGGAGTAGTACTGAGTCCCACTCACACACCAGGAAAGAGCCAAATCAATCCAGACCTCTATTAATACCAGCATTAGTGGTACTGAGTCGCACTCACACACCAGGAAAGAGCCACTTCAATCCAGAACTCTATTAATACCAGCAGGAGTGATACTGTGTCCCTCTCACACACCAGGAGAGAGCCACTTCAATCCAGACCTCTACCAAGATTTGCTGGAGTGGTACTGACTCCCACTGACATACCAGGAAAGAGACAATTCAATCCAAGACACTATTAATACCAGCTGGAGTAGAATTAACTCCCACTCACACACCAGCAAAGAGCCAATTCAATCCAGACCACTATCAATACCAGCTGGAGTGGCACTGAGTCCCACTCAAACACCAGAAATTAGCCAAATCAATCCAGACCTCTATTAGTACCAGCTGCAGTGGTACTGAGCCCCACTCACACACCAGGAAGGAGCCAATTCAATCCAGACCTCTATTAATATCAGCTGGAGTGGTACTGAGGCCCACACACACACCAGGAAGGAGGCAATTCAATCCAGACCTCTTTTAATATCAGCTGGAGTGGTACTGAGTCCCACTCACACACCAGGAAAGAGCCAATTCAATCCAGACCACTTATTAATAACAGCTTGAGTGGTACTGAGTCCCACGCACCCACTAGGAAAGAGCCAATTCAATCCAGACCTCTTGTTAATACCAGCTGGAGTGGTACTGAGTCCCACTCACACACCAGGAAAGAGCCACTTCAATCCAGGCCTATTTTAATACCAGCTGGAGTGTTGCTGAGTCGCACTCACAAACCAGGAAAGTGCCACTTCAATCCAGACCTCTATTAATACCAGCTGGAGTGGTACTGAGTCCCACTCACACACCAGGAAGGAGCCACTTCAATCCAGACATCTATTAATACCAGCTGGAGTGTTAATGAGTCCCTCTCAAACACCAGGAAAGAGCCACTTCAATCCAGACCTCTACTAATACCAGCTGGAGTGGTACTGAGTCCCACTCACACACCAGGAAAGTGACAATTCAATCCAGACCTCTATTAATACCAGCTGGAGTGGTACTGAGTCCCACGCTTACACCAGGAAGGAGCCACTTCAATCCAGACCTCTATCAATATCAGCTGGAGTGGTACTGAGTCCCACGTAAACACCATGAAAGAGCCACTTCAATCCAGACCTCTTTTTCTACCAGCTGGAGTGATACTGTGTCCCTATCACACACCAGGAAAGAGCCACTTCAATCCAGACCTCTACTAATATCAGCTGGAGTGGTACTGAGTCGCACTCACACACCAGGAAAGTGCCACTTCAATCCAGACCACTATTAATACCAGCTGGAGTGGTACGGAGTCCCACTCACACACCAGGAAAGAGCCAAATCAATCCAGACCTCTATTAATACCAGCTGGAGTGATACTGTGTCCCTCTCACACACCAGGAGAGAGCCACTTCAATCCAGACCTCTACCAAGATTTGCTGGAGTGGTACTGACTCCCACTGACATACCAGGAAAGAGACAATTCAATCCAAGACACTATTAATATCAGCTGGAGTAGAATTAACTCCCACTCACACACCAGCAAAGAGCCAATTCAATCCAGACCACTATCAATACCAGCTGGAGTGGCACTGAGTCCCACTCAAACACCAGAAATTAGCCAAATCAATCCAGACCTCTATTAGTACCAGCTGCAGTGGTACTGAGCCCCACTCACACCAGGAAGGAGCCAATTCAATCCAGACCTCTATTAATATCAGCTGGAGTGGTACTGAGTCCCACTCACACACCAGGAAAGAGCCAATTCAATCCAGGGCTCTATTAATACCAGCGGGAGCAGTACTGAGTCGCACTCACACAGCAGGAAAGAGCCAATTCAACCAGACCTTTATTAAAACCAGCTGGAGTGCTACTGAGTCCCACTCACACACCAGGAAAGAGCCACTTCAATCCAGACCTCTATTAATACCAGCTGGAGTGGTACTGAGTCCCACTCACACACCAGCAAAGAGCCAATTCAATCCAGACCACTTATTAATAACAGCTGGAGTGGTACTGAGTCCCACGCACCCACCAGGAAAGAGCCAATTCAATCCAGACCTCTTATTAATACCAGCTGGAGTGGTACTGAGTCCCACTCACACACCAGGAAAGATCCACTTCAATCCAGGCCTATTTTAATACCAGCTGGAGTGTTGCTGAGTCCCACTCACACACCAGGAAAGAACCACTTCATTCCAGACCTCTATTAATACCAGCTGGAGTGGAACTGAGTCCCACTCACACACCAGGAAAGAGCCACTTCAATCCAGTCATCTATTAATACCAGCGGTAGTGTTAATGAGTCCCTCTCAAACACCAGGAAAGAGCCACTTCAATCCAGACCTCTATTAATACCAGCTGGAGTGGTACGGAGTCCCACTCGCACACCAGGAAAGAGCCACTTCAATCCAGAACTCTATTAATACCAGCTGTAGTGGTACCGAGTCCCACTTTCACACCAGGAAAGAGCCACTTCAATCCAGACCTCTATTAATACCAGCTGGAGTGGTACTGAGTCCCACCCACACACCAGGAAAGAGCCACTTCAATCCAGACCTCTATCAATATTAGCTGGAGTGGTACTGAGTCCCAGTCACACACCAGGAAAGAGCCAATTCAATCCAGACCACTTCTTAATACCAGCTGGAGTTGTACTGAGTCCCACGTAAACACCATGAAAGAGCCACTTCAATCCAGACCTCTTTTTCTACCAGCTGGAGTGATACTGTGTCCCTATCACACACCAGGAAAGAGCCACTTCAATCCAGACCTCTACCAAGATCAGCTGGAGTGGTACTGACTCCCACTCACATACCAGGAAAGAGACAATTCAATCCATGACACTATTAATACCAGCTGGAGTAGAATTAACTCCCACTCACACACCAGCAAAGAGCCAATTCAATCCAGACCACTATCAATACCAGCTGGAGTGGCACTGAGTCCCACTCAAACACCAGAAAATAGCCAAATCAATCCAGACCTCTATTAGTACCAGCTGCAGTGGTACTGAGCCCCAAAAACACACCAGGAAGGAGCCAATTCAATCCAGACCTCCGTTAATATCAGCTGGAGTGGTACTGAGGCCCACTCACACACCAGTAAGGAGCCAATTCAATCCAGACCTCTTTTAATATCAGGTGGAGTGGTACTGAGTCCCACTCACACACCAGGAAAGAGCCAATTCAATCCAGGGCTCTATTAATACCACCGGGAGCAGTACTGAGTCGCACTCACACACCAGGAAAGAGCCAATTCAATCCAGACCACTTATTAATAACAGCTGGAGTGGTACTGAGTCCCACGCACCCACCAGGGAAGAGCCACTTCAATCCAGACCTCTATTAATGCCAGCTGGAGTGGTACTGAGCCCCACTCACACACCAGGTAAGAGCAAATTCACTCCAGACCTCTTATTAATACCAGCTGGAGTGGAACTCAGTCCCACTCACACACCAGGAAAGAGCCACTTCAATCCAGACTCTATTAATACCAGCTGGAGTGTTACTGAGTCCCACTCACAAACCAGGAAAGTGCCACTTCAATCCAGACCTCTATTAATACCAGCTGGAGTGGTACCGAGTCCCACTCACACACCAGGAAAGAGCCACTTCAATCCAGACCTCTATTAATACCAGCTGGAGTGGTACTGAGTCCCACTTGCACACCAGGAAAGAGCTACTTCAATCCAGACCTCTATTGATACCAGCTGGAGTGGTACTGAGTCCCACTCATACACCAGGAAAGAGCCACTTCAATCCAGACATCTATTAATACCAGCTGTAGTGTTAATGAGTCCCTCTCAAACACCAGGAAAGAGCCTCTTCAATCCAGACCTCTACAAATACCAGCTGGAGAAGAACTGAGTCCCGCTCACACTCCAGGAAAGAGCCACTTCAATCCAGACCTCTATTAATACCAGATGCAGTGGTACTGAGTCCCACTCACACACCAGGAAAGAGACAATTCAATCGAAGACTCTATTAATACCAGCTTGAGTAGAGTTAACTCCCACTCACACACCAGGAAAGCGCCAATTCAATCCAGACCTCTATCAATACCAGCTGGAGTGGTACTGAGTCCCACTCACACACCGGGAAAGAGCAACTTCAAGCCAGGGCTCTATTAATACCAGCTGGAGTAGTACTGAGTCCCACTCACACACCAGGAAAGAACCACTTCAATCCAGACCTCTACTAATACCAGCTGGAGTGGTACTGAGCCCCACTCACAAACCAGGAAGGAGCCAATTCAACCTAGACCTCTATTAATATAATCTGGAGTGGTACTGAGTCCCACTCACACATCAGGAAGGAGCCAATTCAATCCAGACCTCTATTAATACCAGCTGGAGTGGTACTGAGTCCCACTCAAACACCAGGAAAGAGCCACTTCAATCCAGACCTCTAATAATACCAGCTGGAGTAGAACTGAGTCCCACGCACACACCAGGAAAGAGCCAATTCAACCAGACCTTTATTAAAACCAGCTGGAGTGGTACTGAGTCCCACTCACACAACAGCAAAGAGCCAATTCAATCCAGACCTCTATTAATACCAGCTGGAGTAGAACTGAGTGCCACGCACACACCAGGAAAGAGCCACTTCAATCCAGACCTCTATTAATGCCAGCTGGAGTTGTACTGAGCCCCACCCACACCCCAGGAAAGAGCCAATTCAATCCAGACCTCTTATTAATACCAGCTGGAGTGGTACGGAGTCCCACTCACACACCAGGAAAGAACCACTTCAATCCAGACCTCTATTAATACCAGCTGAAGTGTTACTGAATCCCACTCACAAACCAGGAGAGTGCCACTTCAATCCAGATCCCTATTAATACCAGCTGGAGTGGTACTGAGTCCCACTCACACACCAGGAAAGAGCCACATCAATCCAGACCTCTATTACTACCAGCTGGAGTGGTACCGAGTCCCACGCACTCACCAGGAAAGAGCCACTTCAATCCAGACTTCTATTAATACCAGCTGGAGTGGTACTGAGTCCCACTTGCACACCAGGAAAGAGCCACTTCAATCCAGACCTCTATTGATACCAGCTGAGGGCGGCACAGTGGCGCAGTGGTTAGCACTGCAGCCTCACAGCTCCAGCAACCCGGGTTCAAT
This sequence comes from Heterodontus francisci, assembly GCF_036365525.1. NCBI lineage: Eukaryota > Metazoa > Chordata > Chondrichthyes > Heterodontiformes > Heterodontidae > Heterodontus > Heterodontus francisci. The sequence continues at coordinate 3,217,339 of NW_027140336.1, forward strand.
TCTGGGTACTGCCTGTGTGGATTTTGCAAGTTCTCCCTGTGTCTGCGTGGGTTTCCTCCGGGTGCTCCGGTTTCCTCCCACAAGCCAAAAGACTTGCAGGTTGGTAGGTAAATTTGCCATTATAAATTGCCCCTAGTATAGCTAGGTGGTAGGGAAATATAGGGACAAGTGGGGATGTGGTAGGAATATGGGATTAGTGTAGGATTAGTATAAATGGGTGGTTGATGGTCGGCACAGACTCGGTGGGCCGAAGGGCCTGTTTCAGTGCTGTATCTCTAAACTAAACATAAACAGCTGGAGTGGTACTGAGTCCCGCTCACACACCAGGAAAGAGCCACTTCAATCCAGACATCTATTAATAACAGCTTGAGTAGAATTAACTACCATTCACACACCAGGAAAGCGCCAATTCAGTCCAGACCTCTATCAATACCTGCTGGAGTGGTACTGAGTCCCACTCACACACCAGGAAAGAGCCACTTCAATCCAGTTCTCTATTGATGCCAGCTGGAGTGGTACAGAGTCGCACTCACACACCAGGAAAGAGCCACTTCAATCCAGACCTCTATTAATGCCAGCTGGAGTGTTACTGAGTCCCTCTCACACACCAGGAAAGAGCCACTTCAATCCAAACCTCTACTAATACCAGCTGGAGTGGTACTGAGTCCCACTCACACACCAGGAAAGAGACAATTCAATCCAAGACTCTATTAATACCAGCTGGAGCAGTACAGAGTCCCCCTCACACACCAGGAAAGAGCCACTTCAATCCAGACCTCTATTAATAACATCTGGAGTGGTACTGAGTCCCACTCAAACACCAGGAAGTAGCCAATTCAATCCAGATCTCTATTAATATCAGCTGGAGTGGTGCTGAGTCGCAGTCACACACCGGGGAAAAGCCATTTCAAGCCAGGGCTCTATTAATACCAGCTGGAGTAGTACTGAGTCCCACTCACACACCAGGAAAGAGCCACTTCAATCCAGACCTCTACTAATACCAGCTGGATTGGTACTGAGTCGCACTCACACACCAGGAAAGTGCCACTTCAATCCAGACCACTATTAATACCAGCTGGAGTGGTACGGAGTCCCACTCACACACCAGGAAAGAGCCAAATCAATCCAGACCTCTATTAATACCAGCATTAGTGGTACTGAGCGCACTCACACACCAGGAAAGAGCCACTTCAATCCAGAACTCTATTAATACCAGCTGGAGTGATACTGTGTCCCTCTCACACACCAGGAGAGAGCCACTTCAATCCAGACCTCTACCAAGATTTGCTGGAGTGGTACTGACTCCCACTGACATACCAGGAAAGAGACAATTCAATCCAAGACACTATTAATACCAGCTGGAGTAGAATTAACTCCCACTCACACACCAGCAAAGAGCCAATTCAATCCAGACCACTATCAATACCAGCTGGAGTGGCACTGAGTCCCACTCAAACACCAGAAATTAGCCAAATCAATCCAGACCTTTATTAGTACCAGCTGCAGTGGTACTGAGCCCCACTCACACACCAGGAAGGAGCCAATTCAATCCAGACCTCTATTAATATCAGCTGGAGTGGTACTGAGGCCCACACACACACCAGGAAGGAGGCAATTCAATCCAGACCTCTTTTAATATCAGCTGGAGTGGTACTGAGTCCCACTCACACACCAGGAAAGAGCCAATTCAATCCAGGGCTCTATTAATACCAGCGGGAGCAGTACTGAGTCGCACTCACACAGCAGGAAAGAGCCAATTCAACCAGACCTTTATTAAAACCAGCTGGAGTGGTACTGAGTCCCACTCACACACCAGGAAAGAGCCACTTCAATCCAGACCTCTATTAATACCAGCTGGAGTGGTACTGAGTCCCACTCACACACCAGCAAAGAGCCAATTCAATCCAGACCTCTTATTAATACCAGCTGGAGTGGTACTGATTCCCACTCACACACCAGTAAAGAGCCACTTCAATCCAGGCCTATTTTAATACCAGCTGGAGTGTTGCTGAGTCCCACTCACACACCAGGAAAGAACCACTTCATTCCAGACCTCTATTAATACCAGCTGGAGTGGAACTGAGTCGCACTCACAAACCAGGAAAGTGCCACTTCAATCCAGACCTCTATTAATACCAGCTGGAGTGGTACTGAGTCCCACTCACACACCAGGAAAGAGCCACTTCAATCCAGACATCTATTAATACCAGCTGTAGTGGTACTGAGTCCCACTCACACACCAGGAAAGTGACAATTCAATCCAGACCTCTATTAATACCAGCTGGAGTGGTACTGAGTCCCACGCATACACCAGGAAGGAGCCACTTCAATCCAGACCACTTCTTGATACCAGCTGGAGTAGAGTTGAGTCCCACGCACACACCAGGAAAGAGCCAATTCAACCAGACCTTTATTAAAACCAGCTGGAGTGGTACTGAGTCCCACTCACACAACAGGAAAGAGCCAATTCAATCCAGACCTCTATTAATACCAGCTGGAGTAGAACTGAGTCCCACGCACACACCAGGAAAGAGCCACTTCAATCCAGACCTCTATTAATGCCAGCTGGAGTTGTACTGAGCCCCACCCACACCCCAGGAAAGAGCCAATTCAATCCAGACCTCTTATTAATACCAGCTGGAGTGGTACGGAGTCCCACTCACACACCAGGAAAGAACCACTTCAATCCAGACCTCTATTAATACCAGCTGAAGTGTTACTGAATCCCACTCACAAACCAGGAGAGTGCCACTTCAATCCAGATCCCTATTAATACCAGCTGGAGTGGTATTGAGTCCCACTCACACACCAGGAAAGAGCCACATCAATCCAGACCTCTATTACTACCAGCTGGAGTGGTACCGAGTCCCACGCACTCACCAGGAAAGAGCCACTTCAATCCAGACCTCTATTAATACCAGCTCGAGTGGTACTGAGTCCCACTTGCACACCAGGAAAGAGCCACCTCAATCCAGACCTCTATTGATACCAGCTGTAGTGGTACTGAGTCCCGCTCACACACCAGGAAAGAGCCACTTCAATCCAGACATCTATTAATAACAGCTTGAGTAGAATTAACTCCCATTCACACACCAGGAAAGCGCCAATTCAGTCCAGACCTCTATCAATACCTGCTGGAGTGGTACTGAGTCCCACTCACACACCAGGAAAGAGCCACTTCAATCCAGTTCTCTATTGATGCCAGCTGGAGTGGTACAGAGTCGCACTCACACACCAGGAAAGAGCCACTTCAATCCAGACCTCTATTAATGCCAGCCGGAGTGTTACTGAGTCCCTCTCACACACCAGGAAAGAGCCACTTCAATCCAGACCTCTACTAATACCAGCTGGAGTGGTACTGAGTCCCACTCACACACCAGGAAAGGGACAATTCAATCCAAGACTCTATTAATACCAGCTGGAGCAGTACAGAGTCCCCCTCACACACCAGGAAAGAGCCAATTCAACCAGACCTCTACTAAAACCAGCTGGAGTGGTACTGAGTCCTACTCACACACCAGGAAAGAGCCACTTCAATCCAGACCTCTATTAATAACATCTGGAGTGGTACTGAGTCCCACTCAAACACCAGGAAGTAGCCAATTCAATCCAGATCTCTATTAATATCAGCTGGAGTGGTGCTGAGTCGCAGTCACACACCGGGGAAAAGCCAATTCAAGCCAGGGCTCTATTAATACCAGCTGGAGTAGTACTGAGTCCCACTCACACACCAGGAAAGAGCCACTTCAATCCAGACCTCTACTAATACCAGATGGATTGGTACTGAGTCGCACTCACACACCAGGAAAGTGAAACTTCAATCCAGACCACTATTAATACCAGCTGGAGTGGTACGGCGTCCCACTCACACACCAGGAAAGAGCCAAATCAATCCAGACCTCTATTAATACCAGCATTAGTGGTACTGAGTCGCGCTCACACACCAGGAAAGAGCCACTTCAATCCAGAACTCTATTAATACCAGCTGGAGTGATACTGTGTCCCTCTCACACACCAGGAGAGAGCCACTTCAATCCAGACCTCTACCAAGATTTGCTGGAGTGGTACTGACTCCCACTGACATACCAGGAAAGAGACAATTCAATCCAAGACACTATTAATACCAGCTGGAGTAGAATTAACTCCCACTCACACACCAGCAAAGAGCCAATTCAATCCAGACCACTATCAATACCAGCTGGAGTGGCACTGAGTCCCACTCAAACACCAGAAATTAGCCAAATCAATCCAGACCTCTATTAGTACCAGCTGCAGTGGTACTGAGCCCCACTCACACACCAGGAAGGAGCCAATTCAATCCAGACCTCTATTAATATCAGCTGGAGTGGTACTGAGGCCCACACACACACCAGGAAGGAGGCAATTCAATCCAGACCTCTTTTAATATCAGCTGGAGTGGTACTGAGTCCCACTCACACACCAGGAAAGAGCCACTTCAATCCAGACCTCTATTAATACCAGCTGGAGTGGGACTGAGTCCCACTCACACACCAGCAAAGAGCCAATTCAATCCAGACCTCTTATTAATACCAGCTGGAGTGTTGCTGAGTCCCACTCACACACCAGGAAAGAACCACTTCATTCCAGACCTCTATTAATACCAGCTGGAGTGGAACTGAGTCGCACTCACAAACCAGGAAAGTGCCACTTCAATCCAGACCTCTATTAATACCAGCTGGAGTGGTACTGAGTCCCACTCACACACCAGGAAAGAGCCACTTCAATCCAGACATCTATTAATACCAGCTGTAGTGGTACTGAGTCCCACTCACACACCAGGAAAGTGACAATTCAAACCAGACCTCTATTAATACCAGCTGGAGTGGTACTGAGTCCCACGCATACACCAGGAAGGAGCCACTTCAATCCAGACCACTTCTTAATACCAGCTGGAGTAGAACTGAGTCCCACGCACACACCAGGAAAGAGCCAATTCAACCAGACCTTTATTAAAACCAGCTGGAGTGGTACTGAGTCCCACTCACACAACAGGAAAGAGCCAATTCAATCCAGACCTCTATTAATACCAGCTGGAGTAGAACTGAGTCCCACGCACACACCAGGAAAGAGCCACTTCAATCCAGACCTCTATTAATGCCAGCTGGAGTTGTACTGAGCCCCACCCACACCCCAGGAAAGAGCCAATTCAATCCAGACCTCTTATTAATACCAGCTGGAGTGGTACGGAGTCCCACTCACACACCAGGAAAGAACCACTTCAATCCAGACCTCTATTAATACCAGCTGAAGTGTTACTGAATCCCACTCACAAACCAGGAGAGTGCCACTTCAATCCAGATCCCTATTAATACCAGCTGGAGTGGTACTGAGTCCCACTCACACACCAGGAAAGAGCCACTTCAATCCAGACCTCTATTACTACCAGCTGGAGTGGTACCGAGTCCCACGCACTCACCAGGAAAGAGCCACTTCAATCCAGACCTCTATTAATAACAGCTTGAGTAGAATTAACTCCCATTCACACACCAGGAAAGCGCCAATTCAGTCCAGACCTCTATCAATACCTGCTGGAGTGGGACTGAGTCCCACTCACACACCAGGAAAGAGCCACTTCAATCCAGTTCTCTATTGATGCCAGCTGGAGTGGTACAGAGTCGCAGTCACACACCAGGAAAGAGCCACTTCAATCCAGACCTCTATTAATGCCAGCCGGAGTGTTACTGAGTCCCTCTCACACACCAGGAAAGAGCCACTTCAATCCAGACCTCTACTAATACCAGCTGGAGTGGTACTGAGTCCCACGCACACACCAGGAAAGAGCCACTTCAATCCAGACCTCTATTAATAACATCTGGAGTGGTACTGAGTCCCACTCAAACACCAGGAAGTAGCCAATTCAATCCAGATCTCTATTAATATCAGCTGGAGTGGTGCTGAGTCGCAGTCACACACCGGGGAAAAGCCAATTCAAGCCAGGGCTCTATTAATACCAGCTGGAGTAGTACTGAGTCCCACTCAAACACCAGGAAAGAGCCACTTCAATCCAGACCTCTACTAATACCAGCTGGATTGGTACTGAGTCGCACTCACACACCAGGAAAGTGCCACTTCAAACCAGACCACTATTAATACCAGCTGGAGTGGTACGGAGTCCCACTCACACACCAGGAAAGAGCCAAATCAATCCAGACCTCTATTAATACCAGCATTAGTGGTACTGAGTCGCACTCACACACCAGGAAAGAGCCACTTCAATCCAGAACTCTATTAATACCAGCTGGAGTGATACTGTGTCCCTCTCACACACCAGGAGAGAGCCACTTCAATCCAGACCTCTACCAAGATTTGCTGGAGTGGTACTGACTCCCACTGACATACCAGGAAAGAGACAATTCAATCCAAGACACTATTAATACCAGCTGGAGTAGAATTAACTCCCACTCACACACCAGCAAAGAGCCAATTCAATCCAGACCACTATCAATACCAGCTGGAGTGGCACTGAGTCCCACTCAAACACCAGAAATTAGCCAAATCAATCCAGACCTCTATTAGTACCAGCTGCAGTGGTACTGAGCCCCACTCACACACCAGGAAGGAGCCAATTCAATCCAGACCTCTATTAATATCAGCTGGAGTGGTACTGAGGCCCACACACACACCAGGAAGGAGGCAATTCAATCCAGACCTCTTAATATCAGCTGGAGTGGTACTGAGTCCCACTCACACACCAGGAAAGAGCCAATTCAATCCAGGGCTCTATTAATACCAGCGGGAGCAGTACTGAGTCGCACTCACACAGCAGGAAAGAGCCAATTCAACCAGACCTTTATTAAAACCAGCTGGAGTGGTACTGAGTCCCACTCACACACCAGGAAAGAGCCACTTCAATCCAGACCTCTATTAATACCAGCTGGAGTGGTACTGAGTCCCACTCACACACCAGCAAAGAGCCAATTCAATCCAGACCACTTATTAATAACAGCTGGAGTGGTACTGAGTCCCACGCACCCACCAGGAAAGAGCCAATTCAATCCAGACCTCTTATTAATACCAGCTGGAGTGGTACTGAGTCCCACTCACACACCAGGAAAGAGCCACTTCAATCCAGGCCTATTTTAATACCAGCTGGAGTGTTGCTGAGTCCCACTCACACACCAGGAAAGAACCACTTCATTCCAGACCTCTATTAATACCAGCTGGAGTGGAACTGAGTCGCACTCACAAACCAGGAAAGTGCCACTTCAATCCAGACCTCTATTAATACCAGCTGGAGTGGTACTGAGTCCCACTCACACACCAGGAAAGAGCCACTTCAATCCAGACATCTATTAATACCAGCTGTAGTGTTAATGAGTCCCTCTCAAACACCAGGAAAGAGCCACTTCAATCCAGACCTCTACTAATACCAGCTGGAGTGGTACTGAGTCCCACTCACACACCAGGAAAGAACCACTTCATTCCAGACCTCTATTAATACCAGCTGGAGTGGAACTGAGTCGCACTCACAAACCAGGAATGTGCCACTTCAATCCAGACCTCTATTAATACCAGCTGGAGTGGTACTGAGTCCCACTCATACACCAGGAAAGAAGCACTTCAATCCAGACCTCTATTAATACCAGCTGGAGTGGTACTGAGTCCCACTCGCACACCAGGAAAGAAGCACTTCAATCCAGACATCTATTAATACCAGCGGTAGTGTTAATGAGTCCCTCTCAAACACCAGGAAAGAGCCACTTCAATCCAGACCTCTACTAATACCAGCTGGAGTGGTACTGAGTCCCACTCACACACCAGGAAAGAGACAATTCAATCCAGACCTCTATTAATACCAGCTGGAGTGGTACGGAGTCCCACTCGCACACCAGGAAAGAGCCACTTCAATCCAGAACTCTATTAATACCAGCTGTAGTGGTACCGAGTCCCACTTTCACACCAGGAAAGAGCCACTTCAATCCAGACCTCTATTAATACCAGCTGGAGTGGTACTGAGTCCCACCCACACACCAGGAAAGAGCCACTTCAATCCAGACCTCTATCAATATTAGCTGGAGTGGTACTGAGTCCCAGTCACACACCAGGAAAGAGCCAATTCAATCCAGACCACTTCTTAATACCAGCTGGAGTTGTACTGAGTCCCACGTAAACACCATGAAAGAGCCACTTCAATCCAGACCTCTTTTTCTACCAGCTGGAGTGATACTGTGTCCCTATCACACACCAGGAAAGAGCCACTTCAATCCAGACCTCTACCAAGATCAGCTGGAGTGGTACTGACTCCCACTCACATACCAGGAAAGAGACAATTCAATCCATGACACTATTAATACCAGCTGGAGTAGAATTAACTCCCACTCACACACCAGCAAAGAGCCAATTCAATCCAGACCACTATCAATACCAGCTGGAGTGGCACTGAGTCCCACTCAAACACCAGAAAATAGCCAAATCAATCCAGACCTCTATTAGTACCAGCTGCAGTGGTACTGAGCCCCAAAAACACACCAGGAAGGAGCCAATTCAATCCAGACCTCCGTTAATATCAGCTGGAGTGGTACTGAGGCCCACTCACACACCAGTAAGGAGCCAATTCAATCCAGACCTCTTTTAATATCAGGTGGAGTGGTACTGAGTCCCACTCACACACCAGGAAAGAGCCAATTCAATCCAGGGCTCTATTAATACCAGCGGGAGCAGTACTGAGTCGCACTCACACACCAGGAAAGAGCCAATTCAATCCAGACCACTTATTAATAACAGCTGGAGTGGTACTGAGTCCCACGCACCCACCAGGGAAGAGCCACTTCAATCCAGACCTCTATTAATGCCAGCTGGAGTGGTACTGAGCCCCACTCACACACCAGGTAAGAGCAAATTCACTCCAGACCTCTTATTAATACCAGCTGGAGTGGTACTGAGTCCCACTCACACACCAGGAAAGACCACTTCAATCCAGACTCTATTAATACCAGCTGGAGTGTTACTGAGTCCCACTCACAAACCAGGAAAGTGCCACTTCAATCCAGACCTCTATTAATACCAGCTGGAGTGGTACCGAGTCCCACTCACACACCAGGAAAGAGCCACTTCAATCCAGACCTCTATTAATACCAGCTGGAGTGGTACTGAGTCCCACTTGCACACCAGGAAAGAGCTACTTCAATCCAGACCTCTATTGATACCAGCTGGAGTGGTACTGAGTCCCACTCATACACCAGGAAAGAGCCACTTCAATCCAGACATCTATTAATACCAGCTGTAGTGTTAATGAGTCCCTCTCAAACACCAGGAAAGAGCCTCTTCAATCCAGACCTCTACAAATACCAGCTGGAGTAGTACTGAGTCCCACTCACACACCAGAAAAGAGACAATTCAATCCAGACCTCTATTAATACCAGCTGGAGTGGCACTGAGTCCCACTCACACACCAGGAAAGAGCCACTTCAATCCAGACCTCTTTTTCTACCAGCTGGAGTGGTACTGAGTCCCACTCACACACCAGGAAAGAGCCACATCAATCCAGACCTCTATTAATACCAGCTGGAGAAGAACTGAGTCCCACTCACACTCCAGGAAAGAGCCACTTCAATCCAGACCTCTATTAATACCAGATGCAGTGGTACTGAGTCCCACTCACACACCAGGAAAGAGACAATTCAATCGAAGACTCTATTAATACCAGCTTGAGTAGAGTTAACTCCCACTCACACACCAGGAAAGCGCCAATTCAATCCAGACCTCTATCAATACCAGCTGGAGTGGTACTGAGTCCCACTCACACACCGGGAAAGAGCAACTTCAAGCCAGGGCTCTATTAATACCAGCTGGAGTAGTACTGAGTCCCACTCACACACCAGGAAAGAACCACTTCAATCCAGACCTCTACTAATACCAGCTGGAGTGGTACTGAGCCCCACTCACAAACCAGGAAGGAGCCAATTCAACCTAGACCTCTATTAATATAATCTGGAGTGGTACTGAGTCCCACTCACACATCAGGAAGGAGCCAATTCAATCCAGACCTCTATTAATACCAGCGGGAGCAGTACTGAGTCCCACTCACACACCAGGAAAGAGCCAATTCAACCAGACCTTGATTAAAACCAGCTGGAGTGGTACTGAGTGCCACGCACACACCAGGAAAGAGCCACTTCAATCCAGACCTCTATTAATGCCAGCTGGAGTTGTACTGAGCCCCACCCACACCCCAGGAAAGAGCCAATTCAATCCAGACCTCTTATTAATACCAGCTGGAGTGGTACAGAGTCCCACTCACACACCAGGAAAGAACCACTTCAATCCAGACCTCTATTAATACCAGCTGAAGTGTTACTGAATCCCACTCACAAACCAGGAGAGTGCCACTTCAATCCAGATCCCTATTAATACCAGCTGGAGTGGTACTGAGTCCCACTCACACACCAGGAAAGAGCCACATCAATCCAGACCTCCATTACTACCAGCTGGAGTGGTACCGAGTCCCACGCACTCACCAGGAAAGAGCCACTTCAATCCAGACTTCTATTAATACCAGCTGGAGTGGTACTGAGTCCCACTTGCACACCAGGAAAGAGCCACTTCAATCCAGACCTCTATTGATACCAGCTGAGGGCGGCACAGTGGCGCAGTGGTTAGCACTGCAGCCTCACAGCTCCAGCAACCCGGGTTCAATTCTGGGTACTGCCTGTGTGGAGTTTGCAAGTTCTCCCTGTGTCTGCGTGGGTTTCCTCCGGGTGCTCCGGTTTCCTCCCACAAGCCAAAAGACTTGCAGGTTGGTAGGTAAATTTGCCATTATAAATTGCCCCTAGTATAGGTAGGTGGTAGGGAAATATAGGGACAAGTGGGGATGTGGTAGGAATATGGGATTAGTGTAGGATTAGTATAAATGGGTGGTTGATGGTCGGCACAGACTCGGTGGGCCGAAGGGCCTGTTTCAGTGCTGTATCTCTAAACTAAACATAAACAGCTGGAGTGGTACTGAGTCCCGCTCACACACCAGGAAAGAGCCACTTCAATCCAGACATCTATTAATAACAGCTTGAGTAGAATTAACTCCCATTCACACACCAGGAAAGCGCCAATTCAGTCCAGACCTCTATCAATACCTGCTGGAGTGGTACTGAGTCCCACTCACACACCAGGAAAGAGCCACTTCAATCCAGTTCTCTATTGATGCCAGCTGGAGAGGTACAGAGTCGCACTCACACACCAGGAAAGAGCCACTTCAATCCAGACCTCTATTAATGCCAGCTGGAGTGTTACTGAGTCCCTCTCACACACCAGGAAAGAGCCACTTCAATCCAGACCTCTACTAATACCAGCTGGAGTGGTACTGAGTCCCACTCACACACCAGGAAAGAGACAATTCAATCCAAGACTCTATTAATACCAGCTGGAGCAGTACAGAGTCCCCCTCACACACCAGGAAAGAGCCACTTCAATCCAGACCTCTATTAATAACATCTGGAGTGGTACTGAGTCCCACTCAAACACCAGGAAGTAGCCAATTCAATCCAGATCTCTATTAATATCAGCTGGAGTGGTGCTGAGTCGCAGTCACACACCGGGGAAAAGCCATTTCAAGCCAGGGCTCTATTAATACCAGCTGGAGTAGTACTGAGTCCCACTCACACACCAGGAAAGAGCCACTTCAATCCAGACCTCTACTAATACCAGCTGGATTGGTACTGAGTCGCACTCACACACCAGGAAAGTGCCACTTCAATCCAGACCACTATTAATACCAGCTGGAGTGGTACGGAGTCCCACTCACACACCAGGAAAGAGCCAAATCAATCCAGACCTCTATTAATACCAGCATTAGTGGTACTGAGTCGCACTCACACACCAGGAAAGAGCCACTTCAATCCAGAACTCTATTAATACCAGCTGGAGTGATACTGTGTCCCTCTCACACACCAGGAGAGAGCCACTTCAATCCAGACCTCTACCAAGATTTGCTGGAGTGGTACTGACTCCCACTGACATACCAGGAAAGAGACAATTCAATCCAAGACACTATTAATACCAGCTGGAGTAGAATTAACTCCCACTCACACACCAGCAAAGAGCCAATTCAATCCAGACCACTATCAATACCAGCTGGAGTGGCACTGAGTCCCACTCAAACACCAGAAATTAGCCAAATCAATCCAGACCTTTATTAGTACCAGCTGCAGTGGTACTGAGCCCCACTCACACACCAGGAAGGAGCCAATTCAATCCAGACCTCTATTAATATCAGCTGGAGTGGTACTGAGGCCCACACACACACCAGGAAGGAGGCAATTCAATCCAGACCTCTTTTAATATCAGCTGGAGTGGTACTGAGTCCCACTCACACACCAGGAAAGAGCCAATTCAATCCAGGGCTCTATTAATACCAGCGGGAGCAGTACTGAGTCGCACTCACACAGCAGGAAAGAGCCAATTCAACCAGACCTTTATTAAAACCAGCTGGAGTGGTACTGAGTCCCACTCACACACCAGGAAAGAGCCACTTCAATCCAGACCTCTATTAATACCAGCTGGAGTGGTACTGAGTCCCACTCACACACCAGCAAAGAGCCAATTCAATCCAGACCACTTATTAATAACAGCTGGAGTGGTACTGAGTCCCACGCACCCACCAGGAAAGAGCCAATTCAATCCAGACCTCTTATTAATACCAGCTGGAGTGGTACTGAGTCCCACTCACACACCAGGAAAGAGCCACTTCAATCCAGGCCTATTTTAATACCAGCTGGAGTGTTGCTGAGTCCCACTCACACACCAGGAAAGAACCACTTCATTCCAGACCTCTATTAATACCAGCTGGAGTGGAACTGAGTCGCACTCACAAACCAGGAAAGTGCCACTTCAATCCAGACCTCTATTAATACCAGCTGGAGTGGTACTGAGTCCCACTCACACACCAGGAAAGAGCCACTTCAATCCAGACATCTATTAATACCAGCTGTAGTGGTACTGAGTCCCACTCACACACCAGGAAAGTGACAATTCAATCCAGACCTCTATTAATACCAGCTGGAGTGGTACTGAGTCCCACGCATACACCAGGAAGGAGCCACTTCAATCCAGACCACTTCTTGATACCAGCTGGAGTAGAACTGAGTCCCACGCACACACCAGGAAAGAGCCAATTCAACCAGACCTTTATTAAAACCAGCTGGAGTGGTACTGAGTCCCACTCACACAACAGGAAAGAGCCAATTCAATCCAGACCTCTATTAATACCAGCTGGAGTAGAACTGAGTCCCACGCACACACCAGGAAAGAGCCACTTCAATCCAGACTTCTATTAATGCCAGCTGGAGTTGTACTGAGCCCCACCCACACCCCAGGAAAGAGCCAATTCAATCCAGACCTCTTATTAATACCAGCTAGAGTGGTACGGAGTCCCACTCACACACCAGGAAAGAACCACTTCAATCCAGACCTCTATTAATACCAGCTGAAGTGTTACTGAATCCCACTCACAAACCAGGAGAGTGCCACTTCAATCCAGATCCCTATTAATACCAGCTGGAGTGGTACTGAGTCCCACTCACACACCAGGAAAGAGCCACATCAATCCAGACCTCTATTACTACCAGCTGGAGTGGTACCGAGTCCCACGCACTCACCAGGAAAGAGCCACTTCAATCCAGACCTCTATTAATACCAGCTGGAGTGGTACTGAGTCCCACTTGCACACCAGGAAAGAGCCACCTCAATCCAGACTTCTATTGATACCAGCTGTAGTGGTACTGAGTCCCGCTCACACACCAGGAAAGAGCCACTTCAATCCAGACATCTATTAATAACAGCTTGAGTAGAATTAACTCCCATTCACACACCAGGAAAGCGCCAATTCAGTCCAGACCTCTATCAATACCTGCTGGAGTGGTACTGAGTCCCACTCACACACCAGGAAAGAGCCACTTCAATCCAGTTCTCTATTGATGCCAGCTGGAGTGGTACAGAGTCGCACTCAAACACCAGGAAAGAGCCACTTCAATCCAGACCTCTATTAATGCCAGCCGGAGTGTTACTGAGTCCCTCTCACACACCAGGAAAGAGCCACTTCAATCCAGACCTCTACTAATAGCAGCTGGAGTGGTACTGAGTCCCACTCACACACCAGGAAAGGGACAATTCAATCCAAGACTCTATTAATACCAGCTGGAGCAGTACAGAGTCCCCCTCACACACCAGGAAAGAGCCAATTCAACCAGACCTCTACTAAAACCAGCTGGAGTGGTACTGAGCCCTACTCACACACCAGGAAAGAGCCACTTCAATCCATACCTCTATTAATAACATCTGGAGTGGTACTGAGTCCCACTCAAACACCAGGAAGTAGCCAATTCAATCCAGATCTCTATTAATATCAGCTGGAGTGGTGCTGAGTCGCAGTCACACACCGGGGAAAAGCCAATTCAAGCCAGGGCTCTATTAATACCAGCTGGAGTAGTACTGAGTCCCACTCACACACCAGGAAAGAGCCACTTCAATCCAGACCTCTACTAATACCAGATGGATTGGTACTGAGTCGCACTCACACACCAGGAAAGTGAAACTTCAATCCAGACCACTATTAATACCAGCTGGAGTGGTACGGCGTCCCACTCACACACCAGGAAAGAGCCAAATCAATCCAGACCTCTATTAATACCAGCATTAGTGGTACTGAGTCGCGCTCACACACCAGGAAAGAGCCACTTCAATCCAGAACTCTATTAATACCAGCTGGAGTGATACTGTGTCCCTCTCACACACCAGGAGAGAGCCACTTCAATCCAGACCTCTACCAAGATTTGCTGGAGTGGTACTGACTCCCACTGACATACCAGGAAAGAGACAATTCAATCCAAGACACTATTAATACCAGCTGGAGTAGAATTAACTCCCACTCACACACCAGCAAAGAGCCAATTCAATCCAGACCACTATCAATACCAGCTGGAGTGGCACTGAGTCCCACTCAAACACCAGAAATTAGCCAAATCAATCCAGACCTCTATTAGTACCAGCTGCAGTGGTACTGAGCCCCACTCACACACCAGGAAGGAGCCAATTCAATCCAGACCTCTATTAATATCAGCTGGAGTGGTACTGAGGCCCACACACACACCAGGAAGGAGGCAATTCAATCCAGACCTCTTTTAATATCAGCTGGAGTGGTACTGAGTCCCACTCACACACCAGGAAAGAGCCACTTCAATCCAGACCTCTATTAATACCAGCTGGAGTGGGACTGAGTCCCACTCACACACCAGCAAAGAGCCAATTCAATCCAGACCTCTTATTAATACCAGCTGGAGTGTTGCTGAGTCCCACTCACACACCAGGAAAGAACCACTTCATTCCAGACCTCTATTAATACCAGCTGGAGTGGAACTGAGACGCACTCACAAACCAGGAAAGTGCCACTTCAATCCAGACCTCTATTAATACCAGCTGGAGTGGTACTGAGTCCCACTCACACACCAGGAAAGAGCCACTTCAATCCAGACATCTATTAATACCAGCTGTAGTGGTACTGAGTCCCACTCACACACCAGGAAAGTGACAATTCAAACCAGACCTCTATTAATACCAGCTGGAGTGGTACTGAGTCCCACGCATACACCAGGAAGGAGCCACTTCAATCCAGACCACTTCTTAATACCAGCTGGAGTAGAACTGTGTCCCACGCACACACCAGGAAAGAGCCAATTCAACCAGACCTTTATTAATACCAGCTGGAGTGGTACTGAGTCCCACTCACACAACAGGAAAGAGCCAATTCAATCCAGACCTCTATTAATACCAGCTGGAGTAGAACTGAGTCCCACGCACACACCAGGAAAGAGCCACTTCAATCCAGACCTCTATTAATGCCAGCTGAAGTGTTACTGAATCCCACTCACAAACCAGGAGAGTGCCACTTCAATCCAGATCCCTATTAATACCAGCTGGAGTGGTACTGAGTCCCACTCACACACCAGGAAAGAGCCACATCAATCCAGACCTCTATTACTACCAGCTGGAGTGGTACCGAGTCCCACGCACTCACCAGGAAAGAGCCACTTCAATCCAGACCTCTATTAATACCAGCTGGAGTGGTACTGAGTCCCACTTGCACACCAGGAAAGAGCCACCTCAATCCAGACCTCTATTGATACCAGCTGGAGTGGTACTGAGTCCCGCTCACACACCAGGAAAGAGCCACTTCAATCCAGACATCTATTAATAACAGCTTGAGTAGAATTAACTCCCATTCACACACCAGGAAAGCGCCAATTCAGTCCAGACCTCTATCAATACCTGCTGGAGTGGGACTGAGTCCCACTCACACACCAGGAAAGAGCCACTTCAATCCAGTTCTCTATTAATGCCAGCTGGAGTGGTACTGAGTCCCACGCACACACCAGGAAAGAGCCACTTCAATCCAGACCTCTATTAATAACATCTGGAGTGGTACTGAGTCCCACTCAAACACCAGGAAGTAGCCAATTCAATCCAGATCTCTATTAATATCAGCTGGAGTGGTGCTGAGTCGCAGTCACACACCGGGGAAAAGCCAATTCAAGCCAGGGCTCTATTAATACCAGCTGGAGTAGTACTGAGTCCCACTCAAACACCAGGAAAGAGCCACTTCAATCCAGACCTCTACTAATACCAGCTGGATTGGTACTGAGTCGCACTCACACACCAGGAAAGTGCCACTTCAATCCAGACCACTATTAATACCAGCTGGAGTGGTACGGAGTCCCACTCACACACCAGGAAAGAGCCAAATCAATCCAGACCTCTATTAATACCAGCATTAGTGGTACTGAGTCGCACTCACACACCAGGAAAGAGCCACTTCAATCCAGAACTCTATTAATACCAGCTGGAGTGATACTGTGTCCCTCTCACACACCAGGAGAGAGCCACTTCAATCCAGACCTCTACCAAGATTTGCTGGAGTGGTACTGACTCCCACTGACATACCAGGAAAGAGACAATTCAATCCAAGACACTATTAATACCAGCTGGAGTAGAATTAACTCCCACTCACACACCAGCAAAGAGCCAATTCAATCCAGACCACTATCAATACCAGCTGGAGTGGCACTGAGTCCCACTCAAACACCAGAAATTAGCCAAATCAATCCAGACCTCTATTAGTACCAGCTGCAGTGGTACTGAGCCCCACTCACACACCAGGAAGGAGCCAATTCAATCCAGACCTCTATTAATATCAGCTGGAGTGGTACTGAGGCCCACACACACACCAGGAAGGAGGCAATTCAATCCAGACCTCTTTTAATATCAGCTGGAGTGGTACTGAGTCCCACTCACACACCAGGAAAGAGCCAATTCAATCCAGGGCTCTATTAATACCAGCGGGAGCAGTACTGAGTCGCACTCACACAGCAGGAAAGAGCCAATTCAACCAGACCTTTATTAAAACCAGCTGGAGTGGTACTGAGTCCCACTCACACACCAGGAAAGAGCCACTTCAATCCAGACCTCTATTAATACCAGCTGGAGTGGTACTGAGTCCCACTCACACACCAGCAAAGAGCCAATTCAATCCAGACCACTTATTAATAACAGCTGGAGTGGTACTGAGTCCCACGCACCCACCAGGAAAGAGCCAATTCAATCCAGACCTCTTATTAATACCAGCTGGAGTGGTACTGAGTCCCACTCACACACCAGGAAAGAGCCACTTCAATCCAGGCCTATTTTAATACCAGCTGGAGTGTTGCTGAGTCCCACTCACACACCAGGAAAGAACCACTTCATTCCAGACCTCTATTAATACCAGCTGGAGTGGAACTGAGTCGCACTCACAAACCAGGAAAGTGCCACTTCAATCCAGACCTCTATTGATACCAGCTGGAGTGGTACTGAGTCCCACTCACACACCAGGAAAGAGCCACTTCAATCCAGACATCTATTAATACCAGCTGTAGTGTTAATGAGTCCCTATCACACACCAGGAAAGAGCCACTTCAATCCAGACCTCTACTAATACCAGCTGGAGTGGTACTGAGTCGCACTCACACACCAGGAAAGTGCCACTTCAATCCAGACCACTATTAATACCAGCTGGAGTGGTACGGAGTCCCACTCACACACCAGGAAAGAGCCAAATCAATCCAGACCTCTATTAATACCAGCATTAGTGGTACTGAGTCGCACTCACACACCAGGAAAGAACCACTTCAATCCAGAACTCTATTAATACCAGCTGGAGTGATACTGTGTCCCTCTCACACACCAGGAGAGAGCCACTTCAATCCAGACCTCTACCAAGATTTGCTGGAGTGGTACTGACTCCCACTGACATACCAGGAAAGAGACAATTCAATCCAAGACACTATTAATACCAGCTGGAGTAGAATTAACTCCCACTCACACACCAGCAAAGAGCCAATTCAATCCAGACCACTATCAATACCAGCTGGAGTGGCACTGAGTCCCACTCAAACACCAGAAATTAGCCAAATCAATCCAGACCTCTATTAGTACCAGCTGCAGTGGTACTGAGCCCCACTCACACACCAGGAAGGAGCCAATTCAATCCAGACCTCTATTAATATCAGCTGGAGTGGTACTGAGGCCCACACACACACCAGGAAGGAGGCAATTCAATCCAGACCTCTTTTAATATCAGCTGGAGTGGTACTGAGTCCCACTCACACACCAGGAAAGAGCCACTTCAATCCAGACATCTATTAATACCAGCTGTAGTGGTACTGAGTCCCACTCACACCCCAGGAAAGAGCCAATTCAATCCAGACCTCTTATTAATACCAGCTAGAGTGGTACGGAGTCCCACTCACACACCAGGAAAGAACCACTTCAATCCAGACCTCTATTAATACCAGCTGAAGTGTTACTGAATCCCACTCACAAACCAGGAGAGTGCCACTTCAATCCAGATCCCTATTAATACCAGCTGGAGTGGTACTGAGTCCCACTCACACACCAGGAAAGAGCCACATCAATCCAGACCTCTATTACTACCAGCTGGAGTGGTACCGAGTCCCACGCACTCACCAGGAAAGAGCCACTTCAATCCAGACCTCTATTAATACCAGCTGGAGTGGTACTGAGTCCCACTTGCACACCAGGAAAGAGCCACCTCAATCCAGACTTCTATTGATACCAGCTGTAGTGGTACTGAGTCCCGCTCACACACCAGGAAAGAGCCACTTCAATCCAGACATCTATTAATAACAGCTTGAGTAGAATTAACTCCCATTCACACACCAGGAAAGCGCCAATTCAGTCCAGACCTCTATCAATACCTGCTGGAGTGGTACTGAGTCCCACTCACACACCAGGAAAGAGCCACTTCAATCCAGTTCTCTATTGATGCCAGCTGGAGTGGTACAGAGTCGCACTCAAACACCAGGAAAGAGCCACTTCAATCCAGACCTCTATTAATGCCAGCCGGAGTGTTACTGAGTCCCTCTCACACACCAGGAAAGAGCCACTTCAATCCAGACCTCTACTAATAGCAGCTGGAGTGGTACTGAGTCCCACTCACACACCAGGAAAGGGACAATTCAATCCAAGACTCTATTAATACCAGCTGGAGCAGTACAGAGTCCCCCTCACACACCAGGAAAGAGCCAATTCAACCAGACCTCTACTAAAACCAGCTGGAGTGGTACTGAGCCCTACTCACACACCAGGAAAGAGCCACTTCAATCCATACCTCTATTAATAACATCTGGAGTGGTACTGAGTCCCACTCAAACACCAGGAAGTAGCCAATTCAATCCAGATCTCTATTAATATCAGCTGGAGTGGTGCTGAGTCGCAGTCACACACCGGGGAAAAGCCAATTCAAGCCAGGGCTCTATTAATACCAGCTGGAGTAGTACTGAGTCCCACTCACACACCAGGAAAGAGCCACTTCAATCCAGACCTCTACTAATACCAGATGGATTGGTACTGAGTCGCACTCACACACCAGGAAAGTGAAACTTCAATCCAGACCACTATTAATACCAGCTGGAGTGGTACGGCGTCCCACTCACACACCAGGAAAGAGCCAAATCAATCCAGACCTCTATTAATACCAGCATTAGTGGTACTGAGTCGCGCTCACACACCAGGAAAGAGCCACTTCAATCCAGAACTCTATTAATACCAGCTGGAGTGATACTGTGTCCCTCTCACACACCAGGAGAGAGCCACTTCAATCCAGACCTCTACCAAGATTTGCTGGAGTGGTACTGACTCCCACTGACATACCAGGAAAGAGACAATTCAATCCAAGACACTATTAATACCAGCTGGAGTAGAATTAACTCCCACTCACACACCAGCAAAGAGCCAATTCAATCCAGACCACTATCAATACCAGCTGGAGTGGCACTGAGTCCCACTCAAACACCAGAAATTAGCCAAATCAATCCAGACCTCTATTAGTACCAGCTGCAGTGGTACTGAGCCCCACTCACACACCAGGAAGGAGCCAATTCAATCCAGACCTCTATTAATATCAGCTGGAGTGGTACTGAGGCCCACACACACACCAGGAAGGAGGCAATTCAATCCAGACCTCTTTTAATATCAGCTGGAGTGGTACTGAGTCCCACTCACACACCAGGAAAGAGCCACTTCAATCCAGACCTCTATTAATACCAGCTGGAGTGGGACTGAGTCCCACTCACACACCAGCAAAGAGCCAATTCAATCCAGACCTCTTATTAATACCAGCTGGAGTGTTGCTGAGTCCCACTCACACACCAGGAAAGAACCACTTCATTCCAGACCTCTATTAATACCAGCTGGAGTGGAACTGAGACGCACTCACAAACCAGGAAAGTGCCACTTCAATCCAGACCTCTATTAATACCAGCTGGAGTGGTACTGAGTCCCACTCACACACCAGGAAAGAGCCACTTCAATCCAGACATCTATTAATACCAGCTGTAGTGGTACTGAGTCCCACTCACACACCAGGAAAGTGACAATTCAAACCAGACCTCTATTAATACCAGCTGGAGTGGTTCTGAGTCCCACGCATACACCAGGAAGGAGCCACTTCAATCCAGACCACTTCTTAATACCAGCTGGAGTAGAACTGTGTCCCACGCACACACCAGGAAAGAGCCAATTCAACCAGACCTTTATTAATACCAGCTGGAGTGGTACTGAGTCCCACTCACACAACAGGAAAGAGCCAATTCAATCCAGACCTCTATTAATACCAGCTGGAGTAGAACTGAGTCCCACGCACACACCAGGAAAGAGCCACTTCAATCCAGACCTCTATTAATGCCAGCTGAAGTGTTACTGAATCCCACTCACAAACCAGGAGAGTGCCACTTCAATCCAGATCCCTATTAATACCAGCTGGAGTGGTACTGAGTCCCACTCACACACCAGGAAAGAGCCACATCAATCCAGACCTCTATTACTACCAGCTGGAGTGGTACCGAGTCCCACGCACACACCAGGAAAGAGCCACTTCAATCCAGACCTCTATTAATACCAGCTGGAGTGGTACTGAGTCCCACTTGCACACCAGGAAAGAGCCACCTCAATCCAGACCTCTATTGATACCAGCTGGAGTGGTACTGAGTCCCGCTCACACACCAGGAAAGAGCCACTTCAATCCAGACATCTATTAATAACAGCTTGAGTAGAATTAACTCCCATTCACACACCAGGAAAGCGCCAATTCAGTCCAGACCTCTATCAATACCTGCTGGAGTGGGACTGAGTCCCACTCACACACCAGGAAAGAGCCACTTCAATCCAGTTCTCTATTAATGCCAGCTGGAGTGGTACTGAGTCCCACGCACACACCAGGAAAGAGCCACTTCAATCCAGACCTCTATTAATAACATCTGGAGTGGTACTGAGTCCCACTCAAACACCAGGAAGTAGCCAATTCAATCCAGATCTCTATTAATATCAGCTGGAGTGGTGCTGAGTCGCAGTCACACACCGGGGAAAAGCCAATTCAAGCCAGGGCTCTATTAATACCAGCTGGAGTAGTACTGAGTCCCACTCAAACACCAGGAAAGAGCCACTTCAATCCAGACCTCTACTAATACCAGCTGGATTGGTACTGAGTCGCACTCACACACCAGGAAAGTGCCACTTCAATCCAGACCACTATTAATACCAGCTGGAGTGGTACGGAGTCCCACTCACACACCAGGAAAGAGCCAAATCAATCCAGACCTCTATTAATACCAGCATTAGTGGTACTGAGTCGCACTCACACACCAGGAAAGAGCCACTTCAATCCAGAACTCTATTAATACCAGCTGGAGTGATACTGTGTCCCTCTCACACACCAGGAGAGAGCCACTTCAATCCAGACCTCTACCAAGATTTGCTGGAGTGGTACTGACTCCCACTGACATACCAGGAAAGAGACAATTCAATCCAAGACACTATTAATACCAGCTGGAGTAGAATTAACTCCCACTCACACACCAGCAAAGAGCCAATTCAATCCAGACCACTATCAATACCAGCTGGAGTGGCACTGAGTCCCACTCAAACACCAGAAATTAGCCAAATCAATCCAGACCTCTATTAGTACCAGCTGCAGTGGTACTGAGCCCCACTCACACACCAGGAAGGAGCCAATTCAATCCAGACCTCTATTAATATCAGCTGGAGTGGTACTGAGGCCCACACACACACCAGGAAGGAGGCAATTCAATCCAGACCTCTTTTAATATCAGCTGGAGTGGTACTGAGTCCCACTCACACACCAGGAAAGAGCCAATTCAATCCAGGGCTCTATTAATACCAGCGGGAGCAGTACTGAGTCGCACTCACACAGCAGGAAAGAGCCAATTCAACCAGACCTTTATTAAAACCAGCTGGAGTGGTACTGAGTCCCACTCACACACCAGGAAAGAGCCACTTCAATCCAGACCTCTATTAATACCAGCTGGAGTGGTACTGAGTCCCACTCACACACCAGCAAAGAGCCAATTCAATCCAGACCACTTATTAATAACAGCTGGAGTGGTACTGAGTCCCACGCACCCACCAGGAAAGAGCCAATTCAATCCAGACCTCTTATTAATACCAGCTGGAGTGGTACTGAGTCCCACTCACACACCAGGAAAGAGCCACTTCAATCCAGGCCTATTTTAATACCAGCTGGAGTGTTGCTGAGTCCCACTCACACACCAGGAAAGAACCACTTCATTCCAGACCTCTATTAATACCAGCTGGAGTGGAACTGAGTCGCACTCACAAACCAGGAAAGTGCCACTTCAATCCAGACCTCTATTGATACCAGCTGGAGTGGTACTGAGTCCCACTCACACACCAGGAAAGAGCCACTTCAATCCAGACATCTATTAATACCAGCTGTAGTGTTAATGAGTCCCTATCACACACCAGGAAAGAGCCACTTCAATCCAGACCTCTACTAATACCAGCTGGAGTGGTACTGAGTCGCACTCACACACCAGGAAAGTGCCACTTCAATCCAGACCACTATTAATACCAGCTGGAGTGGTACGGAGTCCCACTCACACACCAGGAAAGAGCCAAATCAATCCAGACCTCTATTAATACCAGCATTAGTGGTACTGAGTCGCACTCACACACCAGGAAAGAACCACTTCAATCCAGAACTCTATTAATACCAGCTGGAGTGATACTGTGTCCCTCTCACACACCAGGAGAGAGCCACTTCAATCCAGACCTCTACCAAGATTTGCTGGAGTGGTACTGACTCCCACTGACATACCAGGAAAGAGACAATTCAATCCAAGACACTATTAATACCAGCTGGAGTAGAATTAACTCCCACTCACACACCAGCAAAGAGCCAATTCAATCCAGACCACTATCAATACCAGCTGGAGTGGCACTGAGTCCCACTCAAACACCAGAAATTAGCCAAATCAATCCAGACCTCTATTAGTACCAGCTGCAGTGGTACTGAGCCCCACTCACACCAGGAAGGAGCCAATTCAATCCAGACCTCTTTTAATATCAGCTGGAGTGGTACTGAGTCCCACTCACACACCAGGAAAGAGCCAATTCAATCCAGGGCTCTATTAATACCAGCGGGAGCAGTACTGAGTCGCACTCACACAGCAGGAAAGAGCCAATTCAACCAGACCTTTATTGAAACCAGCTGGAGTGGTACTGAGTCCCACTCACACACCAGGAAAGAGCCACTTCAATCCAGACCTCTATTAATACCAGCTGGAGTGGTACTGAGTCCCACTCACACACCAGCAAAGAGCCAATTCAATCCAGACCACTTATTAATAACAGCTGGAGTGGTACTGAGTCCCACGCACCCACCAGGAAAGAGCCAATTCAATCCAGACCTCTTATTAATACCAGCTGGAGTGGTACTGAGTCCCACTCACACAGCAGGAAAGAGACAATTCAATCCAGGCCTATTTTAATATCAGCTGGAGTGGTACTGAGTCCCACTCACACACCAGGAAAGAGCCACTTCAATCCAGGCCTATTTTAATACCAGCTGGAGTGTTGACGAGTCCCACTCACACACCAGGAAAGAACCACGACATTCCAGACCTCTATTAATACCAGCTGGAGTGGAACTGAGTCGCACTCACAAACCAGGAAAGTGCCACTTCAATCCAGACCTCTATTAATACCAGCTGGAGTGGTACTGAGTCCCACTCACACACCAGGAAAGAGCCACTTCAATCCAGACATCTATTAATACCAGCTGTAGTGTTAATGAGTCCCTCTCAAACACCAGGTAAGAGCCACTTCAATCCAGACCTCTACTAATACCAGCTGGAGTGGTACTGAGTCCCACTCACACACCAGGAAAGAGACAATTCAATCCAGACCTCTATTAATACCAGCTGGAGTGGTACTGAGTCCCACTCACACACCAGGAAAGAGCCACTTCAATCCAGACCTCTATTAATAACAGCTGGAGTGGTACTGAGTCCCACTCGCACACCAGGAAAGAGCCACATCAATCCAGACCTCTATTAATACCAGCTGTAGTGGTACCGAGTCCCACTCACACACCAGGAAAGAACCACTTCAATCCAGAACTCTATTAATACCAGCTGGAGTGGTACTGAGTCCCACTTTCACACCAGGAAAGAGCCACTTCAATCCAGACCTCTATTAATACCAGCTGGAGTGGTACTGAGTCCCACGCACCCACCAGGAAAGAGCCAATTCAATCCAGACCTCTTATTAATACCAGCTGGAGTGGTACTGAGTCCCACTCACACACCAGGAAAGAGCCACTTCAATCCAGGTCTATTTTAATACCAGCTGGAGTGTTGCTGAGTCCCACTCACACACCAGGAAAGAACCACTTCATTCCAGACCTCTATTAATACCAGCTGGAGTGGAACTGAGTCGCACTCACAAACCAGGAATGTACCACTTCAATCCAGACCTCTATTAATACCAGCTGGAGTGGTACAGAGTCCCACTCATACACCAGGAAAGAAGCACTTCAATCCAGACCTCTATTAATACCAGCTGGAGTGGTACTGAGTCCCACTCACACACCAGGAAAGTGACAATTCAATCCAGACCTCTATTAATACCAGCTGGAGTGGTACTGAGTCCCACACATACACCAGGAAGGAGCCACTTCAATCCAGACCTCTATCAATATCAGCTGGAGTGGTACTGAGTCCCAGTCACACACCAGGAAAGAGCCAATTCAATCCAGACCACTTCTTAATACCAGCTGGGGTTGTACTGAGTCCCACGTAAACACCATGAAAGAGCCACTTCAATCCAGACCTCTTTTTCTACCAGCTGGAGTGATACTGTGTCCCTATCACACACCAGGAAAGAGCCACTTCAATCCAGACCTCTACTAATACCAGCTGGAGTGGTACTGAGTCGCACTCACACACCAGGAAAGAGCCACTTCAATCCAGAACTCTATTAATACCAGCTGGAGTGATACTGTGTCCCTCTCACACACCAGGAGAGAGCCACTTCAATCCAGACCTCTACCAAGATTTGCTGGAGTGGTACTGACTCCCACTCACACACCAGGAAAGAGCCACTTCTATCCAGGCCTATTTTAATACCAGCTGGAGTGTTGCTGAGTCCCACTCACACACCAGGAAAGAACCACTTCATTCCAGACCTCTATTAATACCAGCTGGAGTGGAACTGAGTCGCACTCACAAACCAGGAAAGTGCCACTTCAATCCAGACCTCTATTAATACCAGCTGGAGTGGTACTGAGTCCCACTCACACACCAGGAAAGAGCCACTTCAATCCAGACATCTATTAATACCAGCTGTAGTGTTAATGAGTCCCTCTCAAACACCAGGAAAGAGCCACTTCAATCCAGACCTCTACTAATACCAGCTGGAGTGGTACTGAGTCCCACTCACACACCAGGAAAGAGACAATTCAATCCAGACCTCTATTAATACCAGCTGGAGTGGTACTGAGTCCCACTCACACACCAGGAAAGAGCCACTTCAATCCAGACCTCTATTAATAACAGCTGGAGTGGTACTGAGTCCCACTCGCACACCAGGAAAGAGCCACATCAATCCAGACCTCTATTAATACCAGCTGGAGTGGTACCGAGTCCCACTCACACACCAGGAAAGAGCCACTTCAATCCAGAACTCTATTAATACCAGCTGGAGTGGTACTGAGTCCCACTTTCACACCAGGAAAGAGCCACTTCAATCCAGACCTCTATTAATACCAGCTGGAGTGGTACTGAGTCCCACTTGCACACCAGGAAAGAGCCACTTCAATCCAGACCTCTACTAATACCAGCTGGAGTGGTACTGAGTACCACTCACACACCAGGAAAGTGACAATTCAATCCAGACCTCTATCATTACCTGCTGGAGTGGTACTGAGTCCCACTCACACACCAGGAAAGAGCCATTTCAATCCAGACCTCTATTAATACCAGCTGGAGTGGTACTGAGTCCCACCCACACACCAGGAAAGAGCCAATTCAATCCAGACCACTTCTTAATACCAGCTGGAGTTGTACTGAGTCCCACGTAAACACCATGAAAGAGCCACTTCAATCCAGACCTCTTTTTCTACCAGCTGGAGTGATGCTGTGTCCCTATCACACACCAGGAAAGAGCCACATCAATCCAGACCTCTACCAAGATCAGCTGGAGTGGTACTGACTCCCACTCACATACCAGGAAAGAGACAATTCAATCCAAGACACTATTAATACCAGCTGGAGTAGAATTAACTCCCACTCACACACCAGCAAAGAGCCAATTCAATCCAGACCACTATCAATACCAGCTGGAGTGGCACTGAGTCCCACTCAAACACCAGAAAATAGCCAAATCAATCCAGACCTCTATTAGTACCAGCTGCAGTGGTACTGAGCCCCACTCACACACCAGGAAGGAGCCAATTCAATCCAGACCTCCGTTAATATCAGCTGGAGTGGTACTGAGGCCCACTCACACACCAGGAAGGAGCCAATTCAATCCAGACCTCTTTTAATATCAGGTGGAGTGGTACTGAGTCCCACTCACACACCAGGAAAGAGCCAATTCAATCCAGGGCTCTATTAATACCAGCGGGAGCAGTACTGAGTCGCACTCACACACCTGGAAAGAGCCAATTGAACCAGACCTTTATTAAAACCAGCTGAAGTGGTACTGAGTCCCACTCACAGACCAGCAAAGAGCCAATTCAATCCAGACCAATTATTAATAACAGCTGGAGTGGTACTGAGTCCCACGCACCCACCAGGGAAGAGCCACTTCAATCCAGACCTCTATTAATGCCAGCTGGAGTGGTACTGAGCCCCACTCACACACCAGGTAAGAGCCAATTCACTCCAGACCTCTTATTAATACCAGCTGGAGTGGTACTGAGTCCCACTCACAAACCAGGAAAGTGCCACTTCAATCCAGACCTCTATTAATACCAGCTGGAGTGGTACCGAGTCCCACTTGCACACCAGGAAAGAGCTACTTCAATCCAGACCTCTACTAATACCAGCTGGAGTGGTACTGAGTCCCACTCATACACCAGGAAAGAGCCACTTCAATCCAGACATTTATTAATACCAGCTGTAGTGTTAATGAGTCCCTCTCAAACACCAGGAAAGAGCCTCTTCAATCCAGACTTCTACAAATACCAGCTGGAGTGGTACTGAGTCCCACTCACACACCAGAAAAGAGACAATTCAATCCAGACCTCTATTAATACCAGCTGGAGTGGCACTGAATCCCACTCACACACCAGGAAAGAGCCACTTCAATCCAGACCTCTTTTTCTACCAGCTGGAGTGGTACTGAGTCCCGCTCACACTCCAGGAAAGAGCCACTTCAATCCAGACCTCTATTAATACCAGATGCAGTGGTACTGAGTCCCACTCACACACCAGGAAAGAGACAATTCAATCGAAGACTCTATTAATACCAGCTCGAGTAGAGTTAACTCCCACTCACACACCAGGAAAGCGCCAATTCAATCCAGACCTCTATCAATACCAGCTGGAGTGGTACTGAGTCCCACTCACACACCGGGAAAGAGCAATTTCAAGCCAGGGCTCTATTAATACCAGCTGGAGTAGTACTGAGTCCCACTCACACACCAGGAAAGAACCACTTCAATCCAGACCTCTACTAATACCAGCTGGAGTGGTACTGAGTCCTACTCACACACCAGGAAAGAGCCGCTACAATCCAGACCTCTATTACTACCAGCTGGAGTGGTACTGAGCCCCACTCACAAACCAGGAAGGAGATAATTCAACCTAGACCTCTATTAATATCATCTGGAGTGTTACTGAGTCCCACTCACACACCAGGAAGGAGCGAATTCAATCCAGACCTCTATTAATACCAGCGGGAGCAGTACTGAGTCCCACTCACACACCAGGAAAGAGCCAATTCAACCAGACCTTTATTAAAACCAGCTGGAGTGGTACTGAGTCCCACTCACACAACAGGAAAGAGCCAATTCAATCCAGACCTCTATTAATACCAGCTGGAGTAGAACTGAGTCCCACGCACACACCAGGAAAGAGCCACTTCAATCCAGACCTCTATTAATGCCAGCTGGAGTTGTTCTGAGCCCCACGCACACCCCAGGAAAGAGCCAATTCAATCCAGACCTCTTATTAATACCAGCTGGAGTGTTACTGAATCCCACTCACAAACCAGGAGAGTGCCACTTCAATCCAGATCCCTATTAATACCAGCTGGAGTGGTACTGAGTCCCACTCACACACCAGGAAAGAGCCACATCAATCCAGACCTCTATTACTACCAGCTGGAGTGGTACCGGGTCCCACGCACTCACCAGGAAAGAGCCACTTCAATCCAGACCTCTATTAATACCAGCTGGAGTGGTACTGAGTCCCACTTGCACACCAGGAAAGAGCCACTTCAATCCAGACCTCTATTGATACCAGCTCGAGTGGTACTGAGTCCCGCTCACACACCAGGAAAGAGCCACTTCAATCCAGACATCTATTAATAACAGCTTGAGTAGAATTAACTCCCATTCACACACCAGGAAAGCGCCAATTCAGTCCAGACCTCTATCAATACCTGCTGGAGTGGTACTGAGTCCCACTCACACACCAGGAAAGAGCCACTTCAATCCAGATCTCTATTAATACCAGCTGGAGTGGTACTGAGTCCCACCCACACACCAGGAAAGAGCCACTTCAATCCAGACCTCTATTAATACCAGCTGGAGTGGTACTGAGTCCCACTCATACACCAGGAAGGAGCCACTTCAATCCAGACCTCTATCAATATCAGCGGGAGTGGTACTGAGTCCTAGTCACACACCAGGAAAGAGCCAATTCAATCCAGACCACTTCTTAATACCAGCTGGAGTTGTACTGAGTCCCACGCACACACCAGGAAAGAGCCACTTCAATCCAGACCTCTTTTTCTACCAGCTGGAGTGGTACTGAGTCCCACTCACACACCAGGGAAGAGCCAATTCAATCCAGACCTCTTATTAATACCAGCTAGAGTGGTACTGAGTCCCACTCACACACCAGGAAAGAGCCACTTCAATCCTGACCTCTATTAATACCAGCTGGAGAAGAACTGTATCCCACTCACACTCCAGGAAAGAGCCACTTCAATCCAGACCTCTATTAATACCAGCTGCAGTGGTACTGAGTCCCACTCACACACCAGGAAAGGGATAATTCAATCGTAGACTCTATTAATACCAGCTTGAGTAGAATTAACTCCCACTCACACACCAGGAAAGCGCCAATTCAATCCAGACCTCTTTCAATACAAACTGGAGTGGTACTGAGTCCCACTCACACACCGGGAAAGAGCAATTTCAAGCCAGACCTCTACTAATTCTAGCTGTAGTGGTACTGAGTCCTACTCACACACCAGGAAAGAGCCACTTCAATCCAGACCTCCATTAATACCAGCTGGAGTGGTACGGAGTCCCACTCACACACCAGGAAAGAGCCATTTCAATCCAGACCTCTATTAAAACCAGCTGGAGTGTTACTGAGTCCCTCTCACACACCAGGAAAGAGCCACTTCAATCCAGACCTCGACCAAGACCAGCCGGAGTGGTACTGTGTCCCACTCACATACCAGGAAAGAGACAATTCATTCCAAGACACTATTAATTCCTGCTGGAGTAGAATTAACTCCAACTCACACACCAGGAAAGAGCCACTTCAATCCAGACCTCTATTAATACCAGCTGGAGTGGTGCTGAGTCCCACTCACACAACAGGAAAGAGCCAATTCAATGCAGACCTCTATTAATACCAGCTGGAGTAGAACTGAGTCACACGCACACACCAGGAAAGAGCCACTTCAATCCAGACCTCTATTAATGCCAGCTGGAGTGGTACTGAGTCCCACTCACACACCAGGAAAGAGCCACTTCAGGCCAGGCCTCTTTTAATACCAGCTGGAGTGTTACTGAGTCCCACTCACACACCAGGAAAGAACCACTTCAATCCAGACCTCTATTAATACCAGCTGGAGTGGAACTGAGTCCCACTCACACACCAGGAAAGAGCCACTTCAATCCAGACGTCTATTAATACCTGCTGAAGTGTTACTGAATCCAACTCACAAACCAGCAAAGTGCCACTTCAATCCAGACCTCTATTAATACCAGCTGGAGTGGTACGGAGTCCCACTCACACACCAGGAAAGAGCCACTTCAATCCAGACCTCTATTAAAACCAGCTTTAGTGGTACTGAGTCCCACTCACACACCAGGAAATAGCCAATTCAATCCAGACCTCTAATAATACTAGCTGGAGTGTTACTGAGTCCCTCTCACACACCAGGAAAGAGCCACTTCAATCCAGACCTCTATTAAAACCAGCTTTAGTGGTACTGAGTCCCACTCACACACCAGGAAATAGCCAATTCAATCCAGACCTGTATTAATACTAGCTGGAGTGTTACTGTGTCCCACTCACATACCAGGAAAGAGACAATTCAATCCAAGACACTATTAATACCAGCAGGAGAAGAATTAACTCCCACTCACACACCAGCAAAGAGCCAATTCAATCCAGACCACTATCAATACCAGCTGGAGTGGTACTGATCCCCACTCACAAACCAGGAAGGAGCCAATTCAAGCCAGGGCTCTATTAATACCAGCTGGAGTAGAACTGAGTCCCACTCACACACCAGGAAAGAGCCAATTCAATCCAGACCTCTTATTAATACCAGCTGGAGTGGTACTGAGTCCCACTCACACACCAGGAAAGAGCCACTTCAGGCCAGGCCTCTTTTAATACCAGCTGGAGTGTTACTGTGTCCCACTCACACACCAGGAAAGAGCCACTTCAATCCAGACCTCTATTAATACCAGCTGGAGTGGTACTGAGTCCCACTCACACACCAGGAAAGAGCCACTTCAGGCCAGGCCTCTTTTAATACCAGCTGGAGTGTTACTGAGTCCCACTCACACACCAGGAAAGAACCACTTCAATCCAGACCTCCATTAATACCAGCTGGAGTGGCACTGAGTCCCACTCAAAGACCAGAAAAATGCCAAATCAATCCAGACCTCTATTAGTACCAGCTGCAGTGGTACTGAGTCCCACTCACACACCAGAAAGGAGCCAATTCAATCCAGACCTCGATTAATACCAGCGGGAGCAGTACTGAGTCCCACTCAAACACCAGGAAAGAGCCACTTCAATCCAGACCTCTATTAATACCAGCTGGAGTGGTGCTGAGTCCCACTCACACAACAGGAAAGAGCCAATTCAATCCAGACCTCCATTAATACCAGCTGGAGTAGAACTGAGTCCCACGCACACCAGGAAAGAGCCACTTCAATCCAGACCTCTACTCATATCAGCTGGAGTGGTACTGTGTCCCACTCACACACCAGGAAAGAGCCACTTCAATCCAGACCTCTATTAATACCAGCTGGAGTGGTACTGAGTCCCACTCACACACCAGGAAAGAGCCAATTCAATCCAGACCACTTCTTAATACCAGGTGGAGTGGTACTGAGTCCCACTCACACACCAGGAAAGAGCCAATTCAATCCAGACCACTTCTTAATACCAGCTGGAGTGGTACTGAGTCCCACGCACACACCAGGAAAGAGCCACTTCAATCCAGACATCTATTAATACCAGCTGTAGTGTTCACGAGTCCCTCTCAAAAACCAGGAAAGAGCCACTTCAATCCAGACCTCTACTAATACCAGCTTGAGTAGAATTAACTCCCACTCACACACCAGGAAAGAGACAATTCTATCCAGACCTCTATCAATAACAGCTGGAGTGGTACTGAGTCCCAGTCGCACACCGGGAAAGAACCAATTCAAGCCAGGGCTCTATTAATACCAGCTGGAGGAGTACTGAGTCCCACTCACACACCAGGAAAGAGCCACCTCAATCCAGACCTCTATTGATACCAGCTGTAGTGTTAATGAGTCCCTCTCAAACACCAGGAAAGAGCCACTTCAATCCAGACCTCTATTAATACCAGCTGGAGTGTTACTGAGTCCCACGCACACACCAGGAAAGAGCCACATCAATCCAGACCTCTACTCATATCAGCTGGAGTGGTACTGTGTCCCACTCACACACCAGGAAAGAGCCACTTCAATCCAGACCTCTATTAATACCAGCTGGAGTGGTACTGAGTCCCACTCACACACCAGGAAAGAGCCAATTCAATCCAGACCTCCATTAATACCAGCTGGAGTGTTACTGAGTCCCACGCACACACCAGGAAAGAGCCACATCAATCCAGACCTCTATTAATACCAGCTGGAGTGGTACCGAGTCCCACTCACACACCACGAAAGAGCCACTTCAATCCAGACCTATATTAATACCAGCTGGAGTGGTACTGAGTCCCACTCACACACCAGGAAAGAGCCACTTCAATCCAGACCTCTATTAATACCAGCTGGAGTGGTACCGAGTCCCACTCACACTCCAGTAAAGAGCCACTTCAATCCAGACCTCTATTGATACCAGTTGGAGTGGTACTGTGTCCCACTCACACACCAGGAATGAGCCACTTCAATCCATACATCTATTAATACCAGCTGTAGTTTTAATGTGTCCCTCTCAAACACCAGGAAAGAGCCACTTCAAACCAGACCTCTACTATTACCAGCTGGAGTGTTTCTGAGTCCCACTCACACACCAGGAAAGAGACATTTCAATCCAAGACTCTATTGATACCAGCTTGAGAAGAATTAACTCAGACTCACACACCAGGAAAGCGCCAATTCAATCCAGACCTCTATCAATAACAGCTGGAGTGGTACTGAGTCCCACTCACACACCAGGAAAGAGCCACTCAATCCAGACCTCTATTAATACCAGCTGGAGTGGTACTGAGTCCCACCCACACACCAGGAAAGAGCCACTTCAATCCAGACCTCTATTAATACCAGCTGGAGTGGTACCGAGTCTTACTCACACACCAGGAAAGAGCCACTTCAATCCAGACCTCTATTAATACCAGCTGGAGTGGTACTGAGTCCCACTTGCACACCAGGAAAGAGCCACTTCAATCCAGACATCTATCAATACCAGCTGTAGTGTTAATGGGTCCCTCTCAAACACCAGGAAAGAGCCACTTCAAACCAGACCTCTACTAATACCAGCTGGAGTGGTCCTGAGTCCCACTCACACACCAGGAAAGAGACAATTCTATCCAAGACTCTATTAATACCAGCTTGAGTAGAATTAACTCCCACTCACACACCAGGAAAGCGCCAATTCAATCCAGACCTCTATCAATAACAGCTGGAGTGGTACTGAGTCCCACTAACACACCAGGAAAGAGCCACTTCAATCCAGACCTCTATTAATACCAGCTGGAGTGGTGCTGAGTCCCACTCATTCACCAGGAAGGAGCCACTTCAATCCAGACATCTATCAATATCAGCTCGAGCGGTACTGAGTCCCTGTCACACACCGGGAAAGAGTCAATTCAAGCCAGGGCTCTATTAATACCAGATGGAGGAGTACTGAGTCCCACTCAGACACCAGGAAAGAGCCAATTCAATCCAGAACTCTATTAATACCAGCTGGAGTGGTACTGAGTCCCACTCACACACCAGGAAAGAGCCAATTCAATCCAGACCACTTCTTAATACCAGCTGGAGTGGTACTGAGTCCCACGCACACACCAGGAAAGAGCCACTTCAAGCCAGACCTCTATTAATACCAGCTGGAGTGATACTGAGTCCCAATCACACCAGGAAAGAGCCAATTCAATCCAGACCTCTTATTAATACCAGCTGGAGTTCTACTGAGTCCCACTAACACACCAGGAAAGTGCCACTTCAATCGAGACCTCTATTAATACCAGCTGGAGTGGTACTGAGTCCCACTCAGACAACAGGAAAGAGCCACTTCAATCCAGACCTCTATTAATACCAGCTGGAGTAGAACTGAGTACCACTCACACACCAGTAAAGAGCCACTTCAATCCAGGCCTCTATTAATACCAGCTGGAGTGTTACTGAGTCCCACTCACACACCAGGAAAGAGCCACTTCAATCCAGACCTCTATTAATACCAGCTCGAGTGGTACTGAGTCCCACTTGCACACCAGGAAAGAGCCACTTCAATCCAGACCTCTATTGATACCAGCTGGAGTGGTACGGAGTACCACTCACACACCAGGAAAGAGCCACTTCAATCCAGACATCTATTAATACCAGCTGTAGTGTTAATGTGTCCCTCTCAGACACCAGGAAAGAGCCACTTCAAACCAGACGTCTACTAATACCAGCTGGAGTGGTACTGAGTCCCACTCACGCACCAGGAAAGAGCCACTTCAATCCAGACCTCTATTAATACCAGCTGGAGTGGTACTGAGTCCCACTCACACACCAGGAAAGAGCCACATCAATCCAGACCTCTATTAATACCAGCTGGAGTGGTACTGAGTCCCACTCACACACCAGGAAAGAGCCACTTCAATCCAGACCTCTATTAATACCAGCTGGAGTGGTACCGAGTCCCACTCACACTCCAGTAAAGAGCCACTTCAATCCAGACCTCTATTGATACCAGTTGGAGTGGTACTGTGTCCCACTCACACACCAGGAATGAGCCACTTCAATCCATACATCTATTAATACCAGCTGTAGTTTTAATGTGTCCCTCTCAAACACCAGGAAAGAGCCACTTCAAACCAGACCTCTACTATTACCAGCTGGAGTGTTTCTGAGTCCCACTCACACACCAGGAAAGAGACATTTCAATCCAAGACTCTATTGATACCAGCTTGAGAAGAATTAACTCAGACTCACACACCAGGAAAGCGCCAATTCAATCCAGACCTCTATCAATAACAGCTGGAGTGGTACTGAGTCCCACTAACACACCAGGAAAGAGCCACTTCAATCCAGACCTCTATTAATACCAGCTGGAGTGGTACTGAGTCCCACTCATTCACCAGGAAGGAGCCACTTCAATCCAGACATCTATCAATATCAGCTCGAGCGGTACTGAGTCCCTGTCACACACCGGGAAAGAGTCAATTCAAGCCAGGGCTCTATTAATACCAGATGGAGGAGTACTGAGTCCCACTCAGACACCAGGAAAGAGCCAATTCAATCCAGAACTCTATTAATACCAGCTGGAGTGGTACTGAGTCCCACTCACACACCAGGAAAGAGCCAATTCAATCCAGACCACTTCTTAATACCAGCTGGAGTGGTACTGAGTCCCACGCACACACCAGGAAAGAGCCACTTCAAGCCAGACCTCTATTAATACCAGCTGGAGTGATACTGAGTCCCAATCACACCAGGAAAGAGCCAATTCAATCCAGACCTCTTATTAATACCAGCTGGAGTTCTACTGAGTCCCACTAACACACCAGGAAAGTGCCACTTCAATCGAGACCTCTATTAATACCAGCTGGAGTGGTACTGAGTCCCACTCAGACAACAGGAAAGAGCCACTTCAATCCAGACCTCTATTAATACCAGCTGGAGTAGAACTGAGTACCACTCACACACCAGTAAAGAGCCACTTCAATCCAGGCCTCTATTAATACCAGCTGGAGTGTTACTGAGTCCCACTCACACACCAGGAAAGAGCCACTTCAATCCAGACCTCTATTAATACCAGCTCGAGTGGTACTGAGTCCCACTTGCACACCAGGAAAGAGCCACTTCAATCCAGACCTCTATTGATACCAGCTGGAGTGGTACGGAGTACCACTCACACACCAGGAAAGAGCCACTTCAAACCAGACGTCTACTAATACCAGCTGGAGTGGTACTGAGTCCCACTCACACACCAGGAAAGAGCCACTTCAATCCAGACCTCTATTAATACCAGCTGGAGTGGTACTGAGTCCCACTCACACACCAGGAAAGAGCCACTTCAATCCAGGCCTCTTAATACCAGCTGGTGTGTTACTGAGTCACACCCACACACCAGGAAAGAACCACTTCAATCCAGACCTCTATTAATACCAGCTGGAGTGGAACTGAGTCCCACTCACACACCAGGAAAGAGCCACTTCAATCCAGATCTCTATTGATACCAGCTGGAGTGGTACTGAGTCCCACTCACACACCAGGAAAGAGCCACATCAATCCAGACCTCTATTAATACCAGCTGGAGTGGAACCGTGTCGCACTTGCACACCAGGAAAGAGCCACTTCAATCCAGACCTCTATTGATACCAGCTGGAGTGGTGCTGAGTCCCACTCAAACACCAGGAAAGAGCCACTTCAAACCAGACCTCTACTAATACCAGCTGGAGAGGTCCTGAGTCCCTCTCACACATCAGGAAAGAGCCAATTCAATCCAGACCACTTCTTAATACCTTCTGGAGTGGTACTGAGACCCACGCACACCAGGAAAGAGCCACTTCAATCCAGACCTCTTATTAATACCAGCTGGACTGGTACTGAGTCCCACTCACACAACAGGAAAGAGCCAATTAAATCCAGGCCTTTATTAATACCAGCTGGATTGTTACTGAGTCCCACTCACACACCAGGAAAGAGCCACTTCAATCCAGACCTCTATTAATACCAGCTGGAGAAGAACTGAGTCCCACCCACACACCAGGAAAGAGCCACTTCAATCCAGACCTCTACTCATACCAGCTGGAGTGGTACTGTGTCCCACTCACACACCAGGAAAGAGCCACTTCAATGCAGGCCTCTTTTAATGCCAGCTGGTGTGTTACTGAGTCACACCCACACACCAGGAAAGAACCACATCAATCCAGACCTCTATTATACCAGCTGGAGTGGAACTGAGTCCCACTCACACACCAGGAAAGAGCCACTTCAATCCAGACCTCTATTAATACCAGCTGAAGTGTTACTGAGTCCCACTCACAAACCAGGAAAGTGCCACTTCAATCGAGACCTCTATTAATACCAGCTGGAGTGGTACAGAGTCCCACTCACACACCAGGAAAGAGCCACATCAATCCAGACCTCTATTAATACCAGCTGTAGTGTTAATGTGTCCCTCTCAAACACCAGGAAAGAGCCACTTCCAACCAGACCTCTACTAATACCAGCTGGAGTGTTCCTGAGTCCCACTCACACACCAGGAAAGAGCCACTTCAATCCAGACCTCTATTAATACCAGCTGGAGTGGTACTGAGTCCCACTCACACACCAGGAAAGAGCCAATTCAATCCAGACCTCTATTAATACCAGCTGGAGTGGTACTGAGTCCCACTCACACACCAGGAAAGGGCCAATTCAATCCAGACCTCTATTAATACCAGCTGGAGTAGAACTGAGTCCCACTCACTCACCAGGAAAGAGCCAATTCAATCCAGACCACTTCTTAATACCAGCTGGAGTGGTACTGAGTCCCACTCACACACCAGGAAAGAGCCACTTCAATCCAGACCTCTATTAATACCAGCTGGAGTGGTACCGAGTCCCACTCACACACCAGGAAAGAGCCACTTCAATCCAGACCTCTATTAATACCAGCTGGAGTGGTACTGAGTCCCACTTGCACACCAGGAAAGAGCCACTTCAATCCAGACCTCTATTGATACCAGCTGGTTTGGTACAGAGTACCACTCACACACCAGGAAAGAGCCACTTCAATCCAGACATCTATTAACACCAGCTGTAGTGTTAATGTATCGCTCTCAAACACCAGGAAAGAGCCACTTCAAACCAGACCTCTACTAATACCAGCTGGAGTGGTCCTGAGTCCCACTCACACACCAGGAAAGTGACAATTCAATCCAAGACTGTATTAATACCAGCTTGAGTAGAATTAACTCCCACTCACACACCAGGAAAGCGCCAATTCAATCCAGACCTCTATCAATAACAGCTGGAGTGGTACTGAGTCCCCCTCACACACCAGGAAAGAGCCAATTCAATCCAGACCTCTATTAATACCAGCTGGAGTAGAACTGAGTCCCACTCACACACCAGGAAAGAGCCACTTCAATCCAGACCTCTATTAATACCAGCTGGAGTGGTACTGAGTCCCACTTGCACACCAGGAAAGAGCCACTTCAATCCAGACCTCTATTGATACCAGCTGGAGTGGTACTGAGTCCCACTCACACACCAGGAAAGAGACAATTCTATCCAAGACACTTTTAATACCAGCCTGAGTAGAATTAACTCCCACTCACACACCAGGAAAGAGCCACATCAATCCAGACCTCTATTAATACCAGCTGGAGTGGTACCGAGTCCCACTCACACACCACGAAAGAGCCACTTCAATCCAGACCTATATTAATACCAGCTGGAGTGGTACCGATTCCCAGTCACACACCGGGAAAGAGCCAATTCAAGCCAGGGCTCTATTAATACCAGCTGGAGGAGTACTGACTCCCACTCACACACCAGGAAAGAGCCACTTCAATCCAGACCTCTATTGATACCAGCTGCAGTGTTAATGAGTCCCTCTCAAACACCAGGAAAGAGCCACTTCAATCCAGACCTCTACTCATACCAGCTGGAGAGGTACTGTTTCCCACTCACACACCAGGAAAAATCCACTTCAATGCAGGCCTCTTTTTATACCAGCTGGAGTGTTACTGAGTCACACTCACACACCAGGAAAGAGCCACTTCAATCCAGACCTCTATTAATACCAGCTGTAGTGGAACTGAGTCCCACTCACATACCAGGAAAGAGCCACTTCAATCCAGACCTCTATTAATACCAGCTGGAGTGGTACTGAGTCCCACTCACACACCAGGAAAGAGCCACTTCAATGCAGGCCTCTTTTAATACCAGCTGGAGTGGTACTGAGTCCCACTCACACACCAGGAAAGAGCCACTTCAATCCAGACCTCTATTAATACCAGCTGGAGTGATACTGAGTCCCAATCACACCAGGAAAGAGCCAATACAATCCAGACCTCTTATTAATACCAGCTGGAGTGGTACTGAGTCCCACTCACACACCAGGAAAGAGCCAATTCAATCCAGGCCTCTATTAATACCAGCTGGAGAAGAACTGAGTCCCACTCACACACCAGGAAGGAGCCACTTCAATCCAGACCTCTATTAATACCAGCTGCATGTGTTACTGAGTCCCACTCACACACCAGGAAAGAGCCACTTCAATCCGGACCTCTATTAATACCAGTTGGAGTGGTACTGAGTCCCACTCATACACCAGGAAGGAGACACTTCAATCCAGACCTCTATCAATATCAGCTGGAGTGGTACTGTGTCCCAGTCACACATCGGGAAAGAGCCAATTCAAGCCAGGGCTCTATAAATACCAGCTGGAGGAGTACTGAGTCCCACTCACACACCAGGAAAGAGCCAATTCAATCCAGACCTCTATTAATAACAGCTGGAGTGTTACTGAATCCCACTCACACACCAGGAAAAAGCCAATTCAATCCAGACCTCTATTAATACCAGCTGGAGTAGAACTGAGGCCCACACACACACCAGAAAAGAGCCAATTCAATCCACACCACTTCTTAATACCAGCTGGAGTGATATTGAGTCCCACGCACACAGCAGGAAAGAGCCACTTCAATCCAGACCTCTATTAATACCAGCTGGAGTGATACTGAGTCCCAATCACACGAGAAAAGAGCCAATTCAATCCGGACCTCTTATTAATACCAGCTGGAGTGGTACTGAGTACCACTCACACAACAGGAGAGAGCCAATACAATCCAGGCCTCTATTAATACCAGCTGGAGTGTTACTGAGTCCCACTCACACACCAGGAAAGAGCAACTTCAATCCAGACCTCTATTAATACCAGCTGCAGTGTTACTGAGTCCCACTCACACACCAGGAAGGTGCCACTTCAATCCAGACCTCTATTAATACCAGCTGGATTGGTACTGAGTCCCACGCATACACCAGGAAGGAGCCACTTCAATCCAGACCTCTATCAATATCAGCTGGAGTGGTACTGAGTCCCACTCACACACCGTGAAAGAGCCAATTCAAGCCAGGGCTCTATTAATACCAACTGGAGGAGTACTGAGTCCCACTCACACCAGGAAAGAGCCAATTCAATCCAGACCTCCAGTAATACCAGCTGGTGTGGTACTGAGTCCCACGCACACACCAGGAAAGAGCCAATTCAATCCAGACCTCTATTAATACCAGCTGGAGTTGAACTGAGTCCCACTCACACATCAGGAAAGAGCCAATTCAATCCAGACCTCTTCTTAATACCAGCTGGAGTGGTACTGTGTCCCACGCACACAGCAGGAAAGAGCCACTTCAATCCAGACCTCTATTAATACCAGCTGGTGTGGTAGTGAGTCCCACTCACACACCATAAAAGAGCCACTTCAATCCAGACTTCTATTAATACCAGCTGGAGTAGAACTGAGCCCCACTCACACACCAGGAAAGAGCCACTTCAATCCGGACGTCTATTAATACCAGCTGAAGTGTTTCTGAGTCCCACTCACAAACCAGGAAAGTGCCACTTCAATCCAGACCTCTATTAATACCAGCTGGAGTGGTACTGAGTCCCACTCACACACCAGGTAAGAGCCACTTCAATCCAGACCTCCATTAATACCAGCTGCAGTGTTACTGAGTCCCTCTCACACACCAGGAAAGAGCCACTTCAATCCAGACCTCTATTGATACCAGCTGTAGTGTTAATGAGTCCCTCGCAAACACCAGGAAAGAGCCACTTCAATCCAGACCTCTACTCATACCAGCTTGAGTAGAATTAACTCCCACTCACACACCAGGAAAGCGCCAATTCAATCCAGACCTCTGTTAATCCCAGCTGGAGTGGTACTGAGTCCCACCCACACACCAGGAAAGAGCCACTTCAATCCAGACCTCTATTAATACCAGCTGGATTGATACTGAGTCCCACTCATACACCAGGAAGGAGCCACGTCAATGCAGACCTCTATCAATATTAGCTGGAGTGGTACTGAGTCCCAGTCACACACCGGGAAAGAGCCAATTCAAGCCAGGGCTCTATTAATACCAGCTGGAGGCGTACTGAGTCCCACTCACACACCAGGAAAGAGCCAATTCAATCCAGACCTCTTCTTAATACCAGCTGGTGTGGTAGTGAGTCTCACTCACACACCAGGAAAGAGCCACTTCAATCCAGACCTCTATTAATACCAGCTGGAGTAGAACTGAGCCCCACTCACACACCAGGAAAGAGCCACTTCAATCCAGACGTCTATTAATACCAGCTGGAGTGGTACCAAGTCCCACTCAGACACAAGGACAGAGCCACTTCAATCCAGACCTCTATTAATATCAGCTGGAGTGATACTGAGTCCCAATCACACCAGGAAAGAGCCAATTCAATCCGGACCTCTTATTAATACCAGCTGGAGTGGTACTGAGTACCACTCACACACCAGGAGAGAGCCAATTCAATCCAGGCCTCTATTAATACCAGCTGGAGAAGAACTGAGTCCCACTCACACACCAGGAAAGAGCCACTTCAATCCAGACCTCCATTAATACCAGCTGCAGTGTTACTGAGTCCCACTCACACACCAGGAAAGAGCCACTTCAATCCAGACCTCTATTGATACCAGCTGGAGTGTTAATGAGTCCCACTCAAACACCAGGAAAGAGCCACTTCAATCCAGAACTCTATTCATACCAGCTGGAGTGGTACTGAGTCCCACTCACACACCAGGAAAGAGACAATTCAATCCAAGACTCTCTTAATACCAGCTTGAGTAGAATTAACTCCCACTCACACACCAGGAAAGAGCCACTTCAATCCAGACGTCTGTTAATCCCAGCTGGAGTGGTACTGAGTCCCACCCACACCCCAGGAAAGAGCCACTTCAATCCAGACCTCTTTTAAGACCAGCTGGAATGGCACTGAGTCACACTCATACACCAGGAAGGAGCCACTTCAATCCAGACCTCTATCAATATCAGCTGGAGTGGTACTGAGTCCCAGTCACACACCGGGAAAGAGCCAATTCAAGCCAGGGCTCTATTAATACCAGCTGGAGGAGTACTGAGTCCCACTCACACACCAGGAAAGAGCCAATTCAATCCAGACCTCTATTAATACCAGCTGGAGTGGTACTGAGTCCCACGCACACACCAGGAAAGTGCCAATTCAATCCAGACCTCAATTAATAACAGCTGGAGTGGTACTGAGTCCCACTCACACACCAGGAAAGAGCCAATTCAATCCAGACCTCTTCTTAATACCAGCTGGAGTGGTACTGTGTCCCTCGCACACAGCAGGAAAGAGCCACTTCAATCCAGACCTCTATTAATACCAGCTGGTGTGGTAGTGAGTCACACTCACACACCAGGAAAGAGCCACTTCAATCCAGACCTCTATTAATACCAGCTGGAGTAGAACTGAGCCCCACTCACACACCAGGAAAGAGCCACTTCAATCCAGACGTCTATTAATACCAGCTGAAGCGTTACTGAGTCCCACTCACAAACCAGGAAAGTGCCATTTCAATCCAGACCTCTATTAATACCAGCTGGAGTGGTACTG
Source organism: Heterodontus francisci (assembly GCF_036365525.1). Lineage (NCBI taxonomy): Eukaryota > Metazoa > Chordata > Chondrichthyes > Heterodontiformes > Heterodontidae > Heterodontus > Heterodontus francisci. The sequence continues at coordinate 3,260,688 of NW_027140336.1, forward strand.
AGTCCCACTCACACACCATGAAAGAGCCACATCAATCCAGACCTCTATTAATACCAGCTGGAGTGGTACCGAGTCCCACTCACACACAAGGAAAGAGCCACTTCAATCCAGACCTCTATTAATACCAGCTGCAGTGGTACTGAGTCCCACTTGCACACCAGGAAAGAGCCACTTCAATCCAGACATCTATTAATACCAGCTGGAGTGTTACTGAGTCCCACTCACACATCAGGAAAGAGACACATCAATCCAGACCTCTACTAATACCAGCTGTAGTGTTAATGAGTCCCTCTCAAACACCAGGAAAGAGCCACTTCAATCCAGACCTCTACTAATACCAGCTGGAGAGGTACTGAGTCCCACTCACACACCAGGAAAGAGCCACTTCAATCCAGACCTCTGTTAATCCCAGCTGGAGTGGTACTGAGTCCCACCCACACACCAGGAAAGAGCCACTTCAATCCAGACCTCTATTCATACCAGCTGGATTGGTACTGAGTCCCACTCATACACCAGGAAGGAGCCACTTCAATCCAGACCTCTATCAATATCAGCTGGAGTGGTACTGAGTCCCAGTCACACACCGGGAAAGAGCCAATTCAAGCCAGGGCTCTATTAATACCATCTGGAGGAGTACTGAGTCCCATTCACACAACGGGAAAGAGCCACTTCAATCCAGACCTCTATTAATATCAGCTGGAGTGATACTGAGTCCCAATCACACCAGGAAAGAGCCAATTCAATCCGGACCTGTAATTAATACCAGCTGGAGTGGTACTGAGTACCACTCACACACCAGGAGAGAGCCAATTCAATCCAGGCCTCTATTAATACCAGCTGGAGTGTTACTGAGTCCCACTCACACACCAGGAAAGAGCCACTTCTTTCCAGACCTCTATTAATACCAGCTGGAGAAGAACTGAGTCCCACTCACACACCAGGAAAGAGCCACTTCAATCCAGACCTCCATTAATACCAGCTGCAGTGTTACTGAGTCCCACTCACACACCAGGAAAGAGCCACTTCAATCCAGACCTCTATTGATACCAGCTGTCGTGTTAATGAGTCCCACTCAAACACCAGGAAAGAGCCACTTCAATCCAGAACTCTTCTCATACCAGCTGGAGTGGTACTGAGTCCCACTCACACACCAGGAAAGAGACAATTCAATCCAAGACACTCTTAATACCAGCTTGAGTAGAATTAACTCTCACTCACACACCAGGAAAGAGCCACTTCAATCCAGACGTCTGTTAATCCCAGCTGGAGTGGTACTGAGTCCCACCCACACCCCACGAAAGAGCCACTTCAATCCAGACCTCTATTAAGACCAGCTGGAATGGCACTGAGTCACACTCATACACCAGGAAGGAGCCACTTCAATCCAGACCTCTATCAATATTAGCTGGAGTGGTACTGAGTCCTAGTCACACACCGGGAAAGAGCCAATTCAAGCCAGGGCTCTATTAATACCAGCTGGAGGAGTACTGAGTCCCACTCACACACCAGGAAAGAGCCAATTCAATCCAGACCTCTATTAATACCAGCTGGAGTGGTACTGAGTCCCACGCACACACCAGGAAAGTGCCAATTCAATCCAGACCTCAATTAATAACAGCTGGAGTTGAACTGAGTCCCACTCACACACCAGGAAAGAGCCAATTCAATCCAGACCTCTTCTTAATACCAGCTGGAGTGGTACTGTGTCCCTCGCACACAGCAGGAAAGAGCCACTTCAATCCAGACCTCTATTAATACCAGCTGGTGTGGTAGTGAGTCACACTCACACACCAGGAAAGAGCCACTTCAATCCAGACCTCTATTAATACCAGCTGGAGTAGAACTGAGCCCCACTCACACACCAGGAAAGAGCCACTTCAATCCAGACGTCTATTAATACCAGCTGAAGCGTTACTGAGTCCCACTCACAAACCAGGAAAGTGCCATTTCAATCCAGACCTCTATTAATACCAGCTGGAGTGGTACTGAGTCCCACTCACACACCATGAAAGAGCCACATCAATCCAGACCTCTATTAATACCAGCTGGAGTGGTACCGAGTCCCACTCACACACAAGGAAAGAGCCACTTCAATCCAGACCTCTATTAATACCAGCTGCAGTGGTACTGAGTCCCACTTGCACACCAGGAAAGAGCCACTTCAATCCAGACATCTATTAATACCAGCTGGAGTGTTACTGAGTCCCACTCACACATCAGGAAAGAGACACATCAATCCAGACATCTATTAATACCAGCTGTAGTGTTAATGAGTCCCTCTCAAACACCAGGAAAGAGCCACTTCAATCCAGACCTCTACTAATACCAGCTGGAGAGGTACTGAGTCCCACTCATACACCAGGAAAGAGCCACTTCAATCCAGACCTCTGTTAATCCCAGCTGGAGTGGTACTGAGTCCCACCCACACACCAGGAAAGAGCCACTTCAATCCAGACCTCTATTCATACCAGCTGGATTGGTACTGAGTGCCACTCATACACCAGGAAGGAGCCACTTCAATCCAGACATCTATCAATATCAGCTGGAGTGGTACTGAGTCCCAGTCACACACCGGGAAAGAGCCAATTCAAGCCAGGGCTCTATTAATACCATCTGGAGGAGTACTGAGTCCCACTCACACACCGGGAAAGAGCCAATTCCATCCAGACCTCTATTAATACCAGCTGGAGTGGTACTGAGTCCCATTCACACACCAGGAAAGAGCCAATTCAATCCATACCTCTATTAATACCAGCTGGAGTTGAACTGAGTCCCACGCACACAGCAGGAAAGAGCCACTTCTATCCAAACCTCTATTAATACCAGCTGCTGTAGTACTGAGTCCCCTCACACACCAGGAAAGAGCCACTTCAATCCAGACCTCTATTAATACCATCTGGAGTAGAACTGAGCCCCACTCACACACCAGGAAAGAGCCACTTCAATCCAGACGTCTATTAATGCCAGCTGAATTGTTACTGATTCCCACTCACAAACCAGAAAAGTGCCACTTCAATCCAGACCTCTATTAATACCAGCTGGAGTGGTACTGAGTCCCACTCACACACCAGGGAAGAGCCACATCAATCCAGACCTCTATTAATACCAGCTGGAGTGGTACCGAGTCCCAGTCACACACAAGGAAAGAGCCACTTCAATCCAGACCTCTATCAATATTAGCTGGAGTGGTACTGAGTCCCAGTCACACACCGGGAAAGAGCCAATTCAAGCCAGGGCTCTATTAATACAAGCTGGAGGAGTACTGAGTGCCACCCACACACCAGGAAAGAGCCAATTCAATCCAGACCTCTATTAATACCAGCTGGAGTGGTACTGAGTCCCACGCACACACCAGGAAAGTGCCAATACAATCCAGACCTCAATTAATAACAGCTGGAGTTGAACTGAGTCCCACTCACACACCAGGAAAGAGCCAATTCAATCCAGACCTCTTCTTAATACCAGCTGGAGTGGTACTGTGTCCCTCGCACACAGCAGGAAAGAGCCACTTCAATCCAGACCTCTATTAATACCAGCTGGTGTGGTAGTGAGTCCCACTCACACACCAGGAAAGAGCCACTTCAATCCAGACCTCTATTAATACCAGCTGGAGTAGAACTGAGCCCCACTCATACACCAGGAAAGAGCCACTTCAATCCAGACCTCTATTAATACCAGCTGGAGTAGACCTGAGCCCCACTCATACACCAGGAAAGAGCCACTTCAATCCAGACGTCTATTAATACCAGCTGAAGCGTTACTGAGTCCCACTCACAAACCAGGAAAGTGCCACTTCAATCCAGACCTCTATTAATACCAGCTGGAGTGGTACTGAGTCCCACTCACAAACCATGAAAGAGCCACATCAATCCAGACCTCTATTGATACCAGCTGGAGTGGTACCGAGTCCCACTCACACACAAGGAAAGAGCCACTTCAATCCAGACCTCTATTAATACCAACTGCAGTGGTACTGAGTCCCACTTGCACACCAGGAAAGAGCCTCTTCAATCCAGACATCTATTAATACCAGCTGGAGTGTTACTGAGTCCCACTCACACATCAGGAAAGAGACACATCAATCCAGACATCTATTAATACCAGCTGTAGTGTTAATGAGTCCCTCTCAAACACCAGGAAAGAGCCACTTCAATCCAGACCTCTACTAATACCAGCTGGAGAGGTACTGAGTCCCACTCACACACCAGGAAAGAGCCACTTCAATCCAGACCTCTGTTAATCCCAGCTGGAGTGGTACTGAGTCCCACCCACACACCAGGAAAGAGCCACTTCAATCCAGACCTCTATTAATACCAGCTGGATTGGTACTGAGTCCCACTCATACACCAGGAAGGAGCCACTTCAATCCAGACCTCTATCAATATCAGCTGGAGTGGTACTGAGTCCCAGTCACACACCGGAAAAGAGCCAATTCAAGCCAGGGCTCTTTTAATACCATCTGGAGGAGTACTGAGTCCCACTCACACACCGGGAAAGAGCCAATTCCATCCAGACCTCTATTAATACCAGCTGGAGTGGTACTGAGTCCCACTCACACACCAGGAAAGAGCCAATTCAATCCATACCTCTATTAATACCAGCTGGAGTTGAACTGAGTCCCACTCACACACCAGGAAAGAGCCAATTCAATCCAGACCTCTTCTTAATACCAGCTGGAGTGGTACTGTGTCCCACGCACACAGCAGGAAAGAGCCACTTCAATCCAAACCTCTATTAATACCAGCTGCTGTAGTACTGAGTCCCCTCACACACCAGGAAAGAGCGACTCCAATCCAGACCTCTATTAATACCATCTGGAGTAGAACTGAGCCCCACTCACACACCAGGAAAGAGCCACTTCAATCCAGACGTCTATTAATACCAGCTGAATTGTTACTGAGTCCCACTCACAAACCAGAAAAGTGCCACTTCAATCCAGACCTCTATTAATACCAGCTGGAGTGGTACTGAGTCCCACTCACCAACCAGGTAAGAGCCACATCAATCCAGACCTCTATTAATACCAGCTGGAGTGGTACCGAGTCCCACTCACACACAAGGAAAGAGCCACTTCAATCCAGACCTCTATTAATACCAGCTGGAGTGGTACTGAGTCCCACTTGCACACCAGGAAAGAGCCACTTCAATCCAGACATCTATTGATACCAGCTGGAGTGGTACTGAGTCCCACTCACACATCAGGAAAGAGACACATCAATCCAGACATCTATTAATCCCAGCTGTAGTGTTAATGAGTCTCTCTCAAACACCAGGAAAGAGCCACTTCAATCCAGACCGCTACTAATACCAGCTGGAGTGGTACTGAGTCCCACTCACACACCAGGTAAGAGCCACTTCAATCCAGACATCTATTAATACCAGCTGGAGTGTTACTGAGTCCCACTAAAACATCAGGAAAGAGACACATCAATCCAGACATCTATTAATCCCAGCTGTAGTGTTAATGAGTCCCTCTCAAACACCAGGAAAGAGCCACTTCAATCCAGACCGCTACTAATACCAGCTGGAGTGGTACTGTGTCCCAGTCACACACCAGGAAAGAGACAATTCTATCCAAGACTCTATTAATACCAGCTTGAGTAGAATTAACTCCCACTCACACACCAGGAAAGCGACAATTCAATCCAGACCTCCATCAATAACAGCTGGAGTGGTACTGAGTCCCACTCACACACCAGGAAAGAGCCACTTCAATCCAGACCTCTATTAATACCAGCTGGAGTGGTACTGAGTTCCACCCACACACCAGGAAAGAGCCACTTCAATCCAGACCTCTATTAATACCAGCTGGAGTGGCACGGAGTCCCTCTCATACACCAGGAAGGAGCCACTTCAATCCAGGCCTCTATCAATTTCAGCTGGAGTGGTACTGAGTCCCAGCCACACACCGGGAAAGAGCCAATTCAAGCCAGGGCTATATTAATACCAGCTGGAGGAGTACTGAGTCCCACTCACACACCAGGAAAGAGCCAATTCAATCCAGACCTCTATTAATACCAGCTGGAGTGGTACTGAGTCCCACTCACACACCAGGAAAGAGCCAATTCAATCCAGACCTCTATTAATACCAGCTGGAGTAGAACTGAGTCCCACTCACACACCAGGAAAGAGCCAATTCAATCCAGACCACTTCTTAATACCAGCTGGAGTGGTACTGAGACCCACTCATACACCAGGAAAGAGCCAATTCAATCCAGACCTCTTATTAATACCAGCTGGAGTGGTACTGAGTCCCACTCACACACCAGGAAAGAGCCAATTCAATCCAGGCCTCCATTAATACCAGCTGGAGTGTTACTGAGTCCCACTCACACACCAGGAAAGAGCCACTTCAATCCAGACCTCTATTAATACCAGCTGGAGAAGAACTGAGTCCCACTCACACACCAGGAAAGAGCCACTTCAATCCAGACCTCTATTAATACCAGCTGCAGCGTTACTGAGTCCCACTCACACACCAGGAAAGAGCCACTTCAATCCAGACCTCTACTGATACCAGCTGTAGTGTTAATGAGTCCCTCTCAAACACCAGGAAAGAGCCACTTCAATCCAGACCTCTACTCATACCAGCTGGAGTGGTACTGTGTCCCACTCACACACCAGGAAAGAGCCACTTCAATCCAGGCCTCTATTAATACCAGCTGGACTGTCACTGAGTCACACTCACACACCAGGAAAGAACCATTTCAATCTAGACCTCTATTAATACCAGCTGGAGTGTTACTGAGTCCCACTCACAAACCAGGAAAGTGCCACTTCAATCCAGACCTCTATTAATACCAGCTGGAGTGGTACTGAGTCCCACACTCACACCAGGAAAGAGCCACTTCAATCCAGAACTCTATTAATATCAGCTGGAGTGGTACTGAGTCCCACTCACACCAGGAAAGAGCCAATTCAATCCAGACCTCTATTAATACCAGCTGGAGTGGTACTGAGTCCCACGCACACACCAGGAAAGTGCCAATTCAATCCAGACCTCAATTTATACCAGCTGGAGTTGAACTGAGTCCCACGCACACACCAGGAAAGAGCCAATTCAATCCAGACCTCTTCTTAATACCAGCTGGAGTGGTACTGTGTCCCACGCACACAGCAGGATAGAGCCACTTCAATCCAGACCTCTATTAATACCAGCTGGTGTGGTAGTGAGTCCCACTCACACACCAGGAAAGAGCCACTTCAATCCAGACCTCTATTAATACCAGCTGGAGTAGAACTGAGCCCCACTCACACGCCAGGAAAGAGCCACTTCAATCCAGACGTCTATTAATACCAGCTGAAGTGTTACTGAGTCCCACTCACAAACCAGGAAAGTGCCACTTCAATCCAGACCTCTATTAATACCAGCTGGAGTGGTACTGAGTCCCACTCACACACCTTGTAAGAGCCACATCAATCCAGACCTCTATTAATACCAGCTGGAGTGGTACCGAGTCCCACTCACACACAAGGAAAGAGCCACTTCAATCCAGACCTCTATTAATACCAGCTGCAGTGGTACTGAGTCCCACTTGGACACCAGGAAAGAGCCACTTCAATCCAGACATCTATTGATAGCAGCTGGAGTGGTACTGAGTCCCACTCACACACCAGGTAAGAGCCATTTCAATCCAGACATCTATTAATACCAGCTGGAGTGTTACTGAGTCCCACTCACACATCAGGAAAGAGACACATCAATCCAGACATCTATTAATACCAGCTGTAGTGTTAATGAGTCCCTCTCAAACACCAGGAAAGAGCCACTTCAATCCAGACCTCTACTAATACCAGCTGGAGATGTACTGAGTCCCACTCACACACCAGGAAAGAGCCACTTCAATGCAGACCTCTGTTAATCCCAGCTGGAGTGGTACTGAGTCCCACCCACACACCAGGAAAGAGCCACTTCAATCCAGACCTCTATTAATACCAGCTGGATTGGTACTGAGTCCCACTCATACACCAGGAAGGAGCCACTTCAATCCAGACCTCTATCAATATCAGCTGGAGTGGTACTGAGTCCCAGTCACACACCGGGAAAGAGCCAATTCAAGCCAGGGCTCTATTAATACCATCTGGAGGAGTACTGAGTCCCACTCACACACCGGGTAAGAGCCAATTCCATCCAGACCTCTATTAATACCAGCTGGAGTGGTACTGAGTCCCACTCACACACAAGGAAAGAGCCAATTCAATCCATACCTCTATTAATACCAGCTGGAGTTGAACTGACTCCCACTCACACACCAGGAAAGAGCCAATTCAATCCAGACCTCTTCTTAATACCAGCTGGAGTGGTACTGTGTCCCACGCACACAGCAGGAAAGAGCCACTTCAATCCAGACCTCTATTAATACCAGCTGGTGAAGAACTGAGCCCCACTCACACACCAGGAAAGAGCCACTTCAATCCAGACGTCTATTAATACCAGCTGAAGTGTTACTGAGTCCCACTCACAAACCAGAAAAGTGACACTTCAATCCAGACCTCTATTAATACCAGCTGGAGTGGTACTGAGTCCCACTCACACACCAGGTAAGAGCCACATCAATCCACACCTCTATTAATACCAGCTGGAGTGGTACCGAGTCCCACTCACACACAAGGAAAGAGCCACTTCAATCCAGACCTCTATTAATAACAGCTGGAGTGGTACTGAGTCCCACTTGCACACCAGGAAAGAGCCACTTCAATCCAGACATCTATTGATACCAGCTGGAGTGGTACTGAGTCCCACTCACACACCAGGTAAGAGCCACTTCAATCCAGACATCTATTAATACCAGCTGGAGTGTTACTGAGTCCCACTCACACACCAGGAAAGAGCCACTTCAATCCAGACCTCTATTAATACCAGCTGGAGTGGTACTGAGTCCCACCCACACACCAGGAAAGAGCCACTTCAATCCAGACCACTATTAATACCAGCTGGAGTGTTACGGAGTCCGTCTCATACACCAGGAAGGAGCCACTTCAATCCAGGCCTCTATCAATTTCAGCTGGAGTGCTACTGAGTCCCACTCACACACCAGGAAAGAGCCAATTCAATCCAGACCTCTTCTTAATACCAGCTGGAGTGGTACTGTGTCCCACGCACACAGCAGGAAAGAGCCACTTCAATCCAGACCTCTATTAATACCAGCTGCTGTGGTACTGAGTCCCCTCACACACCAGGAAAGAGCCACTTCAATCCAGACCTCTATTAATACCAGCTGGAGTAGAACTGAGACCCACTCACACACCAGGAAAGAGCCACTTCAATCCAGACCTCTATTAATACCAGCTGGATTGGTACTGAGCCCCACTCATACACCAGGAAGGAGCCACTTCAATCCAGACCTCTATCAATATCAGCTGGAGTGGTACTGAGTCCCAGTCACACACCGGGAAAGAGCCAATTCAAGCCAGGGCTCTATTAATACCATCTGGAGGAGTACTGAGTCCCACTCACACACCGGGTAAGAGCCAATTCCATCCAGACCTCTATTAATAAGAGCTGGAGTGGTACTGAGTCCCACTCACACACCAGGAAAGAGCCAATTCAATCCATACCTCAATTAATACCAGCTGGAGTTGAACTGACTTCCACTCACACACCAGGAAAGAGCCAATTCAATCCAGACCTCTTCTTAATACCAGCTGGAGTGGTACTGTGTCCCACGCACACAGCAGGAAAGAGCCACTTCAATCCAGACCTCTATTAATACCAGCTGCTGTGGTACTGAGTCCCCTCACACACCAGGAAAGAGCCACTTCAATCCAGACCTCTATTAATACCAGCTGGAGTAGAACTGAGCCCCACTCACACACCAGGAAAGAGCCACTTCAATCCAGACGTCTATTAATACCAGCTGAAGTGTTACTGAGTCCCACTCACAAACCAGGAAAGTGCCACTTCAATCCAGACCTCTATTAATACCAGCTGGAGTGGTACTGAGTCCCACTCACACACCAGGAAAGAGCCACATAAATCCAGACATCTATTAATACCAGCTGGAGTGGTACTGAGTCCCACTTGCACACCAGGAAAGTGCCACTTCAATCCAGACATCTATTGATACCAGCTGGAGTGGTACTGAGTCCCACTCACACACCAGGTAAGAGCCACTTCAATCCAGACATCTATTAATACCAGCTGGAGTGTTACTGAGTCCCACTAACACATCAGGAAAGAGACACATCAATCCAGACATCTATTAATCCCAGCTGTAGTGTTAATGAGTCCCTCTCAAACACCAGGAAAGAGCCACTTCAATCCAGACCTCTACTAATACCAGCTGGAGTGGTACTGAGTCCCAGTCACACACCAGGAAATAGACAATTCTATCCAAGACTCTATTAATACCAGCTTGAGTAGAATTAACTCCCACTCACACACCAGGAAAGCGCCAATTCAATCCAGACCTCTATCAATATCAGCTGGAGTGGTACTGAGTCCCACTCACACACCAGGAAAGAGCCACTTCAATCCAGACCTCTATTAATACCAGCTGGAGTGGTACTGAGTCCCACCCACACACCAGGAAAGAGCCACTTCAATCCAGACCACTATTAATACCAGCTGGTGCGTTACGGAGTCCGTCTCATACAGCAGGAAGGAGCCACTTCAATCCAGGCCTCTATCAATTTCAGCTGGAGTGGTACTGAGTCCCACTCACACACCAGGAAAGAGCCAATTCAATCCAGACCTCTTCTTAATACCAGCTGGAGTGGTACTGTGTCCCACGCACACAGCAGGAAAGAGCCACTTCAATCCAGACCTCTATTAATACCAGCTGGAGTAGAACTGAGCCCCACTCACACACCAGGAAAGAGCCACTTCAATCCAGACGTCTATTAATACCAGCTGAAGTGTTACTGAGTCCCACTCACAAACCAGAAAAGTGCCACTTCAATCCAGACCTCTATTAATACCAGCTGGAGTGGTACTGAGTCCCACTCACACACCAGGTAAGAGCCACATCAATCCAGACCTCTATTAATACCAGTTGGAGTGGTACCGAGTCCCACTCACACACAAGGAAAGAGCCACTTCAATCCAGACCTCTATTAATACCAGCTGGAGTGGTACTGAGTCCCACTTGCACACCAGAAAAGAACCACTTCAATCCAGACCTCTATTGATACCAGCTGGAGTGGTACTGAGTCCAACTAACACATCAGGAGAGAGACACATTAATCCAGACATCTATTAATCCCAGCTGTAGTGTTAATGAGTCCCTCTCAAACAGCAGGAAAGAGCCACTTCAATCCAGATCTCTACTAATACCAGCTGGAGTGGTACTGAGTCCCAGTCACACACCAGGAAAGAGACAATTCTATCCAAGACTCTATTAATACCAGCTTGAGTAGAATTAACTCCCACTCACACACCAGGAAAGCGCCAATTCAATCCAGACCTCTATCAATAACAGCTGGAGTGGTACTGAGTCCCACTCACACACCAGGAAAGAGCCACTTCAATCCAGACCTCTATTAATACCAGCTGGAGTGGTACTGAGTCCCACCCACACACCAGGAAAGAGCCAATTCAATCCAGACCTCTATTAATATCAGCTGGAGTAGAACTGAGTCCCACTCACACACCAGGAAAGAGCCAATTCAATCTAGCCCACTTCTTAATACAAGCTGGAGTGGTACTGAGCCCCACGCACACACCAGGAAAGAGCCAATTCAATCCAGACCTCTTATTAATACCAGCTGGAGTGGTACTGAGTCCCACTCACACAGCAGGAAAGAGCCAATTCAATCCAGGCCTCTATTAATACCAGCTGGAGTGTTACTGAGTCCCACTCACACACCAGGACAGAGCCACTTCAATCCAGACCTCTATTAATACCAGCTGGAGAAGAACTGAGTCCCACTCACACACCAGGAAAGAGCCACTTCAATCCAGACCTCTATTAATACCAGCTGCAGCGTTACTGAGTCCCACTCACACACCAGGAAAGAGCCACTTCAATCCAGACCTCTACTGATACCAGCTGTAGTGTTAATGAGTCCCTCTCAAACACCAGGAAAGAGCCACTTCAATCCAGACGTCTATTAATACCAGCTGGAGTGGTACTGAGTCTCACTCACACACACTGTAAGAGCCACATCAATCCAGACCTCTATTAATACCAGCTGGAGTGGTACCGAGTCCCACTCACACACAAGGAAAGAGCCACTTCAATCCAGACCTCTAGTAATACCAGCTGCAGTGGTACTGAGTCCCACTTGCACACCAGGAAAGAGCCACTTCAATCCAGACATCTATTGATAGCAGCTGGAGTGGTACTGAGTCCCACTCACACACCAGGTAAGAGCCACTTCAATCCAGACATCTATTAATACCAGCTGGAGTGTTACTGAGTCCCACTCACACATCAGGAAAGAGACACATCAATCCAGAGATCTATTAATACCAGCTGTAGTGTTAGTGAGTCCCTCTCAATCACCAGGAAAGAGCCACTTCAATCCAGACCTCTACTAATACCAGCTGGAGAGGTACTGAGTCCCACTCACACACCAGGAAAGAGCCACTTCAATCCATACCTCTATTAATACCAGCTGGAGTTGAACTGACTCCCACTCACACACCAGGAAAGAGCCAATTCAATCCAGACCTCTTCTTAATACCAGCTGGAGTGGTACTGTGTCCCACGCAAAGAGCAGGAAAGAGCCACTTCAATCCAGACCTCTATTAATACCAGCTGGAGTAGAACTGAGCCCCACTCACACACCAGGAAAGTGCCACTTCAATCCAGACCTCTATTAATACCAGCTGGAGTGGTACTGAGTCCCACTCACACACCAGGTAAGAGCCACATCAATCCACACCTCTATTAATACCAGCTGGAGTGGTACCGAGACCCACTCACACACAAGGAAAGAGCCACTTCAATCCAGACCTCTATTAATACTAGCTGGAGTGGTACTGAGTCCCACTTGCACACCAGGAAAGAGCCACTTCAATCCAGACATCTTTTGATACCAGCTGGAGTGGTACTGAGCCCCACTCACACACCAGGAAAGTGCCACTTCAATCCAGACCTCTATTAATACCAGCTGGAGTGGTACTGAGTCCCACTCACACACCAGGTAAGAGCCACATCAATCCACACCTCTATTAATACCAGCTGGAGTGGTACCGAGTCCCACTCGCACACCAGGAAAGAGCCAATTCAATCCAGGCCTCTATTAATACCAGCTGGAGTGTTGCTGAGTCCCACTCACACACCAGGAAAGAGCCACTTCAATCCAGACCTCTATTAATACCAGCTGGAGAAGAACTGAGTCCCACTCACACACCAGGAAAGAGCCACTTCAATCCAGACCTCCATTAATACCAGCTGCAGTGTTACTGAGTCCCACACACACCAGGAAAGAGCCACTTCAATCCAGACCTCTACTGATACCAGCTGTAGTGTTAATGAGACCCTCTCAAACACCAGGAAAGAGCCACTTCAATCCAGGCCTCTTTTAATACCAGCTGGAGTGTTACTGAGTCAGACTCACACACCAGGAAAGAACCAATTCAATCCAGACCTCTACTAATACCAGGTGGAGTGTTACTGAGTCCCACTCACAAACCAGGAAAGTGCCACTTCAATCCAGACCTCCATTAATACCAGCTGGAGTGGGACTGAGTCCCACTCACACACCAGGAAAGAGCCACATCAATCCAGACCTCTACTAATACCAGCTGGAGTGGTACCGAGTCCCACTCACACACCAGGAAAGAGCCACTTCAATCCAGACCTCTATTAATACCAGCTGGAGTGGTACTGAGTCCCACTCACACACCAGGAAAGAGCCACATCATACCAGCCCTCTACTAATACCAGCTGGAATGGTACCGAGTCCCACTCACACACCAGGAAAGAGCCACTTCAATCCAGACATCTATTAATACCAGCTGTAGTGTTAATGAGTCCCACTCACACATCAGGAAAGAGACAATTCTATCCAAGACTCTATTAATACCAGTTTGAGTAGAATTCACTCCCACTCACACACCAGGAAAGCGCCAAATCAATCCAGACCTCTATCAATAACAGCTGGAGTGGTACTGAGTCCCACTCACACACCAGGAAAGAGCCACTTCAATCCAGACCTCTATTAATACCAGTTGGAGTGGTACTGAGTCCCACTCATACACCAGGAAGGAGCCACTTCAATCCAGACCTCTATCAATATCAGCTGGAGTGGTACTGAGTCCCAGTCACACACCGGGAAAGAGCCAATTCAAGCCAGGGCTCTATTAATACCAGATGGAGGAGTACTGAGTCCCACTCGCACACCAAGAAAGAGCCAATTCAATCCAGACCTCTATTAATACCAGCTGGAGTGGTACTGAGTCCCACTCACACACCAGGAAAGAGCCAATTCAATCCAGACCTCTATTAATACCAGCTGGAGTAGAACTGAGTCCCCCTCACACATCAGGAAAGAGCCAATTCAATCCAGACCACTTCTTAATACCAGCTGGAGTGGTACTGAGTCCCACGCACACAACAGAAAAGAGCCACTTCAATCCAGACCTCTATTATTACCAGCTGCAGTGATACTGAGTCCCAATCACACCAGGAAAGAGCCAATTCAATCCAGACCTCTTATTCATACCAGCTGGAGTGGTACTGAGTCCCACTCACACACCAAGAAAGAGCCACTTCAATCCAGACCTCTATTAATACCAGCTGGAGAAGAACTGAGTCCCACTCACACACCAGGAAAGAGCCACTTCAATCCAGACCTCTATTAATACCAGCTGCAGTGTTACTGAGTCCCACTCACACACCAGGAAAGAGCCACTTCAATCCAGACCTCTATTGATACCAGCTGTAGTGTTAATGAGTCCCTCTGAAACACCAGGAAAGAGCCACTTCAATCCAGACCTCTACTCATACCAGCTGGAGTGGTACTGAGTCCCACGCACACACCAGGAAAGAGCCAATTCAATCCAGACCTCTATTAATACCAGCTGGAGTGGTACTGAGTCCCACTCACACACCAGGAAAAAGCCAATTCAATCCAGGCCTCTATTAATACCAGCTGGAGGAGCACTGAGTCCCACTCACACACCAGGAAAGAGCCAATTCAATCCAGACCTCTATTAATACCAGCTGGAGCGGTACTGAATCCCACTCACACACCAGGAAAGAGCCAATTCAATCCAGACCTCTATTAATACCAGCTGGAGCAGAACTGAGTCCCACTCACACACCAGGAAAGAGCCAATTCAATCCAGACCACTTCTTAATACCAGCCGGAGTGGTACTGAGTCCCACGCACACACCAGGAAAGAGCCACTTCAATCCAGACCTCTATTAATGGCAGCTGGAGTGATACTGAGTCCCAATCACACCGGGAAAGAGCCAATTCAATCCAGACCTCTTATTAATACCAGCTGGAGTGGTACTGAGTCCCACTCACACATCAGGAAAGAGCCAATTCAATCCAGGCCTCTATCAATACCAGCTGGAGTGTTACTGAGTCCCACTCACACACCAGGAAACAGACAATTCAATCCAGACCTCTATTAATACCAGCTGCAGTGTTACTGAGTCCCACTCACACAACAGGAAAGAGCCACTTCAATCCAGACCTCTACTCATACCAGCTGGAGTGGTACTGAGTCCCACTCACACACCAGGAAAGAGACAATTCAATCCAAGACTCTCTTAATACCAGCTTGAGTAGAATTAACACCCACTGACACACCAGGAAAGCGCCAATTCAATCCAGACCTCTATCAATACCAGCTGGAGCGGTACTGAGTCCCACTCACACACCAGGAAAGAGCCACTTCAATCCAGACCTCTGTTAATCCCAGCTGGAGTGGTACTGAGTCCCAGCCACACACCAGGAAAGAGCCACTTCAACCCAGACCTCTATTAATACCAGCCGGATTGGTACTGAGTCCCACTCAAGCACCAGGAAGGAGCCACTTCAATCCAGACCTCTATCAATATCAGCTGGAGTGGTATTGAGTCCCAGTCACACACCGGGAAAGAGCCAATTCAAGCCAGGGCTCTATTAATACCAGCTGGAGGAGTACTGAGCCCCACTCACACACCAGGAAAGAGCCAATTCAATCCAGACCTCTATTGATACCAGCTGGAGAGGTACTGAGTCCCACTCACACACCAGGAAAGAGCCACTGCAATCCAGACATCTATTAATACCAGCTGTAGTGTTAATGAGTCCCTCTCACACAACAGGAAAGAGCCAATTCAATCCAGACCTCTCTTAATACCAGCTGGAGTAGCACTGAGTCCCACTCACACACCAGGAAAGAGCCAATTCAATCCAGACCACTTCTTAATACCAGCTGGAGTGGTACTGAGTCCCACTCACACACCAGGAAAGAGCCAATTCAATCCAGACCTCTTATTAATACCAGCTGGAGTGGTACTGAGTCCCACTCACACACCAGGAAAGAGCCAATTCAATCCAGGCCTCTATTAATACCAGCTGGAGTGTTACTGAGGCCCACTCACACAACAGGAAAGAGCCACTTCAATCCAGACCTCTATTAATACCAGCTGGAGAAGAACTGAGTCCCACTCACACACCAGGAAAGAGCCACTTCAATCCAGACCTCTACTGATACCAGCTGTAGTGTTAATGAGTCCCTCTCAAACACCAGGAAAGAGCCACTTCAATCCAGACCTCTACCCATACCAGCTGCAGTGTTACTGTGTCCCACTCACACACCAGGAAAGAGCCACTTCAATCCAGGCCACTTTTAATACCAGCTGGAGTGTTACTGAGTCACACTCACACACCAGGAAAGAACCACTTCAATCCAGACCTCTATTAATACCTTCTGGAGTGTTACTGAGTCCCACTCACAAACCAGGAAAGTGCCTCTTCAATCCAGACCTCTATTAATACCAGCTGGAGTGGTACTGAGTCCCACTCACACACCAGGAAAGAGCCAATTCAATCCAGACCACTTCTTAATACCAGCCGGAGTGGTACTGAGTCCCACGCACACACCAGGAAAGAGCCACTTCAATCCAGACCTCTATTAATGGCAGCTGGAGTGATACTGAGTCCCAATCACACCGGGAAAGAGCCAATTCAATCCAGACCTCTTATTAATACCAGCTGGAGTGGTACTGAGTCCCACTCACACATCAGGAAAGAGCCAATTCAATCCAGGCCTCTATCAATACCAGCTGGAGTGTTACTGAGTCCCACTCACACACCAGGAAACAGACAATTCAATCCAGACCTCTATTAATACCAGCTGCAGTGTTACTGAGTCCCACTCACACACCAGGAAAGAGCCACTTCAATCCAGACCTCTACTCATACCAGCTGGAGTGGTACTGAGTCCCACTCACACACCAGGAAAGAGACAATTCAATCCAAGACTCTCTTAATACCAGCTTGAGTAGAATTAACACCCACTGACACACCAGGAAAGCGCCATTTCAATCCAGACCTCTATCAATACCAGCTGGAGCGGTACTGAGTCCCACTCACACACCAGGAAAGAGCCATTTCAATCCAGACCTCTGTTAATCCCAGCTGGAGTGGTGCTGAGTCCCAGCCACACACCAGGAAAGAGCCACTTCAACCCAGACCTCTATTAATACCAACCGGATTGGTATTGAGTCCCAGTCACACACCGGGAAAGAGCCAATTCAAGCCAGGGCTCTATTAATACCAGCTGGAGGAGTACTGAGCCCCACTCACACACCAGGAAAGAGCCAATTCAATCCAGACCTCTATTGATACCAGCTGGAGAGTTACTGAGTCCCACTCACACACCAGGAAAGAGCCACTGCAATCCAGACATCTATTAATACCAGCTGTAGTGTTAATGAGTCCCTCTCACACAACAGGAAAGAGCCAATTCAATCCAGACCTCTATTAATACCAGCTGGAGTAGAACTGAGTCCCACTCACACACCAGGAAAGAGCCAATTCAATCCAGACCTCTATTAATACCAGCTGGAGTAGAACTGAGTCCCACTCACACACCGGGAAAGAGCAAATTCAATCCAGACCACTTCTTAATACCAGCTGGAGTGGTACTGAGTCCCACTCACACCAGTAAAGCGCCAATTCAATCCAGCCCTCTTATTAATACCAGCTGGAGTGGTACTGAGTCCCACTCACACACCAGGAAAGAGCCAATTCAATCCAGGCCTCTATTAATACCAGCTGGAGTGTTACTGAGTCCCACTCACACACCAGGAAAGAGCCACTTCAATCCAGACCTCTATTAATACCAGCTGGAGAAGAACTGAGTCCCACTCACACACCAGGAAAGAGCCACTTCAATCCAGACCTCTACTGATACCAGCTGTAGTGTTCATGAGTCCCTCTCAAACACCAGGAAAGAGCCACTTCAATCCAGACCTCTACCCATACCAGCTGCAGTGGTACTGAGTCCCACTCACACACCAGGAAAGAGCCAATTCAATCCAGACCTCTGTTAATACCAGCTGGAGTAGAACTGAGTCCCACTCACACACCGGGAAAGAGCAAATTCAATCCAGACCACTTCTTAATACCAGCTGGAGTGGTACTGAGTCCCACTCACACCAGTAAAGCGCCAATTCAATCCAGACCTCTTATTAATACCAGTTGGAGTGGTACTGAGTCCCACTCACACACCAGGAAAGAGCCAATTCAATCCAGGCCTCTATTAATACCAGCTGGAGTGTTACTGAGTCCCACTCACACACCAGGAAAGAGCCACTTCAATCCAGACCTCTATTAATACCAGCTGGAGAAGAACTGAGTCCCACTCACACACCAGGAAAGAGCCACTTCAATCCAGACCTCTACTGATACCAGCTGTAGTGTTAATGAGTCCCTCTCAAACACCAGGAAAGAGCCACTTCAATCCAGGCCACTTTTAATACCAGCTGGAGTGTTACTGAGTCACACTCACACACCAGGAAAGAACCACTTCAATCCAGACCTCTATTAATACCATCTGGAGTGTTACTGAGTCCCACTCACAAACCAGGAAAGTGCCTCTTCAATCCAGACCTCTATTAATACCAGCTGGAGTGGTACTGAGTCCCACTCACACACCAGGAAAGAGCCACATCAATCCAGACCTCTACTAATACCAGCTGGAGTGGTACCGAGTCCAACTCACACACCAGGAAAGAGCCACTTCAATCCAGACCTCTATTAATACCAGCTGGAGTTGTACTGAGTCCCACTCACACGCCAGGAAAGAGCCACATCAATCCAGACCTCTACTAATACCAGCTGGAATGGTACTGAGTCCCACTCACACACCAAGAAAGAGCCACTTCAATCCAGACATCTATTAATACCAGCTGTAGTGTTAATGAGTCCCTCTCAAACACCAGGAAAGAGCCACTTCAATCCAGACATCTACTAATCCCAGCTGGAGTGGTATTGAGTCCCAATCACACATCAGGAAAGAGACATTTCTATCCAAAACTCTATTAATACCAGTTTGAGTAGAATTCACTCCCACTCACACACCAGGAAAGCGCCAATTCAATCCAGACCTCCATCAATAACAGCTGGAGTGGTACTGAGTCCCACTCACACACCAGGAAAGAGCCACTTCAATCCAGACCTCTATTAATACCAGCTGGAGTGGTACTGAGACCCACCCAGACACCAGGAAAGAGCCACTTCAATCCAGACCTCTATCAATATCAGCTGGAGTGGCACAGAGTCCCAGTCACACACCGGGAAAGAGCCAATTCAAGCCAGGGCTCTATTAATACCAGATGGAGGAGTACTGAGTCCCACTCAAACACCAGGAAAGAGCCAATTCAATCCAGACCTCTATTAATACCAGCTGGAGTGGTACTGAGTCCCACTCACACACCAGGAAAGAGCCAATTCAATCCAGACCTCTATTAATACCAGCTGGAGTAGAACTGAGTCCCCCTCACACACCAGGAAAGAGCCAATTCAATCCAGACCACTTCTTAATACCGGCTGGAGTGGTACTGAGTCCCACGCACACACCAGAAAAGAGCCACTTCAATCCAGACATCTATTATTACCAGCTGGAGTGATACTGAGTCCCAATCACACCAGGAAAGAGCCAATTCAATCCAGACCTCTTATTCATACCAGCTGGAGTGGTACTGAGTCCCACTCACACACCAGGAAAGAGCCAATTCAATCCAGGCATCTATTAATAGCAGCTGGAGTGGTACTGAGTTTCTCTCAAACACCAGGAAAGAGCCACTTCAATCCAGACCTCTACTCATTCCAGCTGGAGTGGTACTAGGTCCCACGCAAACACCAGGAAAGAGCCCATTCAATCCAGACCTCTATTAATACCAGCTGTAGTGGTACTGAGTCCCACTCACACACCAGGAAAGAGCCAATTCAATCCAGGCCTCTATTAATACCAGCTGGACTGGTACTGAGTCCCACCCACACAACAGGATAGAGCCACTTCAATCCGGACCTCTATTAATATCAGTTGGAGTGGTACTGAGTCCCACGCACACACCAGCAATGAGCCACTTCAATCCAGACCTCTATTAATACCAGCTGGAGCAGAACTGAGTCCCACTCACACACCAGGAAACACACAATTCAATCCAGACCACTTCTTAATACCAGCTGGAGTGGTACTGAGTCCCACGCACACACCAGGAAAGAGCCACTTCTATCGAGACCTCTATTAATAGCAGCTGGAGTGATACTGAGTCCCAATCACACAGGGAAAGAGCCAATTCAATCCAGACCTGTTATTAATACCAGCTGGAGTTTTACTGAGTCCCACTCACACACCAGGAAAGAGCCACTTCAATCCAGACCTCTACTCATACCAGCTGGAGTGGTACTGTGTCCCACTCACACACCAGGAAAGAGACAATTCAATCCAAGACTCTCTTAATACCAGCTTGAGTAGAATTAACACCCACTCACACACCAGGAAAGCGCCAACTCAATCCAGACCTCTATCAATACCAGCTGGAGCGGTACTGAGTCCCACTCACACACCAGGAAAGAGCCATTTCAATCCAGACCTCTGTTAATCCCAGCAGGAGTGGTACTGAGTCCCAGCCACACACCAGGAAAGAGCCACTTCAATCCAGACCTCTATTAATACCAGCCGGATTGGTACTGAGTCCCACTCATACACCAGGAAGGAGCCACTTCAATCCAGACCTCTATCAATAACAGCTGGAGTGGTACTGAGTCCCAGTCACACACCGGGAAAGAGCCAATTCAAGCCAGGGCTCTATTAATACCAGCTGGAGGAGTACTGAGCCCCACTCACACACCAGGAAAGAGCCAATTCAATCCAGACCACTATTAATACCAGCTGGAGTGGTACTGAGTCCCACTCACACACCAGAAAACAGCCAATTCAATCCAGACCTCTATTAATAACAGCTGGAGTTGAACTGAGTCACACTCACACAGCAGTAAAGAGCCAATTCAATCCAGACCTCTTCTTAATACCAGCTGGAGTGGCACTGTGTCCAACGCACACACCAGGAAGGAGCCACTTCAATCCAGACCTCTATTAATACCAGCTGCAGTGTTACTGAGTACCACTCACACACCAGGAAATAGACACTTCAATCCAGACCTCTATTGATACCAGCTTTCGCGTTCATGAGTCCCTCTCAAACACCAGGAAAGAGCCAATTCAATCCAGACCTCTACTCATACCAGCTGGAGTGGTACTGTGTCCCACTCACACACCAGGAAAGAGCCACTTCAATCCAGGCCTCTTTTAATAACAGCTGTAGTGTTAATGAGTCCCCCTCAAATACCAGGAAAGAGACACTTCAATCCAGACCTCTACTAATACCAGCTGGAGTGGTATTGAGTACCACTCACACACCAGGAAAGAGACAATTCAATCCAGACCTCTATTAATACCAGTTGGAGTGGTACTGAGTCCCACCCACACACCAGGAAAGAGCCACTTCAATCCAGACCTCTATTAATACCAGCTTGAGTAGAATTAACTCCCACTCACACACCAGGAAAGCGCCAATTCAATCCAGACCTCTATCAATAACAGCTGGAGTGGTACTGAGTCCCACTCACACACCAGGAAAGAGCCACTTCAATACAGACGTCTACTAATACCAGCTGGTTTGGTACTGAGTCCCACTAACACACCAGGAAAGAGCCACTTCTATCGAGACCTCTATTAATAGCAGCTGGAGTGATACTGAGTCCCAATCACACAGGGAAAGAGCCAATTCAATCCAGACCTGTTATTAATACCAGCTGGACTGTTACTGAGTCCCACTCACACACCAGGAAAGAGCCACTTCAATCCAGACCTCTACTCATACCAGCTGGAGTGGTACTGAGTCCCACTCACACACCAGGAAAGAGACAATTCAATCCAAGACTCTCTTAATACCAGCTTGAGTTGAATAACACCCACTCACACACCAGGAAAGCGCCAATTCAATCCAGACCTCTATCAATACCAGCTGGAGCGGTACTGAGTCCCACTCACAGACCAGGAAAGAGCCACTTCAATCCAGACCTCTATTAATACCAGCCGGATTGGTACTGAGTCCCACTCATACACCAGGAAGGAGCCACTTCAATCCAGACCTCTATCAATAACAGCTGGAGTGGTACTGAGTCCCAGTCACACACCGGGAAAGAGCCAATTCAAGCCAGGGCTCTATTAATCCCAGCTGGAGGAGTACTGAGCCCCACTCACACACCAGGAAAGAGCCAATTCAATCCAGACCTCTATTAATACCAGCTGGAGTTGTACTGAGTCCCACTCACACACCAGAAAAGAGCCAATTCAATCCAGACCTCTATTAATAACAGCTGGAGTTGAACTGAGTCCCACTCACACAGCAGGAAAGAGCCAATTCAATCCAGACCTCTTCTTAATACCAGCTGGAGTGGTACTGTGTCCGACGCACACACCAGGAAAGAGCCACTTGAATCCAGACCTTTATTAATACCAGCTGGAGTGGTACTGAGTCCCACTCACACATCAGGAAGGAGCCACTTCAATCCAGACCTCTATTAATACCAGCTGGAGAAGAACTGAGTCCCACTCACGCACAAGGAAAGGGTCACTTCAATCCAGACCTCTATTAATACCAGCTGCAGTGTTACTGAGTCCCACTCACACACCAGAAAATAGCCACTTCAATCCAGACCTCTATTGATACCAGCTGTCGTGTTAATGAGTCCCTCTCAAACACCAGGAAAGAGCCAATTCGATCCAGACCTCTACTCATACCAGCTGGAGTGGTACTGTGTCCCACTCACACACCAGCAAAGAGCCACTTCAATCCAGGCCTCTTTTAATACCTGCTGGAGTGTTACTGAGTCACACTCACACACCAGGAAAGAACCACTTCAATCCAGACCTCTATTAATACCAGCTGGAGTGGAACTGAGTCCCACGCACACACCAGGAAAGAGCCACTTCAATCCAGACCTCTATTAATACCAGCTGAAGTGTTACTATGTCCCACTCACAAACCAGGTAAGTGCCACTTCAATCCAGACATCTATTAATACCAGCTGGAGTGGTACTGAGTCCCACTCACACACCAGGAAAGAGCCACATCAATCCAGACCTCTATTAATACCAGCTGAAGTGGTACCGAGTCCCACTCACACACCAGGAAAGAGACACTTCAATCCAGACCTCTACTAATACCAGCTGGAGTGGTATTGAGTACCACTCACACACCAGGAAAGAGACAATTCAATCCAGACCTCTATTAATACCAGTTGGAGTGGTACTGAGTCCCACCCACACACCAGGAAAGAGCCACTTCAATCCAGACCTCTATTAATATCAGTTGGAGTGGTACTGAGTCCCACTCATACACTAGGAAGGAGCCACTTCAATCCAGACCTCTATTAATACCAGCTGCAGTGTTAATGAGTCCCTCTCAAACACCAGGAAAGAGCCACTTCAATCCAGACCTCTATTGATACCAGCTGTTGTGTTAATGAGTCCCTCTCAAACACCAGGAAGGAGCCACTTCAATCCAGACCTCTATCAATATCAGCTGGAGTGGTACTGAGTCCCACTCACACACCAGGAAAGAGCAACTTCAATCCAGACCTCTATTGATACCAGCTGGAGTGGTACTGAGTCCCACTCACACACCAGGAAGAGCCACTTCAATCCAGGCCTCCATTAATACCAGCTGGAGTGTTACTGAGTCCCACTCACACACCAGGAAAGAGCCACCTCAATCCAGACCTCTATCAATACCAGCTGCAGTGTTACTGAGTCCCACTCACAAACCAGGAAAGAGCAACTTCAATCCAGACCTCTATTGATACCAGCTGTAGTGTTAATGAGTCCCTCTCAAACCCCAGGAAAGAGAAAATTCAATCCAAGACTCTCTTAATACCAGCTTGAGTAGAATTAACTCCCACTCACACACCAGGAAAGCGCCAATTCAATCCAGACCTCTATCAATACCAGCTGGAGCGGTACTTAGTCCCACTCACACACCAGGAAAGAGCCACTTCAATCCAGACCTCTGTTAATCCCAGCTGGAGTGGTACTGAGTCCCAGCCACACACCAGGAAAGAGCCACTTCAATCCAGACCTCTATTAATACCAGCCGGATTGGTACTGAGTCCCACTCATACACCAGGAAGGAGACACTTCAATGCAGACCTCTATCAATATCAGCTGGAGTGGTACTGAGTCCCAGTCACACAACGGGAAAGAGCCAATTCAAGCCAGGGCTCTATTAATACCAGCTGGAGGAGCACTGAGTCCCACTCACACACCAGGAAAGAGCAAATTCAATCCAGACCTCTATTAATACCAGCCGAATTGGTACTGTGTCCGACGCACACACCAGGAAAGAGCCACTTCAATCCAGACATATATTAATACCAGCTGCAGTGGTATTGAGTCCCAATCACACACCAGGATGGAGCCACTTCAATCCAGACCTCTATTAATACCAGCTGTAGTGTGAATGAGTCCCTCTCAAACACCAGGAAAGAGCCACTTCAATCCAGACCTCTATTAATACCAGTTGGAGTGGTACTGAGTCCCACTCACACACCAGGAAAGAGCAAATTCAATCCAGACCTCTATTAATTCCAGCTGGAGTGGTACTGAGTCCCACTCACACACCAGGAAAGAGCCAATTCAATCCAGACCTCTATTAATAACAGCTGGAGTTGAACTGCGTCCCACTCACGCAGCAGGAAAGAGCTAATTCAATCCAGACCTCTTCCTAATACCAGCTGGAGTGGTACTGTGTCCGACGCACACACCAGGAAAGAGCCACTTCAATCCAGACATATATTAATACCAGCTGCAGTGGTATTGAGTCCCAATCACACACCAGGATGGAGCCACTTCAATCCAGACCTCTATTAATACCAGCTGGAGAAGAACTAAGTCCCACTCACACACCAGGAAATGGCCACTTCAATCCAGACCTCTATTAATACCAGCTGCAGTGTTAATGAGTCCCTCTCAAACACCAGGAAAGAGCCACTTCAATCCAGACCTCTATTGATACCAGCTGTCGTGTTAATGAGTCCCTCTCAAACACCAGGAAGGAGCCACTTCAATCCAGACCTCTATCAATATCAGCTGGAGTGGTACTGAGTCCCACTCACACACCAGGAAAGAGCAACTTCAATCCAGACCTCTATTGATACCAGCTGGAGTGGTACTGAGTCCCACTCACACACCAGGAAAGAGCCAATTCAATCCAGGCCTCCATTAATACCAGCTGGAGTGTTACTGAGTCCCACTCACACACCAGGAAAGAGCCACCTCAATCCAGACCTCTATTAATACCAGCTGCAGTGTTACTGAGTCCCACTCACACACCAGGAAAGAGCAACTTCAATCCAGACCTCTATTGATACCAGCTGTAGTGTTAATGAGTCCCTCTCAAACCCCAGGAAAGAGAAAATTCAATCCAAGACTCTCTTAATACCAGCTTGAGTAGAATTAACTCCCACTCACACACCAGGAAAGCGCCAATTCAATCCAGACCTCTATCAATACCAGCTGGAGCGGTACTTAGTCCCACTCACACACCAGGAAAGAGCCACTTCAATCCAGACCTCTGTTAATCCCAGCTGGAGTGGTACTGAGTCCCAGCCACACTCCAGGAAAGAGCCACTTCAATCCAGACCTCTATTAATACCAGCTGAAGTGGTACCGAGTCCCACTCACACACCAGGAAAGAGACACTTCAATCCAGACCTCTACTAATACCAGCTGGAGTGGTATTGAGTACCACTCACACACCAGGAAAGAGACAATTCAATCCAGACCTCTATTAATACCAGTTGGAGTGGTACTGAGTCCCACCCACACACCAGGAAAGAGCCACTTCAATCCAGACCTCTATTAATATCAGTTGGAGTGGTACTGAGTCCCACTCATACACTAGGAAGGAGCCACTTCAATCCAGACCTCTATTAATACCAGCTGCAGTGTTAATGAGTCCCTCTCAAACACCAGGAAAGAGCCACTTCAATCCAGACCTCTATTGATACCAGCTGTTGTGTTAATGAGTCCCTCTCAAACACCAGGAAGGAGCCACTTCAATCCAGACCTCTATCAATATCAGCTGGAGTGGTACTGAGTCCCACTCACACACCAGGAAAGAGCAACTTCAATCCAGACCTCTATTGATACCAGCTGGAGTGGTACTGAGTCCCACTCACACACCAGGAAGAGCCACTTCAATCCAGGCCTCCATTAATACCAGCTGGAGTGTTACTGAGTCCCACTCACACACCAGGAAAGAGCCACCTCAATCCAGACCTCTATCAATACCAGCTGCAGTGTTACTGAGTCCCACTCACAAACCAGGAAAGAGCAACTTCAATCCAGACCTCTATTGATACCAGCTGTAGTGTTAATGAGTCCCTCTCAAACCCCAGGAAAGAGAAAATTCAATCCAAGACTCTCTTAATACCAGCTTGAGTAGAATTAACTCCCACTCACACACCAGGAAAGCGCCAATTCAATCCAGACCTCTATCAATACCAGCTGGAGCGGTACTTAGTCCCACTCACACACCAGGAAAGAGCCACTTCAATCCAGACCTCTGTTAATCCCAGCTGGAGTGGTACTGAGTCCCAGCCACACACCAGGAAAGAGCCACTTCAATCCAGACCTCTATTAATACCAGCCGGATTGGTACTGAGTCCCACTCATACACCAGGAAGGAGACACTTCAATGCAGACCTCTATCAATATCAGCTGGAGTGGTACTGAGTCCCAGTCACACAACGGGAAAGAGCCAATTCAAGCCAGGGCTCTATTAATACCAGCTGGAGGAGCACTGAGTCCCACTCACACACCAGGAAAGAGCAAATTCAATCCAGACCTCTATTAATACCAGCCGAATTGGTACTGTGTCCGACGCACACACCAGGAAAGAGCCACTTCAATCCAGACATATATTAATACCAGCTGCAGTGGTATTGAGTCCCAATCACACACCAGGATGGAGCCACTTCAATCCAGACCTCTATTAATACCAGCTGTAGTGTGAATGAGTCCCTCTCAAACACCAGGAAAGAGCCACTTCAATCCAGACCTCTATTAATACCAGTTGGAGTGGTACTGAGTCCCACTCACACACCAGGAAAGAGCAAATTCAATCCAGACCTCTATTAATTCCAGCTGGAGTGGTACTGAGTCCCACTCACACACCAGGAAAGAGCCAATTCAATCCAGACCTCTATTAATAACAGCTGGAGTTGAACTGCGTCCCACTCACGCAGCAGGAAAGAGCTAATTCAATCCAGACCTCTTCCTAATACCAGCTGGAGTGGTACTGTGTCCGACGCACACACCAGGAAAGAGCCACTTCAATCCAGACATATATTAATACCAGCTGCAGTGGTATTGAGTCCCAATCACACACCAGGATGGAGCCACTTCAATCCAGACCTCTATTAATACCAGCTGGAGAAGAACTAAGTCCCACTCACACACCAGGAAATGGCCACTTCAATCCAGACCTCTATTAATACCAGCTGCAGTGTTAATGAGTCCCTCTCAAACACCAGGAAAGAGCCACTTCAATCCAGACCTCTATTGATACCAGCTGTCGTGTTAATGAGTCCCTCTCAAACACCAGGAAGGAGCCACTTCAATCCAGACCTCTATCAATATCAGCTGGAGTGGTACTGAGTCCCACTCACACACCAGGAAAGAGCAACTTCAATCCAGACCTCTATTGATACCAGCTGGAGTGGTACTGAGTCCCACTCACACACCAGGAAAGAGCCAATTCAATCCAGGCCTCCATTAATACCAGCTGGAGTGTTACTGAGTCCCACTCACACACCAGGAAAGAGCCACCTCAATCCAGACCTCTATTAATACCAGCTGCAGTGTTACTGAGTCCCACTCACACACCAGGAAAGAGCAACTTCAATCCAGACCTCTATTGATACCAGCTGTAGTGTTAATGAGTCCCTCTCAAACCCCAGGAAAGAGAAAATTCAATCCAAGACTCTCTTAATACCAGCTTGAGTAGAATTAACTCCCACTCACACACCAGGAAAGCGCCAATTCAATCCAGACCTCTATCAATACCAGCTGGAGCGGTACTTAGTCCCACTCACACACCAGGAAAGAGCCACTTCAATCCAGACCTCTGTTAATCCCAGCTGGAGTGGTACTGAGTCCCAGCCACACTCCAGGAAAGAGCCACTTCAATCCAGACCTCTATTAATACCAGCCGGATTGGTACTGAGTCCCACTCATACACCAGGAAGGAGACACTTCAATGCAGACCTCTATCAATATCAGCTGGAGTGGTACTGAGTCCCAGTCACACAACGGGAAAGAGCCAATTCAAGCCAGGGCTCTATTAATACCAGCTGGAGGAGCACTGAGTCCCACTCACACACCAGGAAAGAGCAAATTCAATCCAGACCTCTATTAATACCAGCTGGAGTGGTACTGAGTCCCACTCACACACCAGGAAAGAGCCAATTCAATCCAGACCTCTATTAATAACAGCTGGAGTTGAACTGCGTCCCACTCACACAGCAGGAAAGAGCTAATTCAATCCAGACCTCTTCCTAATACCAGCTGGAGTGGTACTGTGTCCCACTCACACACCAGGAAGGAGCCACTTCAATCCAGACCTCTATTAATACCAGCTGGAGAAGAACTGAGTCCCACTCACACACCAGGAAAGAGCCACATCAATCCAGACCTCTATTAATACCAGCTGGAGTGGTACCGAGTCCCACTCACACACCAGGAAAGAGACAATTCAATCCAAGACACTATTCATACCAGCTTGAGTAGAATTAACTCCCACTCACACACCAGGAAAGCGCCAATTCAATCCAGACCTCTATCAATAACAGCTGGAGTGGTACTGAGTCCCACTCACACACCAGGAAAGAGCCACTTCAATCCAGACTTCTATTAATACCAGCTGGAGTGTTACTGAGTCCCACCCACACACCAGGAAAGAGCCACTTCAATCCAGACCTCTATTAATACCAGTTGGAGAGGTATTGAGTCCCAGTCATACACCAGGAAGGAGCCACTTCAATCCAGACCTCTATCAATATCAGCTGGAGTGATACTGAGTCCCGGTCACACACCGGGATAGAGCCAATTCAATCCATACCTCTATTAATACCAGCTGGAGTTGAACTGACTTCCACTCACACACCAGGAAAGAGCCAATTCAATCCAGACCTCTTCTTAATACCAGCTGGAGTGGTACTGTGTCCCACGCACACAGCAAGAAAGAGCCACTTCAATCCAGACCTCTATTAATACCAGCTGCTGTGGTACTGAGTCCCCTCACACACCAGGAAAGAGCCACTTCAATCCAGACCTCTATTAATACCAGCTGGAGTAGAACTGAGCCCCACTCACACACCAGGAAAGAGCCACTTCAATCCAGACGTCTATTAATACCAGCTGAAGTGTTACTGAGTCCCACTCACAAACCAGGAAAGTGCCACTTCAATCCAGACCTCTATTAATACCAGCTGGAGTGGTACTGAGTCCCACTCACACACCAGGTAAGAGTCACATCAATCCAGACATCTATTAATACCAGCTGGAGTGGTACTGAGTCCCACTTGCACACCAGGAAAGTGCCACTTCAATCCAGACATCTATTGATACCAGCTGGAGTGGTACTGAGTCCCACTCACACACCAGGTAAGAGCCACTTCAATCCAGACATCTATTAATACCAGCTGGAGTGTTACTGAGTCCCACTAACACATCAGGAAAGAGACACATCAATCCAGACATCAATTAATCCCAGCTGTAGTGTTAATGAGTCCCTCTCAAACACCAGGAAAGAGCCACTTCAATCCAGACCTCTACTAATACCAGCTGGAGTGGTACTGAGTCCCAGTCACACACCAGGAAATAGACAATTCTATCCAAGACTCTATTAATACCAGCTTGAGTAGAATTAACTCCCACTCACACACCAGGAAAGCGCCAATTCAATCCAGACCTCTATCAATATCAGCTGGAGTGGTACTGAGTCTCACTCACACACAAGGAAAGAGCCACTTCAATCCAGACCTCTAGTAATACCAGCTGCAGTGGTACTGAGTCCCACCCACACACCAGGAAAGAGCCACTTCAATCCAGACCACTATTAATACCAGCTGGTGCGTTACGGAGTCCGTCTCATACAGCAGGAAGGAGCCACTTCAATCCAGGCCTCTATCAATTTCAGCTGGAGTGGTACTGAGTCCCACTCACACACCAGGAAAGAGCCAATTCAATCCAGACCTCTTCTTAATACCAGCTGGAGTGGTACTGTGTCCCACGCACACAGCAGGAAAGAGCCACTTCAATCCAGACCTCTATTAATACCAGCTGGAGTAGAACTGAGCCCCACTCACACACCAGGAAAGAGCCACTTCAATCCAGACGTCTATTAATACCAGCTGAAGTGTTACTGAGTCCCACTCACAAACCAGAAAAGTGCCACTTCAATCCAGACCTCTATTAATACCAGCTGGAGTGGTACTGAGTCCCACTCACACACCAGGTAAGAGCCACATCAATCCAGACCTCTATTAATACCAGTTGGAGTGGTACCGAGTCCCACTCACACACAAGGAAAGAGCCACTTCAATCCAGACCTCTATTAATACCAGCTGGAGTGGTACTGAGTCCCACTTGCACACCAGAAAAGAACCACTTCAATCCAGACCTCTATTGATACCAGCTGGAGTGGTACTGAGTCCAACTAACACATCAGGAGAGAGACACATTAATCCAGACATCTATTAATCCCAGCTGTAGTGTTAATGAGTCCCTCTCAAACAGCAGGAAAGAGCCACTTCAATCCAGACCTCTACTAATACCAGCTGGAGTGGTACTGAGTCCCAGTCACACACCAGGAAAGAGACAATTCTATCCAAGACTCTATTAATACCAGCTTGAGTAGAATTAACTCCCACTCACACACCAGGAAAGCGCCAATTCAATCCAGACCTCTATCAATAACAGCTGGAGTGGTACTGAGTCCCACTCACACACCAGGAAAGAGCCACTTCAATCCAGACCTCTATTAATACCAGCTGGAGTGGTACTGAGTCCCACCCACACACCAGGAAAGAGCCAATTCAATCCAGACCTCTATTAATATCAGCTGGAGTAGAACTGAGTCCCACTCACACACCAGGAAAGAGCCAATTCAATCTAGCCCACTTCTTAATACAAGCTGGAGTGGTACTGAGCCCCACGCACACACCAGGAAAGAGCCAATTCAATCCAGACCTCTTATTAATACCAGCTGGAGTGGTACTGAGTCCCACTCACACAGCAGGAAAGAGCCAATTCAATCCAGGCCTCTATTAATACCAGCTGGAGTGTTACTGAGTCCCACTCACACACCAGGACAGAGCCACTTCAATCCAGACCTCTATTAATACCAGCTGGAGAAGAACTGAGTCCCACTCACACACCAGGAAAGAGCCACTTCAATCCAGACCTCTATTAATACCAGCTGCAGCGTTACTGAGTCCCACTCACACACCAGGAAAGAGCCACTTCAATCCAGACCTCTACTGATACCAGCTGTAGTGTTAATGAGTCCCTCTCAAACACCAGGAAAGAGCCACTTCAATCCAGACGTCTATTAATACCAGCTGGAGTGGTACTGAGTCTCACTCACACACACTGTAAGAGCCACATCAATCCAGACCTCTATTAATACCAGCTGGAGTGGTACCGAGTCCCACTCACACACAAGGAAAGAGCCACTTCAATCCAGACCTCTAGTAATACCAGCTGCAGTGGTACTGAGTCCCACTTGCACACCAGGAAAGAGCCACTTCAATCCAGACATCTATTGATAGCAGCTGGAGTGGTACTGAGTCCCACTCACACACCAGGTAAGAGCCACTTCAATCCAGACATCTATTAATACCAGCTGGAGTGTTACTGAGTCCCACTCACACATCAGGAAAGAGACACATCAATCCAGAGATCTATTAATACCAGCTGTAGTGTTAATGAGTCCCTCTCAATCACCAGGAAAGAGCCACTTCAATCCAGACATCTACTAATACCAGCTGGAGAGGTACTGAGTCCAACTCACACACCAGGAAAGAGCCACTTCAATCCATACCTCTATTAATACCAGCTGGAGTTGAACTGACTCCCACTCACACACCAGGAAAGAGCCAATTCAATCCAGACCTCTTCTTAATACCAGCTGGAGTGGTACTGTGTCCCACGCAAAGAGCAGGAAAGAGCCACTTCAATCCAGACCTCTATTAATACCAGCTGGAGTAGAACTGAGTCCCACTCACACACCAGGAAAGAGCCAATTCAATCTAGCCCACTTCTTAATACAAGCTGGAGTGGTACTGAGCCCCACGCACACACCAGGAAAGAGCCAATTCAATCCAGACCTCTTATTAATACCAGCTGGAGTGGTACTGAGTCCCACTCACACAGCAGGAAAGAGCCAATTCAATCCAGGCCTCTATTAATACCAGCTGGAGTGTTACTGAGTCCCACTCACACACCAGGACAGAGCCACTTCAATCCAGACCTCTATTAATACCAGCTGGAGAAGAACTGAGTCCCACTCACACACCAGGAAAGAGCCACTTCAATCCAGACCTCTATTAATACCAGCTGCAGCGTTACTGAGTCCCACTCACACACCAGGAAAGAGCCACTTCAATCCAGACCTCTACTGATACCAGCTGTAGTGTTAATGAGTCCCTCTCAAACACCAGGAAAGAGCCACTTCAATCCAGACGTCTATTAATACCAGCTGGAGTGGTACTGAGTCTCACTCACACACACTGTAAGAGCCACATCAATCCAGACCTCTATTAATACCAGCTGGAGTGGTACCGAGTCCCACTCACACACAAGGAAAGAGCCACTTCAATCCAGACCTCTAGTAATACCAGCTGCAGTGGTACTGAGTCCCACTTGCACACCAGGAAAGAGCCACTTCAATCCAGACATCTATTGATAGCAGCTGGAGTGGTACTGAGTCCCACTCACACACCAGGTAAGAGCCACTTCAATCCAGACATCTATTAATACCAGCTGGAGTGTTACTGAGTCCCACTCACACATCAGGAAAGAGACACATCAATCCAGAGATCTATTAATACCAGCTGTAGTGTTAATGAGTCCCTCTCAATCACCAGGAAAGAGCCACTTCAATCCAGACATCTACTAATACCAGCTGGAGAGGTACTGAGTCCAACTCACACACCAGGAAAGAGCCACTTCAATCCATACCTCTATTAATACCAGCTGGAGTTGAACTGACTCCCACTCACACACCAGGAAAGAGCCAATTCAATCCAGACCTCTTCTTAATACCAGCTGGAGTGGTACTGTGTCCCACGCAAAGAGCAGGAAAGAGCCACTTCAATCCAGACCTCTATTAATACCAGCTGGAGTAGAACTGAGCCCCACTCACACACCAGGAAAGTGCCACTTCAATCCAGACCTCTATTAATACCAGCTGGAGTGGTACTGAGTCCCACTCACACACCAGGTAAGAGCCACATCAATCCACACCTCTATTAATACCAGCTGGAGTGGTACCGAGACCCACTCACACACAAGGAAAGAGCCACTTCAATCCAGACCTCTATTAATACTAGCTGGAGTGGTACTGAGTCCCACTTGCACACCAGGAAAGAGCCACTTCAATCCAGACATCTTTTGATACCAGCTGGAGTGGTACTGAGTCCCACTCACACACCAGCAAGAGCCACTTCAATCCAGACATCTATTAATACCAGCTGGAGTGTTACTGAGTCCCACTAACACATCAGGAAAGAGACACATCAATCCAGACATCTATTAATCCCAGCTGTAGTGTTAATGAGTCCCTCTCAAACACCAGGAAAGAGCCACTTCAATCCAGACCTCTACTAA
This sequence comes from Heterodontus francisci, assembly GCF_036365525.1. Classification (NCBI taxonomy): domain Eukaryota; kingdom Metazoa; phylum Chordata; class Chondrichthyes; order Heterodontiformes; family Heterodontidae; genus Heterodontus; species Heterodontus francisci. Next base: position 3,295,045 of record NW_027140336.1, read on the forward strand.
TAACAGCTGGAGTGGTACTGAGGCCCAGTCACACACCAGGAAAGAGCCACTTCAATCCAGACCTCCATTAATACCAGCTGGAGTGGTACCGAGTCCCACTCGCACACCAGGAAAGAGCCAATTCAATCCAGGCCTCTATTAATAACAGCTGGAGTGTTGCTGAGTCCCACTCACACACCAGGAAAGAGCCACTTCAATCCAGACCTCTATTAATACCAGCTGGAGAAGAACTGAGTCCCACTCACACACCAGGAAAGAGCCACTTCAATCCAGACCTCCATTAATACCAGCTGCAGTGTTACTGAGTCCCACACACACCAGGAAAGAGCCACTTCAATCCAGACCTCTACTGATACCAGCTGTAGTGTTAATGAGACCCTCTCAAACACCAGGAAAGAGCCACTTCAATCCAGGCCTCTTTTAATACCAGCTGGAGTGTTACTGAGTCAGACTCACACACCAGGAAACAACCAATTCAATCCAGACCTCTACTAATACCAGGTGGAGTGTTACTGAGTCCCACTCACAAACCAGGAAAGTGCCACTTCAATCCAGACCTCCATTAATACCAGCTGGAGTGGGACTGAGTCCCACTCACACACCAGGAAAGAGCCACATCAATCCAGACCTCTACTAATACCAGCTGGAGTGGTACCGAGTCCCACTCACACACCAGGAAAGAGCCACTTCAATCCAGACCTCTATTAATACCAGCTGGAGTGGTACTGAGTCCCACTCACACACCAGGAAAGAGCCACATCATACCAGCCCTCTACTAATACCAGCTGGAATGGTACCGAGTCCCACTCACACACCAGGAAAGAGCCACTTCAATCCAGACATCTATTAATACCAGCTGTAGTGTTAATGAGTCCCACTCACACATCAGGAAAGAGACAATTCTATCCAAGACTCTATTAATACCAGTTTGAGTAGAATTCACTCCCACTCACACACCAGGAAAGCGCCAATTCAATCCAGACCTCTATCAATAACAGCTGGAGTGGTACTGAGTCCCACTCACACACCAGGAAAGAGCCACTTCAATCCAGACCTCTATTAATACCAGTTGGAGTGGTACTGAGTCCCACTCATACACCAGGAAGGAGCCACTTCAATCCAGACCTCTATCAATATCAGCTGGAGTGGTACTGAGTCCCAGTCACACACCGGGAAAGAGCCAATTCAAGCCAGGGCTCTATTAATACCAGATGGAGGAGTACTGAGTCCCACTCGCACACCAAGAAAGAGCCAATTCAATCCAGACCTCTATTAATACCAGCTGGAGTGGTACTGAGTCCCACTCACACACCAGGAAAGAGCCAATTCAATCCAGACCTCTATTAATACCAGCTGGAGTAGAACTGAGTCCCCCTCACACATCAGGAAAGAGCCAATTCAATCCAGACCACTTCTTAATACCAGCTGGAGTGGTACTGAGTCCCACGCACACAACAGAAAAGAGCCACTTCAATCCAGACCTCTATTATTACCAGCTGCAGTGATACTGAGTCCCAATCACACCAGGAAAGAGCCAATTCAATCCAGACCTCTTATTCATACCAGCTGGAGTGGTACTGAGTCCCACTCACACACCAAGAAAGAGCCACTTCAATCCAGACCTCTATTAATACCAGCTGGAGAAGAACTGAGTCCCACTCACACACCAGGAAAGAGCCACTTCAATCCAGACCTCTATTAATACCAGCTGCAGTGTTACTGAGTCCCACTCACACACCAGGAAAGAGCCACTTCAATCCAGACCTCTATTGATACCAGCTGTAGTGTTAATGAGTCCCTCTGAAACACCAGGAAAGAGCCACTTCAATCCAGACATCTACTCATACCAGCTGGAGTGGTACTGAGTCCCACGCACACACCAGGAAAGAGCCAATTCAATCCAGACCTCTATTAATACCAGCTGGAGTGGTACTGAGTCCCACTCACACACCAGGAAAAAGCCAATTCAATCCAGGCCTCTATTAATACCAGCTGGAGGAGCACTGAGTCCCACTCACACACCAGGAAAGAGCCAATTCAATCCAGACCTCTATTAATACCAGCTGGAGCGGTACTGAATCCCACTCACACACCAGGAAAGAGCCAATTCAATCCAGACCTCTATTAATACCAGCTGGAGCAGAACTGAGTCCCACTCACACAACAGGAAAGAGCCAATTCAATCCAGACCACTTCTTAATACCAGCCGGAGTGGTACTGAGTCCCACGCACACACCAGGAAAGAGCCACTTCAATCCAGACCTCTATTAATGGCAGCTGGAGTGATACTGAGTCCCAATCACACCGGGAAAGAGCCAATTCAATCCAGACCTCTTATTAATACCAGCTGGAGTGGTACTGAGTCCCACTCACACATCAGGAAAGAGCCAATTCAATCCAGGCCCCTATCAATACCAGCTGGAGTGTTACTGAGTCCCACTCACACACCAGGAAACTGACAATTCAATCCAGACCTCTATTAATACCAGCTGCAGTGTTACTGAGTCCCACTCACACACCAGGAAAGAGCCACTTCAATCCAGACCTCTACTCATACCAGCTGGAGTGGTACTGAGTCCCACTCACACACCAGGAAAGAGACAATTCAATCCAAGACTCTCTTAATACCAGCTTGAGTAGAATTAACACCCACTGACACACCAGGAAAGCGCCAATTCAATCCAGACCTCTATCAATACCAGCTGGAGCGGTACTGAGTCCCACTCACACACCAGGAAAGAGCCACTTCAATCCAGACCTCTGTTAATCCCACCTGGAGTGGTACTGAGTCCCAGCCACACACCAGGAAAGAGCCACTTCAACCCAGACCTCTATTAATACCAGCCGGATTTGTACTGAGTCCCACTCAAGCACCAGGAAGGAGCCACTTCAATCCAGACCTCTATCAATATCAGCTGGAGTGGTATTGAGTCCCAGTCACACACCGGGAAAGAGCCAATTCAAGCCAGGGCTCTATTAATACCAGCTGGAGGAGTACTGAGCCCCACTCACACACCAGGAAAGAGCCAATTCAATCCAGACCTCTATTGATACCAGCTGGAGAGGTACTGAGTCCCACTCACACACCAGGAAAGAGCCAATTCAATCCAGACCTCTCTTAATACCAGCTGGAGTAGAACTGAGTCCCACTCACACACCAGGAAAGAGCCAATTCAATCCAGACCACTTCTTAATACCAGCTGGAGTGGTACTGAGTCCCACTCACACACCAGGAAAGAGCCAATTCAATCCAGACCTCTATTAATACCAGCTGGAGTAGAACTGAGTCCCACTCACACACCGGGAAAGAGCAAATTCAATCCAGACCACTTCTTAATACCAGCTGGAGTGGTACTGAGTCCCACTCACACCAGTAAAGCGCCAATTCAATCCAGACCTCTTATTAATACCAGCTGGAGTGGTACTGAGTCCCACTCACACACCAGGAAAGAGCCAATTCAATCCAGGCCTCTATTAATACCAGCTGGAGTGTTACTGAGTCCCACTCACACAACAGGAAAGAGCCACTTCAATCCAGACCTCTATTAATACCAGCTGGAGAAGAACTGAGTCCCACTCACACACCAGGAAAGAGCCACTTCAATCCAGACCTCTACTGATACCAGCTGTAGTGTTAATGAGTCCCTCTCAAACACCAGGAAAGAGCCACTTCAATCCAGACCTCTACCCATACCAGCTGCAGTGTTACTGTGTCCCACTCACACACCAGGAAAGAGCCACTTCAATCCAGGCCACTTTTAATACCAGCTGGAGTGTTACTGAGTCACACTCACACACCAGGAAAGAACCACTTCAATCCAGACCTCTATTAATACCTTCTGGAGTGTTACTGAGTCCCACTCACAAACCAGGAAAGTGCCTCTTCAATCCAGACCTCTATTAATACCAGCTGGAGTGGTACTGAGTCCCACTCACACACCAGGAAAGAGCCAATTCAATCCAGACCACTTCTTAATACCAGCCGGAGTGGTACTGAGTCCCACGCACACACCAGGAAAGAGCCACTTCAATCCAGACCTCTACTAATGGCAGCTGGAGTGATACTGAGTCCCAATCACACCGGGAAAGAGCCAATTCAATCCAGACCTCTTATTAATACCAGCTGGAGTGGTACTGAGTCCCACTCACACATCAGGAAAGAGCCAATTCAATCCAGGCCTCTATCAATACCAGCTGGAGTGTTACTGAGTCCCACTCACACACCAGGAAACAGACAATTCAATCCAGACCTCTATTAATACCACCTGCAGTGTTACTGAGTCCCACTCACACACCAGGAAAGAGCCACTTCAATCCAGACCTCTACTCATACCAGCTGGAGTGGTACTGAGTCCCACTCACACACCAGGAAAGAGACAATTCAATCCAAGACTCTCTTAATACCAGCTTGAGTAGAATTAACACCCACTGACACACCAGGAAAGCGCCATTTCAATCCAGACCTCTATCAATACCAGCTGGAGCGGTACTGAGTCCCACTCACACACCAGGAAAGAGCCAATTCAATCCAGACCTCTGTTAATCCCAGCTGGAGTGGTGCTGAGTCCCAGCCACACACCAGGAAAGAGCCACTTCAACCCAGACCTCTATTAATACCAACCGGATTGGTATTGAGTCCCAGTCACACACCGGGAAAGAGCCAATTCAAGCCAGGGCTCTATTAATACCAGCTGGAGGAGTACTGAGCCCCACTCACACACCAGGAAAGAGCCAATTCAATCCAGACCTCTATTGATACCAGCTGGAGAGGTACTGAGTCCCACTCACACACCAGGAAAGAGCCACTGCAATCCAGACATCTATTAATACCAGCTGTAGTGTTAATGAGTCCCTCTCACACAACAGGAAAGAGCCAATTCAATCCAGACCTCTATTAATACCAGCTGGAGTAGAACTGAGTCCCACTCACACACCAGGAAAGAGCCAATTCAATCCAGACCACTTCTTAATACCAGCTGGAGTGGTACTGAGTCCCACTCACACACCAGGAAAGAGCCAATTCAATCCAGACCTCTATTAATACCAGCTGGAGTAGAACTGAGTCCCACTCACACACCGGGAAAGAGCAAATTCAATCCAGACCACTTCTTAATACCAGCTGGAGTGGTACTGAGTCCCACTCACACCAGTAAAGCGCCAATTCAATCCAGCCCTCTTATTAATACCAGCTGGAGTGGTACTGAGTCCCACTCACACACCAGGAAAGAGCCAATTCAATCCAGGCCTCTATTAATACCAGCTGGAGTGTTACTGAGTCCCACTCACACACCAGGAAAGAGCCACTTCAATCCAGACCTCTATTAATACCAGCTGGAGAAGAACTGAGTCCCACTCACACACCAGGAAAGAGCCACTTCAATCCAGACCTCTACTGATACCAGCTGTAGTGTTCATGAGTCCCTCTCAAACACCAGGAAAGAGCCACTTCAATCCAGACCTCTACCCATACCAGCTGCAGTGGTACTGAGTCCCACTCACACACCAGGAAAGAGCCAATTCAATCCAGACCTCTGTTAATACCAGCTGGAGTAGAACTGAGTCCCACTCACACACCGGGAAAGAGCAAATTCAATCCAGACCACTTCTTAATACCAGCTGGAGTGGTACTGAGTCCCACTCACACCAGTAAAGCGCCAATTCAATCCAGACCTCTTATTAATACCAGTTGGAGTGGTACTGAGTCCCACTCACACACCAGGAAAGAGCCAATTCAATCCAGGCCTCTATTAATACCAGCTGGAGTGTTACTGAGTCCCACTCACACACCAGGAAAGAGCCACTTCAATCCAGACCTCTATTAATACCAGCTGGAGAAGAACTGAGTCCCACTCACACACCAGGAAAGAGCCACTTCAATCCAGACCTCTACTGATACCAGCTGTAGTGTTAATGAGTCCCTCTCAAACACCAGGAAAGAGCCACTTCAATCCAGGCCACTTTTAATACCAGCTGGAGTGTTACTGAGTCACACTCACACACCAGGAAAGAACCACTTCAATCCAGACCTCTATTAATACCATCTGGAGTGTTACTGAGTCCCACTCACAAACCAGGAAAGTGCCTCTTCAATCCAGACCTCTATTAATACCAGCTGGAGTGGTACTGAGTCCCACTCACACACCAGGAAAGAGCCACATCAATCCAGACCTCTACTAATACCAGCTGGAGTGGTACCGAGTCCCACTCACACACCAGGAAAGAGCCACTTCAATCCAGACCTCTATCAATACCAGCTGGAGTTGTACTGAGTCCCACTCACACGCCAGGAAAGAGCCACATCAATCCAGACCTCTACTAATACCAGCTGGAATGGTACTGAGTCCCACTCACACACCAGGAAAGAGCCACTTCAATCCAGACATCTATTAATACCAGCTGTAGTGTTAATGAGTCCCTCTCAAACACCAGGAAAGAGCCACTTCAATCCAGACATCTACTAATCCCAGCTGGAGTGGTATTGAGTCCCAATCACACATCAGGAAAGAGACATTTCTATCCAAAACTCTATTAATACCAGTTTGAGTAGAATTCACTCCCACTCACACACCAGGAAAGCGCCAATTCAATCCAGACCTCCATCAATAACAGCTGGAGTGGTACTGAGTCCCACTCACACACCAGGAAAGAGCCACTTCAATCCAGACCTCTATTAATACCAGCTGGAGTGGTACTGAGACCCACCCAGACACCAGGAAAGAGCCACTTCAATCCAGACCTCTATCAATATCAGCTGGAGTGGCACAGAGTCCCAGTCACACACCGGGAAAGAGCCAATTCAAGCCAGGGCTCTATTAATACCAGATGGAGGAGTACTGAGTCCCACTCAAACACCAGGAAAGAGCCAATTCAATCCAGACCTCTATTAATACCAGCTGGAGTGGTACTGAGTCCCACTCACACACCAGGAAAGAGCCAATTCAATCCAGACCTCTATTAATACCAGCTGGAGTAGAACTGAGTCCCCCTCACACACCAGGAAAGAGCCAATTCAATCCAGACCACTTCTTAATACCGGCTGGAGTGGTACTGAGTCCCACGCACACACCAGAAAAGAGCCACTTCAATCCAGACATCTATTATTACCAGCTGGAGTGATACTGAGTCCCAATCACACCAGGAAAGAGCCAATTCAATCCAGACCTCTTATTCATACCAGCTGGAGTGGTACTGAGTCCCACTCACACACCAGGAAAGAGCCAATTCAATCCAGGCATCTATTAATACCAGCTGGAGTGTTACTGAGTCCCACTCACACACCAGGAAAGAGCCACTTCAATCCAGACCTCTATTGATACCAGCTGGAATGGTACTGAGTCCCTCTCAAACACCAGGAAAGAGCCACTTCAATCCAGACCTCTACTCATACCAGCTGGAGTGGTACTGAGTCCCACGCACACACCAGGAAAGAGCCAATTCAATCCAGACCTCTATTAATACCAGCTGGAGTGGTACTGAGTCCCACTCACACACCAGGAAAGAGCCAATTCAATCCAGGCCTCTATTAATAGCAGCTGGAGTGGTACTGAGTCCCTCTCAAACACCAGGAAAGAGCCACTTCAATCCAGACCTCTACTCATTCCAGCTGGAGTGGTACTAGGTCCCACGCAAACACCAGGAAAGAGCCCATTCAATCCAGACCTCTATTAATACCAGCTGTAGTGGTACTGAGTCCCACTCACACACCAGGAAAGAGCCAATTCAATCCAGGCCTCTATTAATACCAGCTGGACTGGTACTGAGTCCCACCCACACAACAGGAAAGAGCCACTTCAATCCGGACCTCTATTAATACCAGTTGGAGTGGTACTGAGTCCCACGCACACACCAGCAATGAGCCACTTCAATCCAGACCTCTATTAATACCAGCTGGAGCAGAACTGAGTCCCACTCACACACCAGGAAACACACAATTCAATCCAGACCACTTCTTAATACCAGCTGGAGTGGTACTGAGTCCCACGCACACACCAGGAAAGAGCCACTTCTATCGAGACCTCTATTAATAGCAGCTGGAGTGATACTGAGTCCCAATCACACAGGGAAAGAGCCAATTCAATCCAGACCTGTTATTAATACCAGCTGGAGCTTTACTGAGTCCCACTCACACACCAGGAAAGAGCCACTTCAATCCAGACCTCTACTCATACCAGCTGGAGTGGTACTGTGTCCCACTCACACACCAGGAAAGAGACAATTCAATCCAAGACTCTCTTAATACCAGCTTGAGTAGAATTAACACCCACTCACACACCAGGAAAGCGCCAACTCAATCCAGACCTCTATCAATACCAGCTGGAGCGGTACTGAGTCCCACTCACACACCAGGAAAGAGCCATTTCAATCCAGACCTCTGTTAATCCCAGCAGGAGTGGTACTGAGTCCCAGCCACACACCAGGAAAGAGCCACTTCAATCCAGACCTCTATTAATACCAGCCGGATTGGTACTGAGTCCCACTCATACACCAGGAAGGAGCCACTTCAATCCAGACCTCTATCAATAACAGCTGGAGTGGTACTGAGTCCCAGTCACACACCGGGAAAGAGCCAATTCAAGCCAGGGCTCTATTAATACCAGCTGGAGGAGTACTGAGCCCCACTCACACACCAGGAAAGAGCCAATTCAATCCAGACCACTATTAATACCAGCTGGAGTGGTACTGAGTCCCACTCACACACCAGAAAACAGCCAATTCAATCCAGACCTCTATTAATAACAGCTGGAGTTGAACTGAGTCACACTCACACAGCAGTAAAGAGCCAATTCAATCCAGACCTCTTCTTAATACCAGCTGGAGTGGCACTGTGTCCAACGCACACACCAGGAAGGAGCCACTTCAATCCAGACCTCTATTAATACCAGCTGCAGTGTTACTGAGTACCACTCACACACCAGGAAATAGACACTTCAATCCAGACCTCTATTGATACCAGCTTTCGCGTTCATGAGTCCCTCTCAAACACCAGGAAAGAGCCAATTCAATCCAGACCTCTACTCATACCAGCTGGAGCGGTACTGTGTCCCACTCACACACCAGGAAAGAGCCACTTCAATCCAGGCCTCTTTTAATAACAGCTGTAGTGTTAATGAGTCCCCCTCAAACACCAGGAAAGAGACACTTCAATCCAGACCTCTACTAATACCAGCTGGAGTGGTATTGAGTACCACTCACACACCAGGAAAGAGACAATTCAATCCAGACCTCTATTAATACCAGTTGGAGTGGTACTGAGTCCCACCCACACACCAGGAAAGAGCCACTTCAATCCAGACCTCTATTAATACCAGCTTGAGTAGAATTAACTCCCACTCACACACCAGGAAAGCGCCAATTCAATCCAGACCTCTATCAATAACAGCTGGAGTGGTACTGAGTCCCACTCACACACCAGGAAAGAGCCACTTCAATACAGACGTCTACTAATACCAGCTGGTTTGGTACTGAGTCCCACTAACACACCAGGAAAGAGCCACTTCTATCGAGACCTCTATTAATAGCAGCTGGAGTGATACTGAGTCCCAATCACACAGGGAAAGAGCCAATTCAATCCAGACCTGTTATTAATACCAGCTGGAGTGTTACTGAGTCCCACTCACACACCAGGAAAGAGCCACTTCAATCCAGACCTCTACTCATACCAGCTGGAGTGGTACTGAGTCCCACTCACACACCAGGAAAGAGACAATTCAATCCAAGACTCTCTTAATACCAGCTTGAGTTGAATAACACCCACTCACACACCAGGAAAGCGCCAATTCAATCCAGACCTCTATCAATACCAGCTGGAGCGGTACTGAGTCCCACTCACAGACCAGGAAAGAGCCACTTCAATCCAGACCTCTATTAATACCAGCCGGATTGGTACTGAGTCCCACTCATACACCAGGAAGGAGCCACTTCAATCCAGACCTCTATCAATAACAGCTGGAGTGGTACTGAGTCCCAGTCACACACTGGGAAAGAGCCAATTCAAGCCAGGGCTCTATTAATACCAGCTGGAGGAGTACTGAGCCCCACTCACACACCAGGAAAGAGCCAATTCAATCCAGACCTCTATTAATACCAGCTGGAGTTGTACTGAGTCCCACTCACACACCAGAAAAGAGCCAATTCAATCCAGACCTCTATTAATAACAGCTGGAGTTGAACTGAGTCCCACTCACACAGCAGGAAAGAGCCAATTCAATCCAGACCTCTTCTTAATACCAGCTGGAGTGGTACTGTGTCCGACGCACACACCAGGAAAGAGCCACTTGAATCCAGACCTTTATTAATACCAGCTGGAGTGGTACTGAGTCCCACTCACACATCAGGAAGGAGCCACTTCAATCCAGACCTCTATTAATACCAGCTGGAGAAGAACTGAGTCCCACTCACGCACAAGGAAAGGGTCACTTCAATCCAGACCTCTATTAATACCAGCTGCAGTGTTACTGAGTCCCACTCACACACCAGAAAATAGCCACTTCAATCCAGACCTCTATTGATACCAGCTGTCGTGTTAATGAGTCCCTCTCAAACACCAGGAAAGAGCCAATTCGATCCAGACCTCTACTCATACCAGCTGGAGTGGTACTGTGTCCCACTCACACACCAGCAAAGAGCCACTTCAATCCAGGCCTCTTTTAATACCTGCTGGAGTGTTACTGAGTCACACTCACACACCAGGAAAGAACCACTTCAATCCAGACCTCTATTAATACCAGCTGGAGTGGAACTGAGTCCCACGCACACACCAGGAAAGAGCCACTTCAATCCAGACCTCTATTAATACCAGCTGAAGTGTTACTATGTCCCACTGACAAACCAGGTAAGTGCCACTTCAATCCAGACATCTATTAATACCAGCTGGAGTGGTACTGAGTCCCACTCACACACCAGGAAAGAGCCACATCAATCCAGACCTCTATTAATACCAGCTGAAGTGGTACCGAGTCCCACTCACACACCAGGAAAGAGACACTTCAATCCAGACCTCTACTAATACCAGCTGGAGTGGTATTGAGTACCACTCACACACAAGGAAAGAGACAATTCAATCCAGACCTCTATTAATACCAGTTGGAGTGGTACTGAGTCCCACCCACACACCAGGAAAGAGCCACTTCAATCCAGACCTCTATTAATATCAGTTGGAGTGGTACTGAGTCCCACTCATACACTAGGAAGGAGCCACTTCAATCCAGACCTCTATTAATACCAGCTGTAGTGTGAATGAGTCCCTCTCAAACACCAGGAAAGAGCCACTTCAATCCAGACCTCTATTAATACCAGTTGGAGTGGTACTGAGTCCCACTCACACACCAGGAAAGAGCAAATTCAATCCAGACCTCTATTAATTCCAGCAGGAGTGGTACTGAGTCCCACTCACACACCAGGAAAGAGCCAATTCAATCCAGACCTCTATTAATAACAGCTGGAGTTGAACTGCGTCCCACTCACGCAGCAGGAAAGAGCTAATTCAATCCAGACCTCTTCCTAATACCAGCTGGAGTGGTACTGTGTCCGACGCACACACCAGGAAAGAGCCACTTCAATCCAGACATATATTAATACCAGCTGCAGTGGTATTGAGTCCCAATCACACACCAGGATGGAGCCACTTCAATCCAGACCTCTATTAATACCAGCTGGAGAAGAACTAAGTCCCACTCACACACCAGGAAATGGCCACTTCAATCCAGACCTCTATTAATACCAGCTGCAGTGTTAATGAGTCCCTCTCAAACACCAGGAAAGAGCCACTTCAATCCAGACCTCTATTGATACCAGCTGTCGTGTTAATGAGTCCCTCTCAAACACCAGGAAGGAGCCACTTCAATCCAGACCTCTATCAATATCAGCTGGAGTGGTACTGAGTCCCACTCACACACCAGGAAAGAGCAACTTCAATCCAGACCTCTATTGATACCAGCTGGAGTGGTACTGAGTCCCACTCACACACCAGGAAGAGCCAATTCAATCCAGGCCTCCATTAATACCAGCTGGAGTGTTACTGAGTCCCACTCACACACCAGGAAAGAGCCACCTCAATCCAGACCTCTATTAATACCAGCTGCAGTGTTACTGAGTCCCACTCACACACCAGGAAAGAGCAACTTCAATCCAGACCTCTATTGATACCAGCTGTAGTGTTAATGAGTCCCTCTCAAACCCCAGGAAAGAGAAAATTCAATCCAAGACTCTCTTAATACCAGCTTGAGTAGAATTAACTCCCACTCACACACCAGGAAAGCGCCAATTCAATCCAGACCTCTATCAATACCAGCTGGAGCGGTACTTAGTCCCACTCACACACCAGGAAAGAGCCACTTCAATCCAGACCTCTGTTAATCCCAGCTGGAGTGGTACTGAGTCCCAGCCACACACCAGGAAAGAGCCACTTCAATCCAGACCTCTATTAATACCAGCCGGATTGGTACTGAGTCCCACTCATACACCAGGAAGGAGACACTTCAATGCAGACCTCTATCAATATCAGCTGGAGTGGTACTGAGTCCCAGTCACACAACGGGAAAGAGCCAATTCAAGCCAGGGCTCTATTAATACCAGCTGGAGGAGCACTGAGTCCCACTCACACACCAGGAAAGAGCAAATTCAATCCAGACCTCTATTAATACCAGCCGAATTGGTACTGTGTCCGACGCACACACCAGGAAAGAGCCACTTCAATCCAGACATATATTAATACCAGCTGCAGTGGTATTGAGTCCCAATCACACACCAGGATGGAGCCACTTCAATCCAGACCTCTATTAATACCAGCTGGAGAAGAACTAAGTCCCACTCACACATCAGGAAATGGCCACTTCAATCCAGACCTCTATTAATACCAGCTGCAGTGTTAATGAGTCCCTCTCAAACACCAGGAAGGAGCCACTTCAATCCAGACCTCTATCAATATCAGCTGGAGTGGTACTGAGTCCCACTCACACACCAGGAAAGAGCAACTTCAATCCAGACCTCTATTGATACCAGCTGGAGTGGTACTGAGTCCCACTCACACACCAGGAAAGAGCCAATTCAATCCAGGCCTCCATTAATACCAGCTGGAGTGTTACTGAGTCCCACTCACACACCAGGAAAGAGCCACCTCAATCCAGACCTCTATTAATACCAGCTGCAGTGTTACTGAGTCCCACTCACACACCAGGAAAGAGCAACTTCAATCCAGACCTCTATTGATACCAGCTGTAGTGTTAATGAGTCCCTCTCAAACCCCAGGAAAGAGAAAATTCAATCCAAGACTCTCTTAATACCAGCTTGAGTAGAATTAACTCCCACTCACACACCAGGAAAGCGCCAATTCAATCCAGACCTCTATCAATACCAGCTGGAGCGGTACTTAGTCCCACTCACACACCAGGAAAGAGCCACTTCAATCCAGACCTCTGTTAATCCCAGCTGGAGTGGAACTGAGTCCCAGCCACACTCCAGGAAAGAGCCACTTCAATCCAGACCTCTATTAATACCAGCCGGATTGGTACTGAGTCCCACTCATACACCAGGAAGGAGACACTTCAATGCAGACCTCTATCAATATCAGCTGGAGTGGTACTGAGTCCCAGTCACACAACGGGAAAGAGCCAATTCAAGCCAGGGCTCTATTAATACCAGCTGGAGGAGCACTGAGTCCCACTCACACACCAGGAAAGAGCAAATTCAATCCAGACCTCTATTAATACCAGCTGGAGTGGTACTGAGTCCCACTCACACACCAGGAAAGAGCCAATTCAATCCAGACCTCTATTAATAACAGCTGGAGTTGAACTGCGTCCCACTCACACAGCAGGAAAGAGCTAATTCAATCCAGACCTCTTCCTAATACCAGCTGGAGTGGTACTGTGTCCCACTCACACACCAGGAAGGAGCCACTTCAATCCAGACCTCTATTAATACCAGCTGGAGAAGAACTGAGTCCCACTCACACACCAGGAAAGAGCCACATCAATCCAGACCTCTATTAATACCAGCTGGAGTGGTACCGAGTCCCACTCACACACCAGGAAAGAGACAATTCAATCCAAGACACTATTCATACCAGCTTGAGTAGAATTAACTCCCACTCACACACCAGGAAAGCGCCAATTCAATCCAGACCTCTATCAATAACAGCTGGAGTGGTACTGAGTCCCACTCACACACCAGGAAAGAGCCACTTCAATCCAGACTTCTATTAATACCAGCTGGAGTGTTACTGAGTCCCACCCACACACCAGGAAAGAGCCACTTCAATCCAGACCTCTATTAATACCAGTTGGAGAGGTATTGAGTCCCAGTCATACACCAGGAAGGAGCCACTTCAATCCAGACCTCTATCAATATCAGCTGGAGTGATACTGAGTCCCGGTCACACACCGGGATAGAGCCAATTCAAGCCAGGGCTCTATTAATACCAGATGGAGGAGTACTGAGTCCCATTCACACACCAGGTAAGAGCCAATTCAATCCAGACCTCTATTAATACCAGCTGGAGTGGTACTGAGTCACACTCACACACCAGGAAAGAGCCAATTCAATCCAGACCTCTATTAATACCAGCTGGAGTAGAACTGAGTCCAACTCACACACCAGGAAAGAGCCAATTCAATCCAGACCACTTCTTAATACCAGCTGGAGTGGTACTGAGTCGCACGCACACACCAGGAAAGAGCCACTTCAATCCAGACCTATATTAATACCAGCTGGAGTGATACTGAGTCTCAAGCACACCAGGAAAGAGCCAATTCAATCCAGACCACTTATTAATACCAGCTGGAGTAGAACTGAGTCCCGCTCACACACCAGGAAAGAGCCAATTCAATCCAGGCCTCTACTAATACCAGCTGGAATGTTACTGAGTCCCACTCACACACCAGGAAAGAGCCACTTCAATCCAGACCTCTATTAATACCAGCTGGAGAAGAACTGAGTCCCACTCACACACCAGGAAAGAGCCACTTCAATCCAGACCTCTATTAATACCAGCTGCAGTGTTACTGAGTCCCACTCAAACACCAGGAAAGAGCCACTTCAACCCAGACGTCTATTGATACCAGCTGTAGTGTTAATGAGCCCCTCTCAAACACCAGGAAAGAGCCACTTCAATCCAGACCTCTATTAATACCAGCTGGAGTGGTACTGAGTTCCACTCACACACCAGGAAAGAGCCAATTCAATCCAGACCTCTATTAATACCAGCTCCAGTAGAACTGAGTGCCACTCACACACCAGGAAAGAGCCTATTCAATCCAGACCACTTATTAATACCAGCTGGAGTGGTACTGAATACCACGCACACACCAGGAAAGAGACACTTCAATCCAGACCTCTATTAATGCCAGCTGGATTGGTACTGTGCCCCACTCACACACCAGGAAAGAGCCAATTCAATCCAGACCTCTTATTAATACCAGCTGGAGTGGTATTGAGTCCCACTCACACACCAGGAAAGAGCAACTTCAATCCAGGCCTCTATTAATACCAGCTGGAGTGTTACTGACTCCCACTCACACATCAGGGAAGAGCCACTTCAATCCAGACCTCTAATATTACCAGCTGGAGTAGAACTGAGTCCCACTCACACACCAGGAAAGAGCCACTTCAATCCAGACCTCTATTAATACCTGCTGCAGTGGTACTGAGTCCCACTCACACACCAGGAAAGAGCCAATTCAATCCAGACCTCTATTAATACCAGCTGGAGTAGAACTGAGTCCCACTAACACACCAGAAAAGAGCCAATTCAATCCAGACCTCTATTGATACCAGCTGTAGTGTTAATGAGTCCCTCTCAAACACCAGGAAAGAGCCACTTCAATCCAGACCTCAACTCATACCAGCTGGAGTGGTACTGTGTCCCACTCACAAACCAGGAAAGTGCCACTTCAATCCAGACCTCTATTAATATCAGCTGGAGTGGTACTGAGTCCCACTCACACACCAGGAAAGAGCCACATGAATCCAGACCTCTATTAATACCAGCTGGAGTGGTACCGAGTCCCACTCACACACCAGGAAAGAGCCACTTCAATCCAGACCTCTATTAATACCAGCTGTAGTGTGAATGAGTCCCTCTCAAACACCAGGAAAGAGCCACTTCAATCCAGACCTCTATTAATACCAGTTGGAGTGGTACTGAGTCCCACTCACACACCAGGAAAGAGCAAATTCAATCCAGACCTCTATTAATTCCAGCTGGAGTGGTACTGAGTCCCACTCACACACCAGGAAAGAGCCAATTCAATCCAGACCTCTATTAATAACAGCTGGAGTTGAACTGCGTCCCACTCACGCAGCAGGAAAGAGCTAATTCAATCCAGACCTCTTCCTAATACCAGCTGGAGTGGTACAGTGTCCGACGCACACACCAGGAAAGAGCCACTTCAATCCAGACATATATTAATACCAGCTGCAGTGGTACTGAGTCCCAATCACACACCAGGAAGGAGCCACTTCAATCCAGACCTCTATTAATAGCAGCTGGAGAAGAACTAAGTCCCACTCACACACCAGGAAATGGCCACTTCAATCCAGACCTCTATTAATACCAGCTGCAGTGTAAATGAGTCCCTCTCAAACACCAGGAAAGAGCCACTTCAATCCAGACCTCTATTGATACCAGCTGTCGTGTTAATGAGTCCCTCTCAAACACCAGGAAGGAGCCACTTCAATCCAGACCTCTATCAATATCAGCTGGAGTGGTACTGAGTCCCAGTCACACACCGGGAAAGAGCCAATTCAAGCCAGGGCTCTATTAATACCAGATGGAGTATTACTGAGTCCCACACACACAACAGGAAAGAGCCAATTCAATCCAGACTTCTATTAATACCAGCTGGCGTGGTACTGAGTCCGACTCACACACGAGGAAAGAGCCAATTCAATCCAGGCCTCTATTAATACCAGCTGGAGTGTTACTGAGTCCCACTCTCACACCAGGAAAGAGTCACCTCAATCCAGACCTCTATTAATACCAGCTGCAGTGTTACTGAGTCCCACTCACACACCAGGAAAGAGCAACTTCAATCCAGACCTCTATTGATACCAGCTGTAGTGTTAATGAGTCCCTCTCAAACCCCAGGAAAGAGACAATTCAATCCAAGACTCTCTTAATACCAGCTTGAGTAGAATTAACTCCCACTCACACACCAGGAAAGCGCCAATTCAATCCAGACCTCTATCAATACCAGCTGGAGCGGTACTGAGTCCCACTCACACACCAGGAAAGAGCCACTTCAATCCAGACCTCTATTAATACCAGCCGTTTTGGTACTGAGTCCCACTCATACACCAGGAAGGAGACACTTCAATGCAGACCTCTATCAATATCAGCTGGAGTGGTACTGAGTCCCAGTCACACAACGGGAAAGAGCCAATTCAAGCCAGGGCTCTATTAATACCAGCTGGAGGAGCACTGAGTCCCACTCACACACCAGGAAAGAGCAAATTCAATCCAGACCTCTATTAATACCAGCTGGAGTGGTACTGAGTCCCACTCACACACCGGGAAAGAGCCAATTCAATCCAGACCTCTATTAATAACAGCTGGAGTTGAACTGCGTCCCACTCACACAGCAGGAAAGAGCTAATTCAATCCAGACCGCTTCCTAATACCAGCTGGAGTGGTACTGTGTCCCACTCACACACCAGGAAGGAGCCACTTCAATCCAGACCTCTATTAATACCAGCTGGAGAAGAACTGAGTCCCACTCACACACCAGGAAAGAGCCACATCAATCCAGACCTCTATTAATACCAGCTGGAGTGGTACCGAGTCCCACTCACACACCAGGAAAGAGACAATTCAATCCAAGACACTATTCATACCAGCTTGAGTAGAATTAACTCCCACTCACACACCAGGAAAGCGCCAATTCAATCCAGACCTCTATCAATAACAGCTGGAGTGGTACTGAGTCCCACTCACACACCAGGAAAGAGCCACTTCAATCCAGACTTCTATTAATACCAGCTGGAGTGTTACTGAGTCCCACCCACACACCAGGAAAGAGCCACTTCAATCCAGACCTCTATTAATACCAGTTGGAGAGGTATTGAGTCCCAGTCATACACCAGGAAGGAGCCACTTCAATCCAGACCTCTATCAATATCAGCTGGAGTGATACTGAGTCCCGGTCACACACCGGGATAGAGCCAATTCAAGCCAGGGCTCTATTAATACCAGATGGAGTGGTACTGAGTCACACTCACACACCAGGAAAGAGCCAATTCAATCCAGACCTCTATTAATACCAGCTGGAGTAGAACTGAGTCCAACTCACACACCAGGAAAGAGCCAATTCAATCCAGACCACTTCTTAATACCAGCTGGAGTGGTACTGAGTCGCACGCACACACCAGGAAAGAGCCACTTCAATCCAGACCTATATTAATACCAGCTGGAGTGATACTGAGTCTCAAGCACACCAGGAAAGAGCCAATTCAATCCAGACCACTTATTAATACCAGCTGGAGTAGAACTGAGTCCCACTCACACACCAGGAAAGAGCCAATTCAATCCAGGCCTCTACTAATACCAGCTGGAATGTTACTGAGTCCCACTCACACACCAGGAAAGAGCCACTTCAATCCAGACCTCTATTAATACCAGCTGGAGAAGAACTGAGTCCCACTCACACACCAGGAAAGAGCCACTTCAATCCAGACCTCTATTAATACCAGCTGCAGTGTTACTGAGTCCCACTCAAACACCAGGAAAGAGCCACTTCAACCCAGACGTCTATTGATACCAGCTGTAGTGTTAATGAGCCCCTCTCAAACACCAGGAAAGAGCCACTTCAATCCAGACCTCTATTAATACCAGCTGGAGTGGTACTGAGTTCCACTCACACACCAGGAAAGAGCCAATTCAATCCAGACCTCTATTAATACCAGCTCCAGTAGAACTGAGTGCCACTCACACACCAGGAAAGAGCCTATTCAATCCAGACCACTTATTAATACCAGCTGGAGTGGTACTGAATACCACGCACACACCAGGAAAGAGACACTTCAATCCAGACCTCTATTAATGCCAGCTGGATTGGTACTGTGCCCCACTCACACACCAGGAAAGAGCCAATTCAATCCAGACCTCTTATTAATACCAGCTGGAGCGGTATTGAGTCCCACTCACACACCAGGAAAGAGCAACTTCAATCCAGGCCTCTATTAATACCAGCTGGAGTGTTACTGACTCCCACTCACACATCAGGGAAGAGCCACTTCAATCCAGACCTCTAATATTACCAGCTGGAGTAGAACTGAGTCCCACTCACACACCAGGAAAGAGCCACTTCAATCCAGACCTCTATTAATACCTGCTGCAGTGGTACTGAGTCCCACTCACACACCAGGAAAGAGCCAATTCAATCCAGACCTCTATTAATACCAGCTGGAGTAGAACTGAGTCCCACTAACACACCAGAAAAGAGCCAATTCAATCCAGACCTCTATTGATACCAGCTGTAGTGTTAATGAGTCCCTCTCAAACACCAGGAAAGAGCCACTTCAATCCAGACCTCAACTCATACCAGCTGGAGTGGTACTGTGTCCCACTCACAAACCAGGAAAGTGCCACTTCAATCCAGACCTCTATTAATATCAGCTGGAGTGGTACTGAGTCCCACTCACACACCAGGAAAGAGCCACATGAATCCAGACCTCTATTAATACCAGCTGGAGTGGTACCGAGTCCCACTCACACACCAGGAAAGAGCCACTTCAATCCAGACCTCTATTAATACCAGCTGGAGTGTGAATGAGTCCCTCTCAAACACCAGGAAAGAGCCACTTCAATCCAGACCTCTATTAATACCAGTTGGAGTGGTACTGAGTCCCACTCACACACCAGGAAAGAGCAAATTCAATCCAGACCTCTATTAATTCCAGCTGGAGTGGTACTGAGTCCCACTCACACACCAGGAAAGAGCCAATTCAATCCAGACCTCTATTAATAACAGCTGGAGTTGAACTGCGTCCCACTCACGCAGCAGGAAAGAGCTAATTCAATCCAGACCTCTTCCTAATACCAGCTGGAGTGGTACAGTGTCCGACGCACACACCAGGAAAGAGCCACTTCAATCCAGACATATATTAATACCAGCTGCAGTGGTACTGAGTCCCAATCACACACCAGGAAGGAGCCACTTCAATCCAGACCTCTATTAATAGCAGCTGGAGAAGAACTAAGTCCCACTCACACACCAGGAAATGGCCACTTCAATCCAGACCTCTATTAATACCAGCTGCAGTGTAAATGAGTCCCTCTCAAACACCAGGAAAGAGCCACTTCAATCCAGACCTCTATTGATACCAGCTGTCGTGTTAATGAGTCCCTCTCAAACACCAGGAAGGAGCCACTTCAATCCAGACCTCTATCAATATCAGCTGGAGTGGTACTGAGTCCCAGTCACACACCGGGAAAGAGCCAATTCAAGCCAGGGCTCTATTAATACCAGATGGAGTAGTACTGAGTCCCACACACACAACAGGAAAGAGCCAATTCAATCCAGACTTCTATTAATACCAGCTGGCGTGGTACTGAGTCCGACTCACACACGAGGAAAGAGCCAATTCAATCCAGGCCTCTATTAATACCAGCTGGAGTGTTACTGAGTCCCACTCTCACACCAGGAAAGAGTCACCTCAATCCAGACCTCTATTAATACCAGCTGCAGTGTTACTGAGTCCCACTCACACACCAGGAAAGAGCAACTTCAATCCAGACCTCTATTGATACCAGCTGTAGTGTTAATGAGTCCCTCTCAAACCCCAGGAAAGAGACAATTCAATCCAAGACTCTCTTAATACCAGCTTGAGTAGAATTAACTCCCACTCACACACCAGGAAAGCGCCAATTCAATCCAGACCTCTATCAATACCAGCTGGAGCGGTACTGAGTCCCACTCACACACCAGGAAAGAGCCACTTCAATCCAGACCTCTATTAATACCAGCCGTTTTGGTACTGAGTCCCACTCATACACCAGGAAGGAGACACTTCAATGCAGACCTCTATCAATATCAGCTGGAGTGGTACTGAGTCCCAGTCACACAACGGGAAAGAGCCAATTCAAGCCAGGGCTCTATTAATACCAGCTGGAGGAGCACTGAGTCCCACTCACACACCAGGAAAGAGCAAATTCAATCCAGACCTCTATTAATACCAGCTGGAGTGGTACTGAGTCCCACTCACACACCGGGAAAGAGCCAATTCAATCCAGACCTCTATTAATAACAGCTGGAGTTGAACTGCGTCCCACTCACACAGCAGGAAAGAGCTAATTCAATCCAGACCTCTTCCTAATACCAGCTGGAGTGGTACTGTGTCCCACTCACACACCAGGAAGGAGCCACTTCAATCCAGACCTCTATTAATACCAGCTGGAGAAGAACTGAGTCCCACTCACACACCAGGAAAGAGCCACATCAATCCAGACCTCTATTAATACCAGCTGGAGTGGTACCGAGTCCCACTCACACACCAGGAAAGAGACAATTCAATCCAAGACACTATTCATACCAGCTTGAGTAGAATTAACTCCCACTCACATACCAGGAAAGCGCCAATTCAATCCAGACCTCTATCAATAACAGCTGGAGTGGTACTGAGTCCCACTCACACACCAGGAAAGAGCCACTTCAATCCAGACTTCTATTAATACCAGCTGGAGTGGTACTGAGTCCCACCCACACACCAGGAAAGAGCCACTTCAATCCAGACCTCTATTAATACCAGTTGGAGAGGTATTGAGTCCCAGTCATACACCAGGAAGGAGCCACTTCAATCCAGACCTCTATCAATATCAGCTGGAGTGATACTGAGTCCCGGTCACACACCGGGATAGAGCCAATTCAAGCCAGGGCTCTATTAATACCAGATGGAGGAGTACTGAGTCCCATTCACACACCAGGTAAGAGCCAATTCAATCCAGACCTCTATTAATACCAGCTGGAGTGGTACTGAGTCACACTCACACACCAGGAAAGAGCCAATTCAATCCAGACCTCTATTAATACCAGCTGGAGTAGAACTGAGTCCCACTCACACACCAGGAAAGAGCCAATTCAATCCAGACCACTTCTTAATACCAGCTGGAGTGGTACTGAGTCGCACGCACACACCAGGAAAGAGCCACTTCAATCCAGACCTATATTAATACCAGCTGGAGTGATACTGAGTCTCAAGCACACCAGGAAAGAGCCAATTCAATCCAGACCACTTATTAATACCAGCTGGAGTAGAACTGAGTCCCACTCAAACACCAGGAAAGAGCCAATTCAATCCAGGCCTCTACTAATACCAGCTGGAATGTTACTGAGACCCACTCACACACCAGGAAAGAGCCACTTCAATCCAGACCTCTATTAATACCAGCTGGAGAAGAACTGAGTCCCACTCACACACCAGGAAAGAGCCACTTCAATCCAGACCTCTATTAATACCAGCTGCAGTGTTACTGAGTCCCACTCAAACACCAGGAAAGAGCCACTTCAACCCAGACCTCTATTGATACCAGCTGTAGTGTTAATGAGCCCCTCTCAAACACCAGGAAAGAGCCACTTCAATCCAGACCTCTATTAATACCAGCTGGAGTGGTACTGAGTTCCACTCACACACCAGGAAAGAGCCAATTCAATCCAGACCTCTATTAATACCAGCTCCAATAGAACTGAGTGCCACTCACACACCAGGAAAGAGCCTATTCAATCCAGACCACTTGTTAATACCAGCTGGAGTGGTACTGAATACCACGCACACACCAGGAAAGAGACACTTCAATCCAGACCTCTATTAATGCCAGCTGGATTGGTACTGAGCCCCACTCACACACCAGGAAAGAGCCAATTCAATCCAGACCTCTTATTAATACCAGCTGGAGTGGTATTGAGTCCCACTCACACACCAGGAAAGAGCAACTTCAATCCAGGCCTCTATTAATACCAGCTGGAGTGTTAATGACTCCCTCTCACACATCAGGGAAGAGCCACTTCAATCCAGACCTCTAATATTACCAGCTGGAGTAGAACTGAGTCCCACTCACACACCAGGAAAGAGCCACTTCAATCCAGACCTCTATTATTACCTGCTGCAGTGGTACTGAGTCCCACTCACACACCAGGAAAGAGCCAATTCAATCCAGACCTCTATTAATACCAGCTGGAGTAGAACTGAGTCCCACTGACACACCAGGAAAGAGCCAATTCAATCCAGACCTCTATTGATACCAGCTGTAGTGTTAATGAGTCCCTCTCAAACACCAGGAAAGAGCCACTTCAATCCAGACCTCAACTCATACCAGCTGGAGTGGTACTGTGTCCCACTCGCAAACCAGGAAAGTGCCACTTCAATCCAGACCTCTATTAATTTCAGCTGGAGTGGTATTGAGCCCCACTCACACACCAGGAAAGAGCCACATGAATCCAGACCTCTATTAATACCAGCTGGAGTGGTACCGAGTCCCACTCACACACCAGGAAAGAGCCACTTCAATCCAGACCTCTATTAATACCAGCTAGAGTGGTACTGAGTCCCACTCACACACCAGGAAAGAGCCACATCAATCCAGAGCTCTATCAATATCAGCTGGAGTGGTACTGACTCCCAGTCACACACCGGGAAAGAGCCAATTCAAGCCAGGGCTCTATTAATACCAGCTGGAGGAGTACTGAGTCCCACTCACACACCAGGAAAGAGCCAATTCAATCCAGACCTCTATTAATACCAGCTGGAGTGGTACTGAGTCCCACTCACACACCAGGAAAGAGCCAATTCAATCCAGACCTCTATTAATACCAGCTGGAGTTCAACTGAGTCCCACTCACACACCAGGAAAGAGCCAATTCAATCCAGACCTCTTCTTAATACCAGCTGGAGTGGTACTGTGTCCCACTCACACACCAAGTAAGAGCCACTTCAATCCAGGCCTCCTTTAATACCAGCTGGAGTGTTACCGAGTCCCACTCACACACCAGGAAAGAGCCACTTCAATCCAGACCTCTATTAATACCAGCTGCAGTGTTACTGAGTCCCACTCAAACACCAGGAAAGAGCCACTTCAACCCAGACCTCTATTGATACCAGCTGTAGTGTTAATGAGTCCCTCTCAAACACCAGGAAAGAGCCAATTCAATCCAGGCCTCTACTAATACAAGCTGGAATGTTACTGAGTCCCACTCACACACCAGGAAAGAGCCACTTCAATCCAGACCTCTATTAATACCAGCTGGAGAAGAACTGAGTCCCACTCACACACCAGGAAAGAGCCACTTCAATCCAGACCTCTATTAATACCAGCTGCAGTGTTACTGAGTCCCACTCAAACACCAGGAAAGAGCTACTTCAACCCAGACCTCTATTGATACCAGCTGTAGTGTTAATGAGCCCCTCTCAAACACCAGGAAAGAGCCACTTCAATCCAGACCTCTATTAATACCAGCTGGAGTGGTACTGAGTTCCACTCACACACCAGGAAAGAGCCAATTCAATCCAGACCTCTATTAATACCAGCTCCAATAGAACTGAGTGCCACTCACACACCAGGAAAGAGCCTATTCAATCCAGACCACTTATTAATACCAGCTGGAGTGGTACTGAATACCACGCACACACCAGGAAAGAGACACTTCAATCCAGACCTCTATTAATGCCAGCTGGATTGGTACTGAGCCCCACTCACACACCAGGAAAGAGCCAATTCAATCCAGACCTCTTATTAATACCAGCTGGAGTGGTATTGAGTCCCACTCACACACCAGGAAAGAGCAACTTCAATCCAGGCCTCTATTAATACCAGCTGGAGTGTTACTGACTCCCACTCACACATCAGGGAAGAGCCACTTCAATCCAGACCTCTAATATTACCAGCTGGAGTAGAACTGAGTCCCACTCACACACCAGGAAAGAGCCACTTCAATCCAGACCTCTATTAATACCTGCTGCAGTGGTACTGAGTCCCACTCACACACCAGGAAAGAGCCAATTCAATCCAGACCTCTATTAATACCAGCTGGAGTAGAACTGAGTCCCACTGACACACCAGGAAAGAGCCAATTCAATCCAGACCTCTATTGATACCAGCTGTAGTGTTAATGAGTCCCTCTCAAACACCAGGAAAGAGCCACTTCAATCCAGACCTCAACTCATACCAGCTGGAGTGGTACTGTGTCCCACTCGCAAACCAGGAAAGTGCCACTTCAATCCAGACCTCTATTAATTTCAGCTGGAGTGGTACTGAGCCCCACTCACACACCAGGAAAGAGCCACATGAATCCAGACCTCTATTAATACCAGCTGGAGTGGTACCGAGTCCCACTCACACACCAGGAAAGAGCCACTTCAATCCAGACCTCTATTAATACCAGCTAGAGTGGTACTGAGTCCCACTCACACACCAGGAAAGAGCCACATCAATCCAGAGCTCTATCAATATCAGCTGGAGTGGTACTGACTCCCAGTCACACACCGGGAAAGAGCCAATTCAAGCCAGGGCTCTATTAATACCAGCTGGAGGAGTACTGAGTCCCACTCACACACCAGGAAAGAGCCAATTCAATCCAGACCTCTATTAATACCAGCTGGAGTGGTACTGAGTCCCACTCACACACCAGGAAAGAGCCAATTCAATCCAGACCTCTATTAATACCAGCTGGAGTTCAACTGAGTCCCACTCACACACCAGGAAAGAGCCAATTCAATCCAGACCTCTTCTTAATACCAGCTGGAGTGGTACTGTGTCCCACTCACACACCAAGTAAGAGCCACTTCAATCCAGGCCTCCTTTAATACCAGCTGGAGTGTTACCGAGTCCCACTCACACACCAGGAAAGAGCCACTTCAATCCAGACCTCTATTAATACCAGCTGCAGTGTTACTGAGTCCCACTCAAACACCAGGAAAGAGCCACTTCAACCCAGACCTCTATTGATACCAGCTGTAGTGTTAATGAGTCCCTCTCAAACACCAGGAAAGAGCCACTTCAATCCAGACCTCTATTAATACCAGCTGGAGTGGTACTGAGTTCCACTCACACACCAGGAAAGAGCCACTTCAATCCAGACCTCTATTAATACCAGCTGGAGTTGTACTGAGTGCCACTCACACACCAGGAAAGAGCCTATTCAATCCAGACCACTTATTAATACCAGCTGGAGTGGTACTGAATACCACGCATCCACCAGGAAAGAGACACTTCAATCCAGACCTCTATTAATGCCAGCTGGATTGGTACTGAGCCCCACTCACACACCAGGAAAGAGCCAATTCAATCCAGACCTCTATTAATACCAGCTCCAGTAGAACTGAGTGCCACTCACACACCAGGAAAGAGCCTATTCAATCCAGACCACTTATTAATACCAGCTGGAGTAGAACTGAGTCCCACTCACACACCAGGAAAGAGCAAATTCAATCCAGACCTCTATTAATTCCAGCGGGAGTGGTACTGAGTCCCACTCACACACCAGGAAAGAGCCAATTCAATCCAGACCTCTATTAATAACAGCTGGAGTGGTACTGAGTCCCACTCACGCAGCAGGAAAGAGCTAATTCAATCCAGACCTCTTCCTAATACCAGCTGGAGTGGTACTGTGTCCGACGCACACACCAGGAAAGAGCCACTTCAATCCAGACATATATTAATACCAGCTGCAGTGGTACTGAGTCCCAATAACACACCAGGAAGGAGCCACTTCAATCCAGACCTCTATTAATACCAGCTGGAGAAGAACTAAGTCCCACTCACACACCAGGAAATGGCCACTTCAATCCAGACCTCTATTAATACCAGCTGCAGTGTTAATGAGTCCCTCTCAAACACCAGGAAAGAGCCACTTCAATCCAGACCTCTATTGATACCAGCTGTCGTGTTAATGAGTCCCTCTCAAACACCAGGAAGGAGCCACTTCAATCCAGACCTCTATCAATATCAGCTGGAGTGGTACTGAGTCCCAGTCACACACCGGGAAAGAGCCAATTCAAGCCAGGGCTCTATTAATACCAGATGGAGTAGTACTGAGTCCCACTCACACAACAGGAAAGAGCCAATTCAATCCAGACTTCTATTAATACCTGCTGGAGTGGTACTGAGTCCCACTCACACACCAGGAAAGAGCCAATTCAATCCAGGCCTCTATTAATACCAGCTGGAGTGTCACTGAGTCCCACTCACACACCAGGAAAGAGCCACCTCAATCCAGACCTCTATTAATACCAGCTGCAGTGTTACTGAGTCCCACTCACACACCAGGAAAGAGCAACTTCAATCCAGACCTCTATTGATACCAGCTGTAGTGTTAATGAGTCCCTCTCAAACCCCAGGAAAGAGACAATTCAATCCAAGACTCTCTTAATACCAGCTGGAGTGGTACTGAGTCCCACTCACACACCAGGAAAGAGCCACTTCAATCCAGACCTCTGTTAATCCCAGCTGGAGTGGTACTGAGTCCCAGCCACACACCAGGAAAGAGCCACTTCAATCCAGACCTCTATCAATACCAGCTGGAGCGGTACTGAGTCCCACTCACACACCAGGAAGGAGCCACTTCAATCCAGACCTCTATTAATACCAGCTGGAGAAGAACTAAGTCCCACTCACACACCAGGAAATGGCCACTTCAATCCAGACCTCTATTGATACCAGCTGTCGTGTTAATGAGTCCCTCTCAAACACCAGGAAGGAGCCACTTCAATCCAGACCACTATCAATATCAGCTGGAGTGGTACTGAGTCCCAGTCACACACCGGGAAAGAGCCAATTCAAGCCAGGGCTCTATTAATACCAGATGGAGTAGTACTGAGTCCCAATCACACAACAGGAAAGAGCCAATTCAATCCAGACTTCTATTAATACCAGCTGGAGTGGTACTGAGTCCCACTCACACACCAGGAAAGAGCCAATTCAATCCAGGCCTCTATTAATACCAGCTGGAGTGTTACTGAGTCCCACTCACACACCAGGAAAGAGCCACCTCAATCCAGACCTCTATTAATACCAGCTGCAGTGTTACTGAGTCCCACTCACACACCAGGAAAGAGCAACTTCAATCCAGACCTCTATTGATACCAGCTGTAGTGTTAATGAGTCCCTCTCAAACCCCAGGAAAGAGACAATTCAATCCAAGACTCTCTTAATACCAGCTGGAGTGGTACTGAGTCCCACTCACACACCAGGAAAGAGCCACTTCAATCCAGACCTCTGTTAATCCCAGCTGGAGTGGTACTGAGTCCCAGCCACACACCAGGAAAGAGCCACTTCAATCCAGACCTCTATCAATACCAGCTGGAGCGGTACTGAGTCCCACTCACACACCAGGAAAGAGCCACTTCAATCCAGACCTCTGTTAATCCCAGCTGGAGTGGTACTGAGTCCCAGCCACACACCAGGAAAGAGCCACTTCAATCCAGACCTCTATTAATACCAGCCGGATTGGTACTGAGTCCCACTCATACACCAGGAAGGAGACACTTCAATGCAGACCTCTATCAATATCAGCTGGAGTGGTACTGAGTCCCAGTCACACAACGGGAAAGAGCCAATTCAAGCCAGGGCTCTATTAATACCAGCTGGGGGAGCACTGAGTCCCACTCACACATCAGGAAAGAGCAAATTCAATCCAGACCTCTATTAATACCAGCTGGAGTGGTACTGAGTCCCACTCACACACCAGGAAAGAGCTAATTCAATCTAGACCTCTATTAATAACAGCTGGAGTTGAACTGCGTCCCACTCACACAGCAGGAAAGAGCTAATTCAATCCAGACCTCTTCCTAATACCAGCTGGAGTGGTACTGTGTCCGACGCACACACCAGGAAAGAGCCACTTCAATCCAGACATCTATTAATACCAGCTGCAGTGGTACTGAGTCCCACTCACATACCAGGAAGGAGCCACTTCAATCCAGACGTCTATTAATACCAGCTGGAGAAGAACTGAGTCCCACTCACAAACCAGGAAAGTACCACTTCAATCCAGACCTCTATTAATACCAGATGGAGTACTACTGAGTCCCACTCACACACCAGGAAAGAGCCACATCAATCCAGACCTCTATTAATACCAGCTGGAGTGGTACCGAGTCCCACTCACACACCAGGAAAGAGACAATTCAATCCAAGACACTATTCATACCAGCTTGAGTAGAATTAACTCCCACTCACACACCAGGAAAGCGCCAATTCAATCCAGACCTCTATCAATAACAGCTGGAGTTGTACTGAGTCCCACTCACACATCAGGAAAGAGCCACTTCAATCCAGACTTCTATTAATACCAGCTGGAGTGGTACTGAGTCCCACCCACACACCAGGAAAGAGCCACTTCAATCCAGACCTCTATTAATACCAGTTGGAGAGGTATTGAGTCCCAGTCATACACCAGGAAGGAGCCACTTCAATCCAGACCTCTATCAATATCAGCTGGAGTGATACTGAGTCCCGGTCACACACCGGGATAGAGCCAATTCAAGCCAGGGCTCTATTAATACCAGATGGAGGAGTACTGAGTCCCATTCACACACCAGGAAAGAGCCAATTCAATCCAGACCTCTATTAATACCAGCTGGAGTGGTACTGAGTCACACTCACACACCAGGAAAGAGCCAATTCAATCCAGACCTCTATTAATACCAGCTGGAGTAGAACTGAGTCCCACTCACACACCAGGAAAGAGCCAATTCAATCCAGACCACTTCTTAATACCAGCTGGAGTGGTACTGAGTCGCACGCACACACCAGGAAAGAGCCACTTCAATCCAGACCTATATTAATACCAGCTGGAGTGATACTGAGTCTCAAGCACACCAGGAAAGAGCCAATTCAATCCAGACCACTTATTAATACCAGCTGGAGTAGAACTGAGTCCCACTCATACACCAGGAAAGAGCCAATTCAATCCAGGCATCTACTAATACCAGCTGGAGTGTTACTGAGTCCCACTCACACACCAGGAAAGAGCCACTTCAATCCAGACCTCTATTAATACCAGCTGGAGAAGAACTGAGTCCCACTCACACACCAGGAAAGAGCCACTTCAATACAGACCTCTATTAATACCAGCTGCAGTGTTACTGAGTCCCACTCAAACACCAGGAAAGAGCCACTTCAACCCAGACCTCTATTGATACCAGCTGTAGTGTTAATGAGCCCCTCTCAAACACCAGGAAAGAGCCACTTCAATCCAGACCTCTATTAATACCAGCTGGAGTGGTACTGAGTTCCACTCACACACCAGGAAAGAGCCAATTCAATCCAGACCTCTATTAATACCAGCTCCAGTCGAACTGAGTGCCACTCACACACCAGGAAAGAGCCTATTCAATCCAGACCACTTATTAATACCAGCTGGAGTGGTACTGAATACCACGCACACACCAGGAAAGAGACACTTCAATCCAGACCTCTATTAATGCCAGCTGGATTGGTACTGAGCCCCACTCACACACCAGGAAAGAGCCAATTCAATCCAGACCTCTTATTAATACCAGCTGGAGTGGTATTGAGTCCCACTCACACACCAGAAAAGAGCAACTTCAATCCAGGCCTCTATTAATACCAGCTGGAGTGTTACTGACTCCCACTCACACATCAGGGAAGAGCCACTTCAATCCAGACCTCTAATATTACCAGCTGGAGTAGAACTGAGTCCCACTCACACACCAGGAAAGAGCCACTTCAATCCAGACCTCTATTAATACCTGCTGCAGTGGTACTGAGTCCCACTCACACACCAGGAAAGAGCCAATTCAATCCAGACCTCTATTAATACCAGCTGGAGTAGAACTGAGTCCCACTAACACACCAGGAAAGAGCCAATTCAATCCAGACCTCTATTGATACCAGCTGTAGTGTTAATGAGTCCCTCTCAAACACCAGGAAAGAGCCACTTCAATCCAGACCTCAACTCATACCAGCTGGAGTGGTACTGTGTCCCACTCACAAACCAGGAAAGTGCCACTTCAATCCAGACCTCTATTAATATCAGCTGGAGTGGTACTGAGTCCCACTCACACACCAGGAAATAGCCACATGAATCCAGACCTCTATTAATACCAGCTGGAGTGGTACCGAGTCCCACTCACACACCAGGAAAGAGCCACTTCAATCCAGACCTGTATTAATACCAGCTAGAGTGGTACTGAGTCCCACTCACACACCAGGAAAGAGCCACATCAATCCAGAGCTCTATCAATATCAGCTGGAGTGGTACTGACTCCCAGTCACACACCATGAAAGAGCCAATTCAATCCAGAACTCTATTAATACCAGCTGGAGCTCAACTGAGTCCCACTCACACACCAGGAAAGAGCCAATTCAATCCAGACCTCTTCTTAATACCAGCTGGAGTGGTACTGTGTCCCACGCACACACCAAGTAAGAGCCACTTCAATCCAGGCCTCCTTTAATACCAGCTGGAGTGTTACCGAGTCCCACTCACACACCAGGAAAGAGCCACTTCAATCCAGACCTCTATTAATACCAGCTGCAGTGTTACTGAGTCCCACTCATACACCAGGAAAGAGCCACTTCAACCCAGACCTCTATTGATACCAGCTGTAGTGTTAATGAGTCCCTCTCAAACACCAGGAAAGAGCCACTTCAATCCAGACCTCTATTAATACCAGCTGGAGTGGTACTGAGTTCCACTCACACACCAGGAAAGAGCCAATTCAATCCAGACCTCTATTAATACCAGCTCCAGTAGAACTGAGTGCCACTCACACACCAGGAAAGAGCCTATTCAATCCAGACCACTTATTAATACCAGCTGGAGTGGAACTGAATACCACTCACACACCAGGAAAGAGCCAATTCAATCCAGGCCTCTACTAATAGCAGCTGGAGTTTTAATGAGTCCCACTCACACACCAGGAAAGAGCCACTTCAATCCAGACCTCTATTAATACCAGCTGCAGTGTTACTGAGTCCCACTCAAACACCAGGAAAGAGCCACTTCAACCCAGACCTCTATTGATACCAGCTGTAGTGTTAATGAGCCCCTCTCAAACACCAGGAAAGAGCCACTTCAATCCAGACCTCTATTAATACCAGCTGGAGTGGTACTGAGTTCCACTCACACACCAGGAAAGAGCCAATTCAATCCAGACCTCTATTAATACCAGCTCCAGTAGAACTGAGTGCCACTCACACACCAGGAAAGAGCCTATTCAATCCAGACCACTTATTAATACCAGCTGGAGTGGTACTGAATACCACGCACACACCAGGAAAGAGACACTTCAATCCAGACCTCTATTAATGCCAGCTGGATTGGTACTGAGCCCCACTCACACACCAGGAAAGAGCCAATTCAATCCAGACCTCTTATTAATACCAGCTGGAGTGGTATTGAGTCCCACTCACACACCAGGAAAGAGCAGCTTCAATCCAGGCCTCTATTAATACCAGCTGGAGTGTTACTGACTCCCACTCACACATCAGGGAAGAGCCACTTCAATCCAGACCTCTAATATTACCAGCTGGAGTAGAACTGAGTCCCACTCACACACCAGGAAAGAGCCACTTCAATCCAGACCTCTATCAATAGCTGCTGCAGTGGTACTGAGTCCCACTCACACACCAGGAAAGAGCCAATTCAATCCAGACCTCTATTAATACCAGCTGGAGTAGAACTGAGTCCCACTCACACACCAGGAAAGTGCCACTTCAATCCAGACCTCTATTAATATCAGCTGGAGTGGTACTGAGTCCCACTCACACACCAGGAAAGAGCCACATGAATCCAGACCTCTATTAATACCAGCTGGAGTGGTACCGAGTCCCACTCACACACCAGGAAAGAGCCACTTCAATCCAGACCTCTATTAATACCAGCTAGAGTGGTACTGAGTCCCACTCACACACCAGGAAAGAGCCACATCAATCCAGAGCTCTATCAATATCAGCTGGAGCGGTACTGACTCCCAGTCACACACCGGGAAAGAGCCAATTCAAGCCAGGGCTCTATTAATACCAGCTGGAGGAGTACTGAGTCCCACTCACACACCAGGAAAGAGCCAATTCAATCCAGACCTCTATTAATACCAGCTGGAGTTCAACTGAGTCCCACTAACACACCAGGAAAGAGCCAATTCAATCCAGACCTCTTCTTAATACCAGCTGGAGTGGTACTGTGTCCCACTCACACACCAAGTAAGAGCCACTTCAATCCAGGCCTCCTTTAATACCAGCTGGAGTGTTACCGAGTCCCACTCACACACCAGGAAAGAGCCACTTCAATCCAGACCTCTATTAATACCAGCTGCAGTGTTACTGAGTCCCACTCAAACACCAGGAAAGAGCCACTTCAACCCAGACCTCTATTGATACCAGCTGTAGTGTTAATGAGTCCCTCTCAAACACCAGGAAAGAGCCACTTCAATCCAGACCTCTATTAATACCAGCTGGAGTGGTACTGAGTTCCACTCACACACCAGGAAAGAGCCAATTCAATCCAGACCTCTATTAATACCAGCTCCAGTAGAACTGAGTGCCACTCACACACCAGGAAAGAGCCTATTCAATCCACACCACTTATTAATACCAGCTGGAGTGGTACTGAATACCACGCACACACCAGGAAAGAGACACTTCAATCCAGACCTCTATTAATGCCAGCTGGATTGGTACTGAGCCCCACTCACACACCAGGAAAGAGCCAAATCAATCCAGACCTCTTATTAATACCAGCTGGAGTGGTATTGAGTCCCACTCACACACCAGGAAAGAACAACTTCAATCCAGGCCTCTATTAATACCAGCTGGAGTGTTACTGACTCCCACGCACACATCAGGGAAGTGCCACTTCAATCCAGAACTCTATTAATACCTGCTGCAGTGGTACTGAGTCCCACTCACACACCAAGAAAGAGCCAATTCAATCCAGACCTCTATTAATACCAGCTGGAGTGGAACTGAGTCCCACTAACACACCAGGAAAGAGCCAATTCAATCCAGACCTCTATTGATACCAGCTGTAGTGTTAATGAGTCCCTCTCAAACGCCAGGAAAGAGCTACTTCAATCCAGACCTCAACTCATACCAGCTGGAGTGGTACTGTGTCCCACTCACAAACCAGGAAAGTGCCACTTCAATCCAGACCTCTATTAATACCAGCTGGAGTGGTACTGAGCCCCACTCACACACCAGGAAAGAGCCACATCAATCCAGAGCTTTATCAATATCAGCTGGAGTGGTACTGACTCCCAGTCACACACCGGGAAAGAGCCAATTCAAGCCAGGGCTCTATTAATACCAGCTGGAGGAGTACTGAATCCCACTCACACACCAGGAAAGAGCCAATTCAATCCAGACCTCTATTAATACCAGCTGGAGTGGTACTGAGTCCCACTCACACACCAGGAAAGAGCCAATTCAATCCAGACCTCTATTAATACCAGCTGGAGTTCAGCTGAGTCCCACTCACACACCAGGAAAGAGCCAATTCAATCCAGACCTCTTCTTAATACCAGCTGGAGTGGTACTGTGTCCCACGCATACACCAGGAAAGAGCCACTTCAATGCAGACCTCTATTAATATCAGCTGGAGTGGTACTGAGTCCCACTCACACACCAGGAAAGAGACAATTCAATCCAGACCTCTATTAATACCAGGTGGAGTGGTACTGAGTCCCACTCACACACCAGAAAATAGCCAATTCAATCCAGGCCTCAATTAATACCAGCTGGAGTGTTACTGAGTCCCACTCACACACCAGGAAAGAGCCACTTCAATCCAGACCTCTATTAATACCACCTGGAGTAGAACTGAGTCCCACTCACACACCAGGAAAGAGCCACTTCAATCCAGACCTCTATTAATACCAGCTGCAGTGTTACTGAGTCCCACTCACACACCAGGAAAGAGCCACTTCAATCCAGACCTCTATTAATACCAGCTGGAGTGGTACTGAGCCCCACTCACAAACCAGCAAAGAGCCTCTTCAATCCAGACCTCTATTATTATCAGCTGGAGTGGTACTGAGTCCCACTCACACACCAGAAAAGAGACAATTCAATCCAGACCTCTATTAATACCAGCTGGAGTGGCACTGAGTCCCACTCACACACCAGAAAATAGCCAATTCAATCCAGGCCTCAATTAATACCAGCTGGAGTGTTACTGAGTCCCACTCACACACCAGGAAAGAGCCACTTCAATCCAGACCTCTATTAATACCACCTGGAGTAGAACTGAGTCCCACTCACACACCAGGAAAGAGCCACTTCAATCCAGACCTCTATTAATACCAGCTGCAGTGTTACTGAGTCCCACTCACACACCAGGAAAGAGCCACTTCAATCCAGACCTCTATTAATACCAGCTGGAGTGGTACTGAGCCCCACTCACAAACCAGCAAAGAGCCACTTCAATCCAGACCTCTATTAATACCAGCTGGAGTGGTACTGAGTCCCACTCACACACCAGGAAAGAGACAATTCAATCCAAGACTCTATTAATACCAGCTGGAGTAGAATTAAATCCCACTCAAACACCAGGAAAGAGCCAATTCAAACCAGACTTCTATCAATACAAGCTGGAGTGGCACTGAGTCCCACTCACACACCAGAAAAGAGCCAAATCAATCCAGAACTCTATTAATGCCAGCTGCAGTGGTACTGAGCCCCACTCACACACCAGGAAAGAGCCACATCAATCCAGGCCTCTATTAATACCAGCTGGAGTTTTACTGAGTCCCACGCACACACCAGGAAAGAGCCACTTCAATCCAGACCTCTATTCATACCAGCTGGAGTGGTACTGAGTCCCACTCACACACCAGGAAGGAGCCAATTCAATCCAGACCTCTATTAATATCAGCTGGAGTGGGACTGAGTCCCACTCACACACCAGGAAAGAGCCAATTCAATCCAGACCACTTCTTAATACCAGCTGGAGTGGTACTGAGTCCCACTCACACATCAGGAAAGAGCCAAATCAATCCAGAACTCTATTAATGCCAGCTGCAGTGGTACTGAGCCCCACTCACACACCAGCAAAGAGCCACTTCAATCCAGACCTCTATTAATACCAGCTGGAGTGGTACTGAGTCCCACTCACACACCAGGAAAGAGACAATTCAATCCAAGACTCTATTAATACCAGCTGGAGTAGAATTAAATCCCACTCAAACACCAGGAAAGAGCCAATTCAAACCAGACTTCTATCAATACAAGCTGGAGTGGCACTGAGTCCCACTCACACACCAGAAAAGAGCCAAATCAATCCAGAACTCTATTAATGCCAGCTGCAGTGGTACTGAGCCCCACTCACACACCAGGAAAGAGCCACTTCAATCCAGGCCTCTATTAATACCAGCTGGAGTTTTACTGAGTCCCACGCACACACCAGGAAAGAGCCACTTCAATCCAGACCTCTATTCATACCAGCTGGAGTGGTACTGAGTCCCACTCACACACCAGGAAGGAGCCAATTCAATCCAGACCTCTATTAATATCAGCTGGAGTGGGACTGAGTCCCACTCACACACCAGGAAAGAGCCAATTCAATCCAGACCACTTCTTAATACCAGCTGGAGTGGTACTGAGTCCCACTCACACATCAGGAAAGATCCAATTCAATCCAGGCCTCTATTAATACCAGCTGGAGTGTTACTGAGTCCCACTCACACACCAGAAAAGAGCCAAATCAATCCAGACCTCTATTAATGCCACCTGCAGTGGTACCGCGCCACACTCACACACCAGGAAAGTGCCACTTCAATCCAGGCCTCTATTAATACCAGCTGGAGTGTTTCTGAGTCCCACGCACACACCAGGAAAGAGCCACTTCAATCCAGACCTCTATTGATACCAGCTGGAGTGGTACTGAGTCCCACTCACACACCAGGAAGGAGCCAATTGAATCCAGACCTCTATTAATATCAGCTGGAGTGGGACTGAGTCCCAGTCACACACCGGGAAAGAGCCAATTCAAGCCAGGGCTCTATTAATACCAGCTGGAGGAGTACTGAGTCCCACTCACACACCAGGAAAGAGCCAATTCAATCCAGACCTCTATTAATACCAGCTCCAGTAGAACTGAGTGTCACTCACACACCAGGAAAGAGCCTATTCAATCCAGACCACTTATTAATACCTGCTGGAGTGGTACTGAATACCACGCACACACCAGGAAAGAGACACTTCAATCCAGACTTCTATTAATGCCAGCTGGAGTGGTACTGAGCCCCACTCACACACCAGGAAAGAGCCAATTCAATCCAGACCTCTTATTAATACCAGCTGGAGTGGTATTGAGTCCCACTCACACACCAGGAAAGAGCAACTTCAATCCAGGCCTCTATTAATACCAGCTGGAGTGTTACTGACTCCCACTCACACTTCAGGGAAGAGCCACTTCAATCCAGACCTCTAATATTACCAGCTGGAGTAGAACTGAGTCCCACTCACACACCAGGAAAGAGCCACTTCAATCCAGACCTCTATTAATACCAGCTGCAGTGGTACTGAGTCCCACTCACACACCAGGAAAGAGCAAATTCAATCCAGACCTCTATTAATACCAGCTGGAGTAGAACTGAGTCCCACTAACACACCAGGAAAGAGCCAATTCAATCCAGACCTCTATTGATACCAGCTGTGGTGTTAATGAGTCCCTCTCAAACACCAGGAAAGAGCCACTTCAATCCAGACCTCAACTCATACCAGCTGGAGTGGTACTGTGTCCCACTCACACACCAAGAAAGAGCCACTTCAATCCAGACCTCTATTAATACCTGCTGCAGTGGTACTGAGTCCCACTCACACACCAGGAAAGAGCCAATTCAATCCAGACCTCTATTGATACCAGCTGTAGTGTTAATGAGTCCCTCTCAAACACCAGGAAAGAGCCACTTCAATCCAGACCTCAACTCATACCAGCTGGAGTGGTACTGTGTCCCACTCACAAACCAGGAAAGTGCCACTTCAATCCAGACCTCTATTAATACCAGCTGGAGTGGTACTGAGTCCCACTCACACACCAGGAAAGAGCAACATGAATCCAGACCTCTATTAATACCAGCTGGAGTGGTACCGAGTCCCACTCACAGACCAGGAAAGAGCCACTTCAATCCAGACCTCTATTAATACCAGCTAGAGTGGTACTGAGTCCCACTCACACACCAGGAAAGAGCCACATCAATCCAGAGCTCTATCAATATCAGCTGGAGTGGTACTGACTCCCAGTCACACACCGGGAAAGAGCCAATTCAAGCCAGGGCTCTATTAATACCAGCTGGAGGAGTACTGAGTCCCACTCACACACCAGGAAAGAGCCAATTCAATCCAGACCTCTATTAATACCAGCTGGAGTGGTACTGAGTCCCACTCACACACCAGGAAAGAGCCAATTCAAACCAGACCTCTATTCATACCAGCTGGAGTTCAACTGAGTCCCACTCACACACCAGGAAAGAGCCAATTCAATCCAGACCTCTTCTTAATACCAGCTGGAGTGGTACTGTGTCCCACGCACACACCAGGAAAGAGCCACTTCAATGCAGACCTCTATTAATATCAGCTGGAGTGGTACTGAGTCCCACTCACACACCAGGAAAGAGACAATTCAATCCAGACCTCTATTAATACCAGCTGGAGTGGTACTGAGTCCCACTCACACACCAGAAAATAGCCAATTCAATCCAGGCCTCAATTAATACCAGCTGGAGTGTTACTGAGTCCCAGTCACAGACCAGGAAAGAGCCACTTCAATCCAGACCTCTATTAATACCACCTGGAGTAGAACTGAGTCCCACTCACACACCAGGAAAGAGCCACTTCAATCCAGACCTCTATTAATACCAGCTGCAGTGTTACTGAGTCCCACTCACACACCAGGAAAGAGCCACTTCAATCCAGACCTCTATTAATACCAGCTGGAGTGGTACTGAGCCGCACTCACAAACCAGCAAAGAGCCTCTTCAATCCAGACCTCTATTAATATCAGCTGGAGTGGTACTGAGTCCCACTCACACACCAGGAAAGAGACAATTCAATCCAGACCTCTATAAATACCAGCTGGAGTGGTACTGAGTCCCACTCACACACCAGAAAATAGCCAATTCAATCCAGGCCTCAATTAATACCAGCTGGAGTGTTACTGAGTCCTACTCACACACCAGGAAAGAGCCACTTCAATCCAGACCTCTATTAATAACACCTGGAGTAGAACTGAGTCCCACTCACACACCAGGAAAGAGCCACTTCAATCCAGACCTCTATTAATACCAGCTGCAGTGTTACTGAGTCCCACTCACACACCAGGAAAGGGCCACTTCAATCCAGACCTCTATTAATACCAGCTGGAGTAGAACTGAGCCCCACTCACAAACCAGCAAAGAGCCACTTCAATCCAGACCTCTATTAATACCAGCTGGAGTGGTACTGAGTCCCACTCACACACCAGGAAAGAGACAATTCAATCCAAGACTCTATTAATACCAGCTGGAGTAGTATTAACTCCCACTCAAACACCAGGAAAGAGCCAATTCAAACCAGACTTCTATCAATACAAACTGGAGTGGCACTGAGTCCCACTCACACACCAGAAAAGAGCCAAATCAATCCAGAACTCTATTAATGCCAGCTGCAGTGGTACTGAGCCCCACTCACACACCAGGAAAGAGCCACTTCAATCCAGGCCTCTATTAATACCAGCTGGAGTTTTACTGAGTCCCACGCACACACCAGGAAAGAGCCACTTCAATCCAGACCTCTATTCATACCAGCTGGAGTGGTACTGAGTCCCACTCACACACCAGGAAGGAGCCAATTCAATCCAGACCTCTATTAATATCAGCTGGAGTGGGACTGAGTCCCACTCACACACCAGGAAAGAGCCAATTCAATCCAGACCACTTCTTAATACCA
Source organism: Heterodontus francisci (assembly GCF_036365525.1). Taxonomy (NCBI): domain Eukaryota; kingdom Metazoa; phylum Chordata; class Chondrichthyes; order Heterodontiformes; family Heterodontidae; genus Heterodontus; species Heterodontus francisci. Next base: position 3,334,916 of record NW_027140336.1, read on the forward strand.
GCTGGAGTGGTACTGAGTCCCACTCACACATCAGGAAAGATCCAATTCAATCCAGGCCTCTATTAATACCAGCTGGAGTGTTACTGAGTCCCACTCACACACCAGAAAAGAGCCAAATCAATCCAGACCTCTATTAATGCTACCTGCAGTGGTACCGCGCCACACTCACACACCAGGAAAGAGCCACTTCAATCCAGGCCTCTATTAATACCAGCTGGAGTGTTTCTGAGTCCCACGCACACACCAGGAAAGAGCCACTTCAATCCAGACCTCTATTGATACCAGCTGGAGTGGTACTGAGTCCCACTCACACACCAGGAAGGAGCCAATTGAATCCAGACCTCTATTAATACCAGCTCCAGTAGAACTGAGTGTCACTCACACACCAGGAAAGAGCCTATTCAATCCAGACCACTTATTAATACCTGCTGGAGTGGTACTGAATACCACGCACACACCAGGAAAGAGACACTTCAATCCAGACTTCTATTAATGCCAGCTGGAGTGGTACTGAGCCCGACTCACACACCAGGAAAGAGCCAATTCAATCCAGACCTCTTATTAATACCAGCTGGAGTGGTATTGAGTCCCACTCACACACCAGGAAAGAGCAACTTCAATCCAGGCCTCTATTAATACCAGATGGAGTGTTACTGACTCCCACTCACACATCAGGGAAGAGCCACTTCAATCCAGACCTCTAATATTACCAGCTGGAGTAGAACTGAGTCCCACTCACACACCAGGAAAGAGCCACTTCAATCCAGACCTCTATTAATACCAGCTGCAGTGGTACTGAGTCCCACTCACACACCAGGAAAGAGCAAATTAAATCCAGACCTCTATTAATACCAGCTGGAGTAGAACTGAGTCCCACTAACACACCAGGAAAGAGCCATTTCAATCCAGACCTCTATTGATACCAGCTGTAGTGTTAATGAGTCCCTCTCAAACACCAGGAAAGAGCCACTTCAATCCAGACCTCAACTCATACCAGCTGGAGTGGTACTGTGTCCCACTCACACACCAAGAAAGAGCCACTTCAATCCAGACCTCTATTAATACCAGCTGAAGTGTTACTGAGTCCCACTCACAAACCAGGAAAGTGCCACTTCAATCCAGACCTCTATTAATATCAGCTGGAGTGGTACTGAGTCCCACTCACACACCAGGAAAGAGCCACATGAATCCAGACCTCTATTAATACCAGCTGGAGTGGTACCGAGTCCCACTCACACACCAGGAAAGAGCCACTTCAATCCAGACCTCTATTAATACCAGCTAGAGTGGTACTGAGTCCAACTCACACACCAGGAAAGAGCCACATCAATCCGGAGCTCTATCAATATCAGCTGGAGTGGTACTGACTCCCAGTCACACACCGCGAAAGAGCCAATTCAAGCCAGGGCTCTATTAATACCAGCTGGGGGAGTACTGAGTCCCACTCACACACCAGGAAAGAGCCAATTCAATCCAGACACCATTAATACCAGCTGGAGTGGTACTGAGTCCCACTCACACACCAGGAAAGAGCCAATTCAATCCAGACCTCTATTAATACCAGCTGAAGAGTTACTGAGTCCCACTCACAAACCAGGAAAGAGCCACTTCAATCCAGACCTCTCTTAATACCAGCTGGAGTGGTACAGAGTCCCACTCACAAACCAGGAAAGAGCCACTTCAATCCAGACCTCTTCTTAATAACAGCTGGAGTGGTACTATGTCCCACGCACACACCAGGAAAGAGCCACTTCAATCCAGACCTCTATTAATATCAGCTGGAGTGGTACTGAGTCCCACTCACACACCAGGAAAGAGCCAATTCAATCCAGACCACTTCTTAATACCAGCTGGAGTGGTACTGAGTCCCACTCACACACCAGGAAAGAGCCAATTCAATCCAGACCACTTCTTAATACCAGCTGGAGTGGTACTGAGTCCCACTCACACAGCAGGAAAGAGCCACTTCAATCCAGACCTCTATTAATACCACCTGGAGTAGAACTGAGTCCCACTCACACACCAGGAAAGAGCCACTTCAATCCAGACCTCTATTAATACCAGCTGCAGTGTTACTGAGTCCCACTCACACACCAGGAAAGAGCCACTTCAATCCAGACCTCTATTAATACCAGCTGGAGTGGTACTGAGTCCCACTCACAAACCAGCAAAGAGCCACTTCAATCCAGACATCTATTAATACCAGCTGGAGTGGTACTGAGTCCCACTCACACACCAGGAAAGAGACTATTCAATCCAAGACTATATTAATACCAGCTGGAGTAGAATTAACTCCCACTCAAACACCAGGAAAGAGCCAATTCAAACCAGACTTCTATCAATACAAGCTGGAGTGGCACTGAGTCCCACTCACACACCAGAAAAGAGCCAAATCAATCCAGAACTCTATTAATGCCAGCTGCAGTGGTACTGAGCCCCACTCACACACCAGGAAAGAGCCACTTCAATCCAGGCCTCTATTAATACCAGCTGGAGTTTTACTGAGTCCCACGCACACACCAGGAACGAGCCACTTCAATCCAGACCTCTATTCATACCAGCTGGAGTGGTACTGAGTCCCACTCACACACCAGGAAAGAGCCACTTCAATCCAGACCTCTATTAATACCACCTGGAGTAGAACTGAGTCCCACTCACACACCAGGAAAGAGCCACTTCAATCCAGACCTCTATTAATACCAGCTGCAGTGTTACTGAGTCCCACTCACACACCAGGAAAGAGCCACTTCAATCCAGACCTCTATTAATACCAGCTGGAATGGTACTGAGCCCCACTCACAAACCAGCAAAGAGCCACTTCAATCCAGACCTCTATTAATACCAGCTGGAGTGGTACTGAGTCCCACTCACACACCAGGAAAGAGACAATTCAATCCAAGACTCTATTAATACCAGCTGGAGTAGAATTAACTCCCACTCAAACACCAGGACAGTGCCAATTCAAACCAGACTTCTATCAATACAAGCTGGAGTGGCACTGAGTCCCAGTCACAAACCAGAAAAGAGCCAAATCAATCCAGAACTCTATTAATGCCAGCTGCAGTGGTACTGAGCCCCACTCACACACCAGGAAAGAGCCACTTCAATCCAGGCCTCTATTAATACCAGCTGGAGTTTTACTGAGTCCCACGCACACACCAGGAAAGAGCCACTTCAATCCAGACCTCTGTTCATACCAGCTGGAGTGTTACTGAGTCCCACTCACACACCAGCAAAGAGCCACTTCAATCCAGACCTCTATTGATACCAGCTGGAGTGGTACTGAGTCCCAGTCACACACCGGGAAAGAGCCAATTCAAGCCAGGGCTCTATTAATACCAGCTGGAGGAGTACTGAGTCCCACTCACATACCAGGAAAGAGCCAATTCAATCCAGACCTCTATTAATACCAGCTGGAGTGGTACTGAGTTCCACTCACACACCAGGAAAGAGCCAATTCAATCCAGACCTCTATTAATACCAGCTCCAGTAGAACTGAGTGTCACTCACACACCAGGAAAGAGCCTATTCAATCCAGACCACTTATTAATACCTGCTGGAGTGGTACTGAATACCACGCACACACCAGGAAAGAGACACTTCAATCCAGACTTCTATTAATGCCAGCTGGATTGGTACTGAGCCCCACTCACACACCAGGAAAGAGCCAATTCAATCCAGACCTCTTATTAATACCAGCTGGAGTGGTATTGAGTCCCACTCACACACCTGGAAAGAGCAACTTCAATCCAGGCCTCTATTAATACCAGCTGGAGTGTTACTGACTCCCACTCACACATCAGGGAAGAGCCACTTCAATCCAGACCTCTAATATTACCAGCTGGAGTAGAACTGAGTCCCACTCACACACCAGGAAAGAGCCACTTCAATCCAGACCTCTATTAATACCAGCTGCAGTGGTACTGATTCCCACTCACACACCAGGAAAGAGCCAATTCAATCCAGACCTCTATTAATACCAGCTGGAGTAGAACTGAGTCCCACTGACACACCAGGAAAGAGCCAATTCAATCCAGACCTCTATTGATACCAGCTGTAGTGTTAATGAGTCCCTCTCAAACACCAGGAAAGAGCCACTTCAATCCAGACCTCAACTCATACCAGCTGAAGTGTTACTGAGTCCCACTCACAAACCAGGAAAGTGCCACTTCAATCCACACCTCTATTAATACCAGCTGGTGTGGTACTGAGTCCCACTCACACACCAGGAAAGAGCCACATGAATCCAGACCTCTATTAATACCAGCTGGAGTGGTACCGAGTCCCACACACACACCAGGAAAGAGCCACTTCAACCCAGACCTCTATTAATACCAGCTAGAATGGTTCTGAGTCCCACTCACACACCAGGAAAGAGCCACATCAATCCAGAGCTCTATCAATATCAACTGGAGTGGTACTGACTCCCAGTCACACACCGGGAAAGAGCCAATTCAAGCCAGGGCTCTATTAATACCAGCTGGGGGAGTACTGAGTCCCACTCACACACCAGGAAAGAGCCAATTCAATCCAGACCTCTATTAATACCAGCTGGAGTGGTACTGAGTCCCACTCACACACCAGAAAGAGACAATTCAATCCAGACCTCTATTAATACCAGCTGGTGTGTTACTGAGTCCCACTCACACACCAGGAAAGTGCCACTTCAATCCAGACCTCTTCTTAATAACAGCTGGAGTGGTACTGTGCCCCACGCACACACCAGGAAAGAGCCACTTCAATCCAGACCTCTATTAATATCAGCTGGAGTGGTACTGAGTCCCACTCACACACCAGGAAAGAGACAATTCAATCCAGACCTCTATTAATACCAGCTGGAGTGTTACTGAGTCCCACTCACACACCAGGAAAGAGCCAATGCAATCCAGGCCTCAATTAATACCAGCTGGAGTGTTACTGAGTCCCACTCACACACCAGGAAAGAGCCACTTCAATCCAGACCTCTATTAATGCCACCTGGAGTAGAACTGAGTCCCACTCACACACCAGGAAAGAGCCACTTCAATCCAGACCTCTATTAATACCAGCTGCAGTGTTACTGAGTCCCACTCACACACCAGAAAAGAGCCACTTCAATCCAGACCTCTATTAATACCAGCTGGAGTGGTACTGAGCCCCACCCACAAACCAGGAAAGAGCCACTTCAATCCAGACCTCTATTAATACCAGCTGGAGTGGTACTGAGTCCCACTCACACACCAGGAAAGGGACAATTCAATCCAAGACTCTATTAATACCAGCTGGAGTAGAATTAACTCCCACTCACACACCAGGAAAGAGCCAATTCAAACCAGACTTCTATCAATACAAGCTGGAGTTGCACTGAGTCCCACTCACACACCAGAAAAGAGCTAAATCAATCCAGAACTCTATTAATGCCAGCTGCAGTGGTACTGAGCCCCACTCACACACCAGGAAAGAGCCACTTCAATCCAGGCCTCTATTAATACCAGCTGGAGTGTTACTGAGTCCCACGCTCACACCAGGAAAGAGCCACGTCAATCCAGACCTCAATTCATACCACCTGGAGTGGTACTGAGTCCCACTCACACACCAGGAAGGAGCCAATTCAATCCAGACCTCTATTAATGTCAGCTGGAGTGGGACTGAGTCTCACTCACACACCAGGAAAGAGCCAATTCAATCCAGACGACTTCTTAATACCAGCTGGAGTGGTACTGAGTCCCACTCACACATCAGGAAAGATCCAATTCAATCCAGGCCTCTATTAATACCAGCTGGAGTGTTACTGAGTCCCACTCACACACCAGGAAAGAGCCACTTCAATCCAGACCTCTATTAATACCAGCTGGAGAAGAACTGAGTCCCACTCACACACCAGGAAAGAGACAATTCAATCCAAGACTCTCTTAATCCCAGCTTGAGTAGAATTAACTCCCACTCACACACAAGGAAAGCGCCAATTCAATCCAGACATCTATCAATACAATCTGGAGTGGCACTGAGTCCCACTCACACACCAGAAAAGAGCCAAATCAATCCAGACCTCTATTAATGCCAGCTGCAGTGGTACCGCGCCCCACTCACTCACCAGGAAAGAGCCACTTCAATCCAGGCCTCTATTAGTACCAGCTGGAGTGTTTCTGAGTCCCACGCACACACCAGGAAAGAGCCACTTCAATCCAGACCTCTATTAATACCAGCTGGAGTGGTACTGAGTCCCACTCACACACCAGGAAGGATCAATTCAATCCAGACCTCTATTAATATCAGCTGGAGTGGGACTGAGTCCCAGTCACACACCGGGAAAGAGCCAATTCAAGCCGGGGCTCTATTAATATCAGCTTGAGTAGTACTGAGTCCCACTCACAGACCAGGAAAGAGGAAATGCAATCCAGACCTCTATTAATACCAGCTGGAGTGGTACTGAGTCCCAGTCACACACCGGGAAAGAGCCAATTCAAGCCAGGGCTCTATTAATACCAGCTGGAGGAGTACTGAGTCCCACTCACATACCAGGAAAGAGCCAATTCAATCCAGACCTCTATTAATACCAGCTCCAGTAGAACTGAGTGTCACTCACACACCAGGAAAGAGCCTATTCAATCCAGACTTCTATTAATGCCAGCTGGATTGGTACTGAATACCACGCACACACCAGGAAAGAGACACTTCAATCCAGACTTCTATTAATGCCAGCTGGATTGGTACTGAGCCCCACTCACACACCAGGAAAGAGCCAATTCAATCCAGACCTCTTATTAATACCAGCTGGAGTGGTATTGAGTCCCACTCACACACCTGGAAAGAGCAACTTCAATCCAGGCCTCTATTAATACCAGCTGGAGTGTTACTGACTCCCACTCACACATCAGGGAAGAGCCACTTCAATCCAGACCTCTAATATTACCTGCTGGAGTAGAACTGAGTCCCACTCACACACCAGGAAAGAGCCACTTCAATCCAGACCTCTATTAATACCAGCTGCAGTGGTACTGATTCCCACTCACACACCAGGAAAGAGCCAATTCAATCCAGACCTCTATTAATACCAGCTGGAGTAGAACTGAGTCCCACTAACACACCAGGAAAGAGCCAATTCAATCCAGACCTCTATTGATACCAGCTGTAGTGTTAATGAGTCCCTCTCAAACACCAGGAAAGAGCCACTTCAATCCAGACCTCAACTCATACCAGCTGGAGTGGTACTGTGTCCCACTCACACACCAAGAAAGAGCCACTTCAATCCAGACCTCTATTAATACCAGCTGAAGTGTTACTGAGTCCCACTCACAAACCAGGAAAGTGCCACTTCAATCCACACCTCTATTAATACCAGCTGGTGTGGTACTGAGTCCCACTCACACACCAGGAAAGAGCCACATGAATCCAGACCTCTATTAATACCAGCTGGAGTGGTACCGAGTCCCACACACACACCAGGAAAGAGCCACTTCAACCCAGACCTCTATTAATACCAGCTAGAGTGGTTCTGAGTCCCACTCACACACCAGGAAAGAGCCACATCAATCCAGAGCTCTATCAATATCAACTGGAGTGGTACTGACTCCCAGTCACACACCGGGAAAGAGCCAAATCAATCCAGACCTCTATTAATGCCAGCTGCAGTGGTACCGCGCCCCACTCACACCAGGAAAGAGCCAATTCAATCCAGACCTCTTATTAATACGAGCTGGAGTGGTACTGAGTCCCACTCAAACACCAGGAAAGAGCCACTTCAATCCAGACCTCTATTAATACCAGCTGCAGTGTTACTGAGTCCCACTCACACACCAGGAAAGAGCCACTTCAATCCAGACCTCTACTCATACCAGCTGTAGTGTTAATGAGTCCCTCTCAAACAACAGGAAAGTGCCACTTCAATCCAGACCTCTATTAATACCAGCTGGAGTGGTACTGAGTCCCACTCACACACCAGTAAAGAGCCACATGAATCCAGACCTCAACCCATACCAGCTGGAGTGGTACTGTGTCCCACTCACACACCAAGAAAGAGCCACTTCAATCCAGACCTCTATTAATACCAGCTGAAGTGTTACTGAGTCCCACTCACAAACCAGGAAAGTGCCACTTCAATCTAGACCTCTATTAATACCAGCTGGAGTGGTACAGAGTCCCACTCACACACCAGGAAAGAGCCACATGAATCCAGACCTCTATTAATACCAGCTGGAGTGGTACCGAGTCCCACTCACACACCAGGAAAGAGCCACTTCAATCCAGACCTCTATTAATACCAGCTAGAGTGGTACTGAGTCCCACTCACACACCAGGAAAGAGCTTCATCAATTAAGACCTCTATTAATACCAGCTGGAGTGGTACTGAGTCCCACTCAAACACCAGAAAAGAGGCACTTCATTCCAGAACTCTGTTAAATCCATCTGGAGTGGTACTGAGTCCCACCCACACACCAGGAAAGAGCCACTTCAATCCAGACCTCTATTAATACCAGCAGGATTGGTACTGAGTCCCACTCATACACCAGGAAGGAGCCACTTCAATACAGACCTCTATCAAAATCAGCTGGAGTGGTACTGAGTCCCAGTCACACACCGGGAAAGAGCCAATTCAAGCCAGGGCTCTATTAATACCAGCTGGAGGAGTACTGAGTCCCACTCACACACCTGGAAAGAGACAATTCAATCCAGACCTCTATTAATACCAGCTGGAGTGGTACTGAGTCCCACTCACACACCAGGAAGGAGCCAATTCAATCCAGACCTCTATTAATGCCAGCTGGAGTTCAACTGATTCCCACTCACACACCAGGAAAGAGCCAATTCAATCCAGACCTCTTCTTAATACCAGCTGGAGTGGTACTGAGTCCCTCTCACACAACAGTAAAGAGCCACTGCAATCCAGACCTCTATTAATATCAGCTGGCGTAGAACTGAGTCCCACTCACACACCAGGAAAGAGCCACTTCAATCCAGACCTCTATTAATACCAGCTGCAGTGTTACTGAGTCCCACTCACACACCAGGAAAGAGCCACTTCAATCCAGATCTCTATTAATACCAGCTGGAGTGGTACTGAGCCCCACTCACAAACCAGGAAAAAGCCACTTCAATCCAGACCTCTATTAATACCAGCTGGAGTGGTACTGAGTCCCACTCACACACCAGGAAAGAGACAAATCAATCCAAGACTCTATTATTACCAGCTGGAGTAGAATTAACTCCCACTCACACACCAGGAAAGAGCCAATTCAAACCAGACTTCTATCAATACAAGCTGGAGTGGCACTGCGTCCCACTCACACACCAGAAAAGAGCCAAATCAATCCATAACTCTATTAATGCCAGCTGCAGTGGTACTGAGCCCCACTCACACACCAGGAAAGAGCCACTTCAATCCAGGCCTCTATTAATACCAGCTGGAGTGTTACTGAGTCCCACGCACACACCAGGAAAGAGCCACTTCAATGCAGACCTCTATTCATACCAGCTGGAGTGGTACTGAGTCCCACTCACACACCAGGAAGGAGCCAATTCAATCCAGACCTCTATTAATGTCAGCTGGAGTGGGACTGAGTCCCAGTCACACACCGTGAAAGAGCCAATTCAATCCAGACCTCTATTAATATCCGCTGGAGTGGTACTGAGTCCCACTCACACACCAGGAAAGAGCCAATTCAATCCAGACCTCTATTAATAACAGCTGGAGTGGTCCTGAGTCCCACTCACACACCAGGAAAGAGCCAATTCAATCCAGACCTCTTATTAATACCAGCTGGAGTGGTACTGAGTCCCACTCACACACCAGGAAAGAGCCAATTCAATCCAGGCCTCTATTAATACCAGCTGGAGTGTTACTGAGTCCCTCTCACACACCAGGAAAGAGCCACTTCAATCCAGACCTCTATTAATACCAGCTGGAGTAGAACTGAGTCCCACTCACAAACCAGGAAAGAGCCACTTCAATCCAGACCTCTATTAATACCAGCTGCAGTGTTACTGAGTCCCACTCACACACCAGGAAAGAGCCACTTCAATCCAGACCTCTATTAATACCAGCTGGAGTGGTACTGAGCCCCACTCACAAACCAGGAAAGAGCCACTTCAATCCAGACCTCTATTAATACCAGCTGGAGTGGTACTGAGTCCCACTCACACACCAGGAAAGAGACAAATCAATCCAAGACTCTATTAATACCAGCTGGAGTAGAATTAACTCCCACTCACACACCAGGAAAGAGCCAATTCAAACCAGACTTCTATCAATACAAGCTGGAGTGGCACTGCGTCCCACTCACACACCAGAAAACAGCCAAATCAATCCAGAACTCTATTAATGCCAGCTGCAGTGGTACTGAGCCCCACTCACACACCAGGAAAGAGCCACTTCTATCCAGGCCTCTATTAATACCAGCTGGAGTGTTACTGAGTCCCACGCACACACCAGGAAAGAGCCACTTCAATCCAGACCTCTATTCATACCAGCTGGAGTGGTACTGAGTCCCACTCACACACCAGGAAGGAGCCAATTCAATCCAGGTCTCTATTAATACCAGCTGGAGGAGTACTGAGTCCCACTCACAAACCTGGAAAGAGCCAATTCAATCCAGACCTCTATTAATAACAGCTGGAGTGGTACCGAGTCCAACTCACACACCAGGAAGGAGCCAATTCAATCCAGACCTCTATTAATGCCAGCTGGAGTTCAACTGAGTCCCACTCACACACCAGGAAAGAGCCAATTCAATCCAGACCTCTTCTTAATACCAGCTGGAGTGGTACTGTGTCCCACGCACACAACAGGAAAGAGCCACTGCAATCCAGACCTCTATTAATATCAGCTGGAGTGGTACTGAGTCCCAGTCACACACCAGGAAAGAGCCAATTCAATCCAGACCTCTATTAATACCAGCTGGAGTGGTACTGAGTCCCACTCACACACCAGGAAAGAGCCAATTCAATCCAGACCTCTTATTAATACCAGCTGGAGTGGTACTGAGTCCCACTCACACACCAGGAAAGAGCCAATTCAATCCAGGCCTCTATTAATACCAGCTGGAGTGTTACTGAGTCCCACTCACACACCAGGAAAGAGCCACTTCAATCCAGACCTCTATTAATACCAGCTGGAGTAGAACTGAGTCCCACTCACACACCAGGAAAGAGCCACTTCAATCCAGACCTCTATTAATACCAGCTGCAGTGTTACTGAGTCCCACTCACACACCAGGAAAGAGCCACATCAATCCAGACCTCTATTAATACCAGCTGGAGTGGTACTGAGCCCCACTCACAAACCAGGAAAGAGCCACTTCAATCCAGACCTCTATTAATACCAGCTGGAGTGGTACTGAGTCCCACTCACACACCAGGAAAGAGACAAATCAATCCAAGACTCTATTAATACCAGCTGGAGTAGAATTAACTCCCACTCACACACCAGGAAAGAGCCAATTCAAACCAGACTTCTATCAATACAAGCTGGAGTGGCACTGCGTCCCACTCACACACCAGAAAAGAGCCAAATCAATCCAGAACTCTATTAATGCCAGCTGCAGTGGTACTGAGCCCCACTCACACACCAGGAAAAGAGCCACTTCAATCCAGGCCTCTATTAATACCAGCTGGAGTGTTACTGAGTCCCACGCACACACCAGGAAAGAGCCACTTCAATCCAGACCTCTATTCATACCAGCTGGAGTGGTACTGAGTCCCACTCACACATCAGGAAGGAGCCAATTCAATCCAGACCTCTATTAATATCAGCTGGAGTGGGACTGAGTCCCAGTCACACACCGTGAAAGAGCCAATTCAAGCCGGGGCTCTATTAATACCAGCTTGAGTAGTACTGAGTCCCACTCACACACCAGGAAAGAGCCAATGCAATCCAGACCTCTATTAATACCAGCTGGAGTGGTACTGAGTCCCACTCACACACCAGGAAAGAGCCTATTCAATCCAGACCTCTATTAATGCCAGCTGAAGTGGTACAGAGACCCACTCACACACCAGGAAAGAGCCACTTCAATCCAGACCTCTATTAATATCAGCTGGAGTGGGACTGAGTCCCAGTCACACACCGTGAAAGGGCCAATTCAAGCCGGGGCTCTATTAATACCAGCTTGAGTAGTACTGAGTCACACTCACACACCAGGAAAGAGCCAATGCAATCCAGACCTCTATTGATATCAGCTGGAGTGGTACTGTGTCCCACTCACACACCAGGAAAGAGCCAATTCAATCCAGACCTCTATTAATACCAGCTCCAGTAGAACTGAGTGCCACTCACACACCAGGAAAGAGCCTATTCAATCCAGACCTCTATTAATCCCAGCTGGAGTGGTACTGAATCCCACGCACACACCAGGAAAGAGCCACTTCAATCCAGACCTCTATTAATGCCAGCTGGAGTGGTACTGAGCCCCACTCACTCACCAGGAAAGAGCCAGTTCAATCCAGACCTCTTATTAATACCAGCTGGAGTGGTACTGAGTCCCACTCATACACCAGGAAAGAGCAACTTCAATCCAGGCCTCTATTAATATCAGCCGGAGTTTTACTTACTCCCACTCACACATCTGGGAATCGCCACTTCAATCCAGACCTCTAATATTACCATCTGGAGTGGCACTGAGTCCCAGTCACACACCAGGAAAGAGCAACTTCAATCCAGACCTCTATTAATACCAGCTGGAGTGGTACTGAGCCCCACTCACAAACCAGGAAAGAGCCACTTCAATCCAGACCTCTATTAATACCAGCTGGAGTGGTACTGAGCCCCACTCACAAACCAGGAAAGAGCCACTTCAATCCAGACCTCTATTAATACCAGCTGGAGTGGTACTGAGTCCCACTCACACACCAGGAAAGAGACAAATCAATCCAAGACTCTATTAATACCAGCTGGAGTAGAATTAACTCCCACTCACACACCAGGAAAGAGCCAATTCAAACCAGACTTCTATCAATACAAGCTGGAGTGGCACTGCGTCCCACTCACACACCAGAAAAGAGCCAAATCAATCCAGAACTCTATTAATGCCAGCTGCAGTGGTACTGAGCCCCACTCACACACCAGGAAAGAGCCACTTCAATCCAGGCCTCTATTAATACCAGCTGGAGTGTTACTGAGTCCCACGCACACACCAGGAAAGAGCCACTTCAATGCAGACCTCTATTCATACCAGCTGGAGTGGTACTGAGTCCCACTCACACACCAGGAAGGAGCCAATTCAATCCAGACCTCTATTAATACCAGCTGGAGAGGTACTGAGTCCCACTCATACACCAGGAAGGAGCCACTTCAATCCAGACCTCTATCAATATCAGCTGGAGTGGTACTGAGTCCCAGTCACACACCGGGAAAGAGCCAATTCAAGCCAGGTCTCTATTAATACCAGCTGGAGTAGTACTGAGTCCCACTCACAAACCTGGAAAGAGCCAATTCAATCCAGACCTCTATTAATACCAGCTGGAGTGGTACTGAGTCCCACTCACACACCAGGAAGGAGCCAATTCAATCCAGACCTCTATTAATGCCAGCTGGAGTTCAACTGAGTCCCACTCACACACCAGGAAAGAGCCAATTCAATCCAGACCTCTTCTTAATACCAGCTGGAGTGGTACTGTGTCCTACGCACACAATAGGAAAGAGCCACTGCAATCCAGACCTCTATTAATATCAGCTGGAGTGGTACTGAGTCCCACTCACACACCAGGAAAGAGCCACTTCAATCCAGGCCTCTATTAATACCAGCTGGAGTGGTACTGAGTCCCACTCACACACCAGGAAAGAGCCACTTCAATCCAGACCTCTATTCATACCAGCTGGAGTGGTACTGAGTCCCACTCACACACCAGGAAGGAGCCAATTCATTCCAGACCTCTATTAATATCAGCTGGAGTGGGACTGAGTCCCAGTCACACACCGTGAAAGAGCCAATTCAATCCAGACCTCTATTAACATCAGCTGGAGTGGTACTGAGTCCCACTCACACACCAGGAAAGAGCCAATTCAATCCAGACCTCTATTAATACCAGCTGGAGTGGTACTGAGTCCCACTCACACACCAGGAAAGAGCCAATTCAATCCAGACCTCTTATTAATCCCAGCTGGAGTGGTACTGAGTCCCACTCACACACCAGGAAAGAGCCAATTCAATCCAGGCCTCTATTAATACCAGCTGGAGTGTTACTGAGTCCCACTCACACACCAGGAAAGAGCCACTTCAATCCAGACCTCTATTAATACCAGCTGGAGTAGAACTGAGTCCCACTCACACACCAGGAAAGAGCCACTTCAATCCAGACCTCTATTAATACCAGCTGCAGTGTTACTGAGTCCCACTCACAAACCAGGAAAGAGCCACTTCAATCCAGACCTCTATTAATACCAGCTGGAGTGGTACTGAGCCCCACTCACAAACCAGGAAAGAGACAAATAAATCCAAGACTCTATTAATACCAGCTGGAGTAGAATTAACTCCCACTCACACACCAGGAAAGAGCCAATTCAAACCAGACTTCTATCAATACAAGCTGGAGTGGCACTGCGTCCCACTCACACACCAGAAAAGAGCCAAATCAATCCAGAACTCTATTAATGCCAGCTGCAGTGGTACTGAGCCCCACTCACACACCAGGAAAGAGCCACTTCAATCCAGGCCTCTATTAATACCAGCTGGAGTGTTACTGAGTCCCACGCACACACCAGGAAAGAGCCACTTCAATCCAGACCTCTATTAATACCAGCTGGAGTAGAACTGAGTCCCACTCACACACCAGGAAAGAGCCAATTCAAACCAGACTTCTATCAATACAAGCTGGAGTGGTACTGAGTCCCACTCACACACCAGGAAAGAGCCAATTCAATCCAGACCTCTTATTAATACCAGCTGGAGTGGTACAGAGTCCCACTCACACACCAGTAAAGAGCCAATTCAATCCAGGCCTCTATTAACACCAGCTGGAGTGTTACTGAGTCCCACTCACACACCAGGAAAGAGCCACTTCAATCCAGACCTCTATTAATACCAGCTGGAGTAGAACTGAGTCCCACTCACACACCAGGAAAGAGCCACTTCAATCCAGACTTCTATCAATACAAGCTGGAGTGGTACTGAGTCCCACTCACACACCAGGAAAGAGCCAATTCAATCCAGACCTCTTATTAATACCAGCTGGAGTGGTACAGAGTCCCACTCACACACCAGTAAAGAGCCAATTCAATCCAGGCCTCTATTAACACCAGCTGGAGTGTTACTGAGTCCCACTCACACACCAGGAAAGAGCCACTTCAATCCAGACCTCTATTAATACCAGCTGGAGTAGAACTGAGTCCCACTCACACACCAGGAAAGAGCCACTTCAATCCAGACCTCTATTAATACCAGCTGGAGTGTTACTGAGTCCCACTCACACACCAGGAAAGAGCCACTTCAATCCAGACCTCTATGAAAACCAGCTGGAGTGGTACTGAGCCCCACCCACAAACCAGGAAAGAGCCACTTCAATCCAGACCTCTATTAATACAAGCTGGAGTGGTACTGAGTCCCTTCACACACCAGGAAAGAGACAAATCAATCCAAGACTCTATTAATACCAGCTGGAGTAGAATTAACTCCCACTCACACACCAGGAAAGAGCCAATTCAAACCAGACTTCTATCAATACAAGCTGGAGTGGCACTGCGTCCCACTCACACACCAGAAAAGAGCCAAATCAATCCATAACTCTATTAATGCCAGCTGCAGTGGTACTGAGCCCCACTCACACACCAGGAAAGAGCCACTTCAATCCAGGCCTCTATTAATACCAGCTGGAGTGGTACTGAGTCCCACTCACACACCAGGAAAGAGCCACTTCAATCCAGACCTCTATTCATACCAGCTGGAGTGGTACTGAGTCCCACTCACACACCAGGAAGGAGCCAATTCATTCCAGACCTCTATTAATATCAGCTGGAGTGGGACTGAGTCCCAGTCACACACCGTGAAAGAGCCAATTCAATCCAGACCTCTATTAACATCAGCTGGAGTGGTACTGAGTCCCACTCACACACCAGGAAAGAGCCAATTCAATCCAGACCTCTATTAATACCAGCTGGAGTGGTACTGAGTCCCACTCACACACCAGGAAAGAGCCAATTCAATCCAGACCTCTTATTAATCCCAGCTGGAGTGGTACTGAGTCCCACTCACACACCAGGAAAGAGCCAATTCAATCCAGGCCTCTATTAATACCAGCTGGAGTGTTACTGAGTCCCACTCACACACCAGGAAAGAGCCACTTCAATCCAGACCTCTATTAATACCAGCTGGAGTAGAACTGAGTCCCACTCACACACCAGGAAAGAGCCACTTCAATCCAGACCTCTATTAATACCAGCTGCAGTGTTACTGAGTCCCACTCACAAACCAGGAAAGAGCCACTTCAATCCAGACCTCTATTAATACCAGCTGGAGTGGTACTGAGCCCCACTCACAAACCAGGAAAGAGACAAATCAATCCAAGACTCTATTAATACCAGCTGGAGTAGAATTAACTCCCACTCACACACCAGGAAAGAGCCAATTCAAACCAGACTTCTATCAATACAAGCTGGAGTGGCACTGCGTCCCACTCACACACCAGAAAAGAGCCAAATCAATCCAGAACTCTATTAATGCCAGCTGCAGTGGTACTGAGCCCCACTCACACACCAGGAAAGAGCCACTTCAATCCAGGCCTCTATTAATACCAGCTGGAGTGTTACTGAGTCCCACGCACACACCAGGAAAGAGCCACTTCAATCCAGACCTCTATTCATACCAGCTGGAGTGGTACTGAGTCCAACTCACACACCAGGAATGAGCCAATTCAATCCAGACCTCTATTAATATCAGCTGGAGTGGGACTGAGTCCCAGTCACACACCGTGAAAGAGCCAATTCAAGCCGGGGCTCTATTAATACCAGCTTGAGTAGTACTGAGTCCCACTCACACACCAGGAAAGAGCCAATGCAATCCAGACCTCTATTAATACCAGCTGGAGTGGTACTGAGTCCCACTCACACACCAGGAAAGAGCCTATTCATTCCAGACCTCTATTAATGACAGCTGAAGTGGTACAGAGACCCACTCACACACCAGGAAAGAGCCACTTCAATCCAGACCTCTATTAATATCAGCTGGAGTGGGACTGAGTCCCAGTCACACACCGTGAAAGGGCCAATTCAAGCCGGGGCTCTATTAATACCAGCTTGAGTAGTACTGAGTCACACTCACACACCAGGAAAGAGCCAATGCAATCCAGACCTCTATTAATATCAGCTGGAGTGGTACTGTGTCCCACTCACACACCAGGAAAGAGCCAATTCAATCCAGACCTCTATAAATACCAGCTCCAGTAGAACTGAGTGCCACTCACACACCAGGAAAGGGCCTATTCAATCCAGACCTCTATTAATCCCAGCTGGAGTGGTACTGAATCCCACGCACAAACCAGGAAAGAGCCACTTCAATCCAGACCTCTATTAATGCCAGCTGGAGTGGTACTGAGCCCCACTCACTCACCAGGAAAGAGCCAGTTCAATCCAGACCTCTTATTAATACCAGCTGGAGTGGTACTGAGTCCCACTCACACACCAGGAAAGAGCAACTTCAATCCAGGCCTCTATTAATACCAGCCAGAGTTTTACTTACTCCCACTCACACATCTGGGAATCGCCACTTCAATCCAGACCTCTAATATTACCAGCTGGAGTGGCACTGAGTCCCACTCACACACCAGGAAAGAGCAACTTCAATCCAGACCACTTATTAATACCAGCTGGAGTGGTACTGAGTAGCACTCACACACCAGGAAAGAGCCACTTCAATCCAGAGCTCTATTAATACCAGCTGCAGTGGTACTGAGTCCCACTCACAAACCAGGAAAGAGCCAATTCAATCCAGACCTCTATTAATACCAGCTGGAGTAGAACTGAGTCCCACTCACAAACCAGGAAAGAGCCAATTCAATCCAGGCATCTATTAATACCAGCCAGAGTGTTACTTACTCCCACTCACACATCAGGGAAGAGCCACTTCAATCCAGACCTCTAATATTACCAGCTGGAGTGGTACTGAGTCCGACTCACACACCAGGAAAGTGCAACTTCAATCCAGACCACTTATTAATACCAGCTGGAGTGGTTCTGAGTAGCACTCACACACCAGGAAAGAGCCACTTCAATCCAGACGTCTATTAATACCAGCTGCAGTGGTACTGAGTCCCACTCACACACCAGGAAAGAGCCACTTCAATCCAGACCTCTATTGATCACAGCTGTAGTGTTAATGAGTCCCTCTCAAACACCAGGAAAGAGCCACTTCAATCCAGACTACTACTCATACCAGCTGGAGTGGTACTGTGTCCCACTCACACACCAAGTAAGAGCCACTTCAATCCAGGCCTCTTTTAATACCAGCTGGAGTGTTACTGAGTCACACTCACACACCAGTAAAGAACCACTTCAATCCAGACCTCTATTAATACCAGCGGGAGTGGAACTGAGTCCCACTCACACACCAGGAAAGAGCCAATTCAATCCAGACCTCTTATTAATCCCAGCTGGAGTGGTACTGAGTCCCACTCACACACCAGGAAAGAGCCAATTCAATCCAGGCCTCTATTAATACCAGCTGGAGTGTTACTGAGTCCCACTCACACACCAGGAAAGAGCCACTTCAATCCAGACCTCTATTAATACCAGCTGGAGTAGAACTGAGTCCCACTCACACACCAGGAAAGAGCCACTTCAATCCAGACCTCTATTAATACCAGCTGCAGTGTTACTGAGTCCCACTCACAAACCAGGAAAGAGCCACTTCAATCCAGACCTCTATTAATACCAGCTGGAGTGGTACTGAGCCCCACTCACAAACCAGGAAAGAGACAAATCAATCCAAGACTCTATTAATACCAGCTGGAGTAGAATTAACTCCCACTCACACACCAGGAAAGAGCCAATTCAAACCAGACTTCTATCAATACAAGCTGGAGTGGCACTGCGTCCCACTCACACACCAGAAAAGAGCCAAATCAATCCAGAACTCTATTAATGCCAGCTGCAGTGGTACTGAGCCCCACTCACACACCAGGAAAGAGCCACTTCAATCCAGGCCTCTATTAATACCAGCTGGAGTGTTACTGAGTCCCACGCACACACCAGGAAAGAGCCACTTCAATCCAGACCTCTATTCATACCAGCTGGAGTGGTACTGAGTCCAACTCACACACCAGGAATGAGCCAATTCAATCCAGACCTCTATTAATATCAGCTGGAGTGGGACTGAGTCCCAGTCACACACCGTGAAAGAGCCAATTCAAGCCGGGGCTCTATTAATACCAGCTTGAGTAGTACTGAGTCCCACTCACAAACCAGGAAAGAGCCAATGCAATCCAGACCTCTATTAATACCAGCTGGAGTGGTACTGAGTCCCACTCACACACCAGGAAAGAGCCTATTCATTCCAGACCTCTATTAATGACAGCTGAAGTGGTACAGAGACCCACTCACACACCAGGAAAGAGCCACTTCAATCCAGACCTCTATTAATATCAGCTGGAGTGGGACTGAGTCCCAGTCACACACCGTGAAAGGGCCAATTCAAGCCGGGGCTCTATTAATACCAGCTTGAGTAGTACTGAGTCACACTCACACACCAGGAAAGAGCCAATGCAATCCAGACCTCTATTAATATCAGCTGGAGTGGTACTGTGTCCCACTCACACACCAGGAAAGAGCCAATTCAATCCAGACCTCTATAAATACCAGCTCCAGTAGAACTGAGTGCCACTCACACACCAGGAAAGGGCCTATTCAATCCAGACCTCTATTAATCCCAGCTGGAGTGGTACTGAATCCCACGCACAAACCAGGAAAGAGCCACTTCAATCCAGACCTCTATTAATGCCAGCTGGAGTGGTACTGAGCCCCACTCACTCACCAGGAAAGAGCCAGTTCAATCCAGACCTCTTATTAATACCAGCTGGAGTGGTACTGAGTCCCACTCACACACCAGGAAAGAGCAACTTCAATCCAGGCCTCTATTAATACCAGCCAGAGTTTTACTTACTCCCACTCACACATCTGGGAATCGCCACTTCAATCCAGACCTCTAATATTACCAGCTGGAGTGGCACTGAGTCCCACTCACACACCAGGAAAGAGCAACTTCAATCCAGACCACTTATTAATACCAGCTGGAGTGGTACTGAGTAGCACTCACACACCAGGAAAGAGCCACTTCAATCCAGAGCTCTATTAATACCAGCTGCAGTGGTACTGAGTCCCACTCACAAACCAGGAAAGAGCCAATTCAATCCAGACCTCTATTAATACCAGCTGGAGTAGAACTGAGTCCCACTCACAAACCAGGAAAGAGCCAATTCAATCCAGGCATCTATTAATACCAGCCAGAGTGTTACTTACTCCCACTCACACATCAGGGAAGAGCCACTTCAATCCAGACCTCTAATATTACCAGCTGGAGTGGTACTGAGTCCGACTCACACACCAGGAAAGTGCAACTTCAATCCAGACCACTTATTAATACCAGCTGGAGTGGTTCTGAGTAGCACTCACACACCAGGAAAGAGCCACTTCAATCCAGACGTCTATTAATACCAGCTGCAGTGGTACTGAGTCCCACTCACACACCAGGAAAGAGCCACTTCAATCCAGACCTCTATTGATCACAGCTGTAGTGTTAATGAGTCCCTCACAAACACCAGGAAAGAGCCACTTCAATCCAGACTACTACTCATACCAGCTGGAGTGGTACTGTGTCCCACTCACACACCAAGTAAGAGCCACTTCAATCCAGGCCTCTTTTAATACCAGCTGGAGTGTTACTGAGTCACACTCACACACCAGTAAAGAACCACTTCAATCCAGACCTCTATTAATACCAGCGGGAGTGGAACTGAGTCCCACTCACACACCAGGAAAGAGACAATTCAATCCAGACCTCTATTGATACCAGCTGTAGTGTTAATGATTCCCTCCCAAACACCAGGGAAGAGCCACTTCAATCCAGACCTCTACTAATACCAGCTGGAGTGGTACTGAGTCCCACTCACACACCAGGAAAGAGACAATTCAATCCAAGACTCTATTAATACCAGCTTGAGTAGAATTAACTCCCACTCACACACCAGGAAAGCGCCAATTCAATCCAGACCTCTATCAATAACAGCTGGAGTGGTACTGAGTCCCACTCACACACCAGGAAAGAGCCACTTCAATCCAGACCTCTATAAATACCAGCTGGAGTGGTACTGAGTCCCACCCACACACCAGGAAAGAGCCACTTCAATCCAGACCTCTATTAATACCAGCTGGAGTGGTACTGAGTCCCACTCATACACCAGGAAGAAGCCACTTTAATCCAGACCTCTATCAATATCAGCTGGAGTGGTACTGAGTCCCAGTCACACACCAGGAAAGAGCCACTTCAATCCAGACCTCTATTAATACCAGCTGGAGTGGTACTGAGTCCCACTCATACACCAGGAAGAAGCCACTTTAATCCAGACCTCTATCAATACCAGCTGGAGTGGTACTGAGTCCCACGCATACACCAGGAAAGAGCCACTTCAATCCAGACCTCTATTAATGCCAGCTGGAGCGGTACTGAGTCCCACTCACACACCAGGAAAGAGCAACTTCAATCCAGACCTCTATTAATACCAGCCGGAGAGTTACTGACTCCCACGCACATACCAGGGAAGAGCCACTTCAATCCAGACCTCTATTAATGCCAGCTGGAGTGGGACTGAGTCCCACGCACACACCAGGAAGGAGCTAATTCAATCCAGACCTCCATTAATATCAGCTGGAGTGGGACTGAGTCCCAGTCACACACCGTGAAAGAGCCAATTCAAGCCAGGGCTCTATTAATACCAGCTTGAGTAGTACTGAGTCCCACTCACACACCAGGAAAGAGCCAATGCAATCCAGACCTCTATTAATACCAGCTGGAGTGGTACTGAGTCCCACTCACACAGCAGGAAAGAGCCAATTCAATCCAGACCTCTATTAATACCAGCTCCAGTAGAACTGAGTGCCACTCACACACCAGGAAAGAGCCTATTCAATCCAGACCTCTATTAATGCCAGCTGGAGTGGTACTGAGCCCCACTCACACACCAGGAAAGAGCCACTTCAATCCAGACCTCTATTAATATCAGCTGGAGTGGGACTGAGTCGCAGTCACACACCAGGAAAGAGCCAATTCAATCCAGACCTCTATTAATACCAGCTCCAGTAGAACTGAGTGCAACTCACACACCAGGAAAGAGCCTATTCAATCCAGACCTCTATTAATGCCAGCTGGAGTGGTACTGAATCACACACACACCAGGAAAGAGCCTCTTCAATCCAGACGTCTATTAATGCCAGTTGGAGTGGTACTGAGCCCCACTCACACACCAGAAAAGAGCCAGTACAATCCAGACCTCTTATTAATACCAGCTGGAGTGGTACTGAGTCCCACGCACACACCAGGAAAGAGGAACTTCAATCCAGGCCTCTATTAATACCAGCCGGAGTGTTACTTACTCCCACTCACACATCAGGGAAGAGCCACTTCAATCCAGACCACTTATTAATACCAGCTGGAGTGGTACTGAGTCCCACTCACACACAAGGAAAGTGCAACTTCAATCCAGACCACTTATTAATACCAGCTGGAGTTGTACTGAGTCCCACTCACACACCAGGAAAGAGCCAATTCAATCCAGACCTCTATTAATACCAGCGGGAGTAGAACTGAGTCCCACTCACACTCCAGGAAAGAGCCAATTCAATCCAGACTTCTTCTTAATACCAGCTGGAGTGGTACTGAGTCCCACGCACACACCAGGAAAGAGCCACTTCAATCCAGACCTCTAATAATGCCAGCTGGAGTGGTACTGAGTCCCACTCACACACCAGGAAAGAGCAACTTCAATCCAGGCCTCTATTAATACCAGCCGGAGAGTTACTGACTCCCACGCACACACCAGGGAAGAGCCACTTCAATCCAGACCTCTATTAATGCCAGCTGGAGTGGTACTGAGTCCCACGCACACACCAGGAAAGAGCCACTTCAATCCAGACCTCTATTCATACCAGCTGGAGTGGTAATGAGTCCCACTCACACACCAGGAAGGAGCCAATTCAATCCAGACCACTATTAATATCAGCTGGAGTGGGACTGAGTCCCAGTCACACACCGTGAAAGAGCCAATTCAATCCAGACCTCTATTAATACCAGCTGTAGTGTTAATGAGTCCCTCTCAAACACCAGGAAAGAGCCGCTTCAATCCAGACCTCTATTAATATAAGCTGGAGTGGGACTGAGTCCCAGTCACACACCGTGAAAGAGCCAATTCAATCCAGACCTCTATTAATACCAGCTGCAGTGTTCCTGATTCCCACTCACACACCAGGAAAGAGCCACTTCAATCCAGACCTCTATTGATACCAGCTGTAGTGTTAATGAGTCCCTCTCAAACACCAGGAAAGAGCCAATTCAATCCAGACCTCTATTAATACCAGCTGCAGTGTTACTGAGTCCCACTCACACACCAGGAAAGAGCCACTTCAATCCAGACCTCTATTGATACCAGCTGTAGTGTTAATGAGTCCCTCTCAAACACCAGGATAGAGCCACTTCAATCCAGACCTCTACTCATACCTGCTGGAGTGGTACTGTGTCCCACTCACACATCAAGTAAGAGCCACTTCAATCCAGGCCTCCTTTAATACCAGCTGGAGTGTTACCGAGTCACACTCACACACCAGGAAAGAACCACTTCAATCCAGACCTCTATTAATACCAGCTGAAGTGTTACTGAGTCCCACTCACAAACCAGGAAAGTGCCACTTCAATCCAGACATCTATTAATACCAGCTGGAGTGGTACTGAGTCCCACTCACACACCAGGAAAGAGCCATATCAATCCAGACCTCTATTAATACCAGCTGGAGTGGTACCGAGTCCCACTCACTCACCAGAAAAGAGCCACTTCAATCCAGACCTCTATTAATACCAGCTGGAGTGGTACTGAGACCCGCTCACACACCAGGAAAGAGCCACATCAATCCCGACCTCTACTAATACCAGCTGGAGTGGTACCGAGTCCCCCTCACACACCAGGAAAGAGACAATTCAATCCAAGACTCTATTAATACCAGCTTGAATAGAATTAACTCCCACTCACACACCTGGAAAGCGCCAATTCAATCCAGACCTCTATCAATAACAGCTGGAGTGGTACTGAGTCCCACTCACACACCAGGAAAGAGCCACTTCAATACAGACCTCTATAAATACCAGCTAGAGTGGTACTGAGTCCCACCCACAAACAAGGAAAGAGCCACTTCAATCCAGACCTCTATGAATACCAGTTGGAGTGGTACTGAGTCCCACTCATACACCAGGAAGGAGCCACTTCAATCCAGACCTCTATCAATATCAGCTGGAGTGGTACTGAGTCCCAGTCACACACCGTGAAAGAGTCAATTCAAGCCAGGGCTCTATTAATACCAGCTTGAGTAGTACTGAGTCCCACTCACACACCAGGAAAGAGCCAATGCAATCCAGACCTCTATTAATACCAGCTGGAGTGGTACTGACTCCCACTCACACACCAGGAAAGAGCCAATTCAATCCAGACCTCTATTAATACCAGCTCCAGTAGAACTGAGTGCCACTCACACACCAGGAAAGAGCCTATTCAATCCAGACCTCTATTAATGCCAGCTGGAGTGGTACTGAGCCCCACTCACACACCAGGAAAGAGCCACTTCAATCCTGACCTCTATTAATATCAGCTGGAGTGGGACTGAGTCGCAGTCACACACCAGGAAAGAGCCAATTCAATCCAGACCTCTCTTAATACCAACTCCAGTAGAACTGAGTGCCACTCACACACCAGGAAAGAGCCTATTCAATCCAGACCTCTATTAATGCCAGCTGGAGTGGTACTGAATCCCACGCACACACCAGGAAAGAGCCTCTTCAATCCAGACCTCTTATTAATACCAGCTGGAGTGGTACTGAGTCCCATGCACACACCAGGAAAGAGGAACTTCAATCCAGGCCTCTATTAATACCAGCCGGAGTGTTTCTTACTCCCACTCACACATCAGGGAAGAGCCACTTCAATCCAGACCACTTATTAATACCAGCTGGAGTGGTACTGAGTCCCACTCACACACCAGGAAAGTGCAACTTCAATCCAGACCACTTATTAATACCAGCTGGAGTTGCACTGAGTCCCACTCACACACCAGGAAAGAGCCAATTCAATCCAGACCTCTATTAATACCAGCTGGAGTAGAACTGAGTCCCACTCACACACCAGGAAAGAGCCAATTCAATCCAGATTTCTTCTTAATACCAGCTGGAGTGGTACTGAGTCCCACGCACACACCAGGAAAGAGCCACTTCAATCCAGACCTCTAATAATGGCAGCTGGAGTGGTACTGAGTCCCACTCACACACCAGGAAAGAGCAACTTCAATCCAGGCCTCTATTAATACCAGCCGGAGAGTTACTGACTCCCACGCACACACCAGGGAAGAGCCACTTCAATCCAGACCTCTATTAATGCCAGCTGGAGTGGTACTGAGTCCCACGCACACACCAGGAAAGAGCCACTTCAATCCAGACCTCTATTCATACCAGCTGGAGTTGCACTGAGTCCCACTCACACACCAGGAAGGAGCTAATTCAATCCAGACCTCTATTAATATCAGCTGGAGTGGGACTGAGTCCCAGTCACACACCGTGAAAGAGCCAATTCAATCCAGACCACTTCTTAATACCAGCTGGAGTGGTACTGAGTCCCACGCATACACCAGGAAAGAGCCACTTCAATCCAGACCTCTATTAATACCAGCTGGAGTGATACTGAGTCCCACTCACACACCAGGAAAGGGCCAATTCAATCCAGGCCTCTATTCATACCAGCGGGAGTGTTACTGAGTCCCACTCACACACCAGGAAACAGCCACTTCAATCCAGACCTCTATTAACACCAGCTGGAGAAGAACTGAGTCCCACGCACACACCAGGAAAGAGCCACTTCAATCCAGACCTCTATTCATACCAGCTGGAGTTGCACTGAGTCCCACTCACACACCAGGAAGGAGCTAATTCAATCCAGACCTCTATTAATATCAGCTGGAGTGGGACTGAGTCCCAGTCACACACCGTGAAAGAGCCAATTCAATCCAGACCACTTCTTAATACCAGCTGGAGTGGTACTGAGTCCCACGCATACACCAGGAAAGAGCCACTTCAATCCAGGCCTCTATCAATACCTGCGGGAGTGTTACTGAGTCCACTCACACACCAGGAAAGAGCCACTTCAATCCAGACCTCTATTGATACCAGCTGTAGTGTTAATGAGTCCCTCTCAAACATCAGGAAAGAGCCACTTCAATCCAGACCTCTACTCATACCAGCTGGAGTGGTACTGTGTCCCACTCACACACCAAGTAAGAGCCACTTCAATCCAGGCCTCTTTTAATACCAGCTGGAGTGTTACTGAGTCACACTCACACACCAGTAAAGAACCACTTCAATCCAGACCTCTATTAATACCAGCTGGAGTGATACTGAGTCCCACTCACACACCAGGAAAGGGCCAATTCAATCCAGGCCTCTATTAATACCAGCGGGAGTGTTACTGAGTCCCACTCACACACCAGGAAAGATCCACTTCAATCCAGACCTCTATTAATACCAGCTGGAGAAGAACTGAGTCCCACTCACACACCAGGAAAGAGCCACTTCAATCCAGACCTCTATTAATACCAGCTGGAGTGGTACTGAGACCCGCTCACACACCAGGAAAGAGCCACATCAATCCCGACCTCTATTAATACCAGCTGGAGTGGTACCGAGTCCCACTTGCACAGCAGGAAAGAGCCACTTCAATCCAGACCTCTATTGATACCAGCTGTAGTGTTAATGAGTCCCTCTCAAACACCAGTAAAGAGCCACTTCAATCCAGACCTCTACTAATACCAGCTGGAGTGGTACTGAGTCCCCCTCACACACCAGGAAAGAGACAATTCAATCCAAGACTCTATTAATACCAGCTTGAATAGAATTAACTCCCACTCACACACCAGGAAAGCGCCAATTCAATCCAGACCTCTATCAATAACAGCTGGAGTGGTACTGAGTCCCACTCACACACCAGGAAAGAGCCACTTCAATACAGACCTCTATAAATACCAGCTAGAGTGGTACTGAGTCCCACCCACACACCAGGAAAGAGCCACTTCAATCCAGACCTCTATGAATACCAGTTGGAGTGGTACTGAGTCCCACTCATACACCAGGAAGGAGCCACTTCAATCCAGACCTCTATCAATATCAGCTGGAGTGGTACTGAGTCCCAGTCACACACCGTGAAAGAGCCAATTCAAGCCAGGGCTCTATTAATACCAGCTTGAGTAGTACTGAGTCCCACTCACACACCAGGAAAGAGCCAATGCAATCCAGACCTCTATTAATACCAGCTCCAGTAGAACTGAGTGCCACTCACACACCAGGAAAGAGCCTATTCAATCCAGACCTCTATTAATGCCAGCTGGAGTGGTACTGAGCCCCACTCACACACCAGGAAAGAGCCACTTCAATCCTGACCTCTATTAATATCAGCTGGAGTGGGACTGAGTCGCAGTCACACACCAGGAAAGAGCCAATTCAATCCAGACCTCTCTTAATACCAGCTCCAGTAGAACTGAGTGCCACTCACACACCAGGAAAGAGCCTATTCAATCCAGACCTCTATTAATGCCAGCTGGAGTGGTACTGAATCCCACGCACACACCAGGAAAGAGCCTCTTCAATCCAGACCTCTTATTAATACCAGCTGGAGTGGTACTGAGTCCCATGCACACACCAGGAAAGAGGAACTTCAATCCAGGCCTCTATTAATACCAGCCGGAGTGTTTCTTACTCCCACTCACACATCAGGGAAGAGCCACTTCAATCCAGACCACTTATTAATACCAGCTGGAGTGGTACTGAGTCCCACTCACACACCAGGAAAGTGCAACTTCAATCCAGACCACTTATTAATACCAGCTGGAGTTGCACTGAGTCCCACTCACACACCAGGAAAGAGCCAATTCAATCCAGACCTCTATTAATACCAGCTGGAGTAGAACTGAGTCCCACTCACACACCAGGAAAGAGCCAATTCAATCCAGACTTCTTCTTAATACCAGCTGGAGTGGTACTGAGTCCCACGCACACACCAGGAAAGAGCCACTTCAATCCAGACCTCTAATAATGCCAGCTGGAGTGGTACTGAGTCCCACTCACACACCAGGAAAGAGCAACTTCAATCCAGGCCTCTATTAATACCAGCCGGAGAGTTACTGACTCCCACGCACACACCAGGGAAGAGCCACTTCAATCCAGACCTCTATTAATGCCAGCTGGAGTGGTACTGAGTCCCACGCACACACCAGGAAAGAGCCACTTCAATCCAGACCTCTATTCATACCAGCTGGAGTTGCACTGAGTCCCACTCACACACCAGGAAGGAGCTAATTCAATCCAGACCTCTATTAATATCAGCTGGAGTGGGACTGAGTCCCAGTCACACACCGTGAAAGAGCCAATTCAATCCAGACCACTTCTTAATACCAGCTGGAGTGGTACTGAGTCCCACGCATACACCAGGAAAGAGCCACTTCAATCCAGACCTCTATTAATACCAGCTGGAGTGATACTGAGTCCCACTCACACACCAGGAAGGAGCTAATTCAATCCAGACCTCTATTAATATCAGCTGGAGTGGGACTGAGTCCCAGTCACACACCGTGAAAGAGCCAATTCAATCCAGACCACTTCTTAATACCAGCTGGAGTGGTACTGAGTCCCACGCATACACCAGGAAAGAGCCATTTCAATCCAGACCTCTATTAATACCAGCTGGAGTGATACTGAGTCCCACTCACACACCAGGAAAGGGCCAATTCAATCCAGGCCTCTATTCATACCAGCGGGAGTGTTACTGAGTCCCACTCACACACCAGGAAACAGCCACTTCAATCCAGACCTCTATTCATACCAGCTGGAGAAGAACTGAGTCCCACTCACACACCAGAAAAGAGCCACTTCAATCCAGGCCTCTATCAATACCTGCGGGAGTGTTACTGAGTCCCACTCACACACCAGGAAAGAGCCACTTCAATCCAGACCTCTATTGATACCAGCTGTCGTGTTAATGAGTCCCTCTCAAACACCAGGAAAGAGCCACTTCAATCCAGACCTCTACTCATACCAGCTGGAGTGGTACTGTGTCCCACTCACACACCAAGTAAGAGCCACTGCAATCCAGGCCTCTTTTAATACCAGCTGGAGTGTTACTGAGTCACACTCACACACCAGTAAAGAACCACTTCAATCCAGACATCTATTAATACCAGCTGGAGTGATACTGAGTCCCACTCACACACCAGGAAAGGGCCAATTCAATCCAGGCCTCTATTAATACCAGCGGGAGTGTTACTGAGTCCCACCCACACACCAGGAAAGAGCCACTTCAATCCAGACCTCTATTAATACCAGCTGGAGAAGAACTGAGTCCCACTCACACACCAGGAAAGAGCCACTTCAATCCAGACGTCTATTAATACCCGCTGGAGTGGTACTGAGTCCCACTTGCACATCAGGAAAGAGCCACTTCAATCCAGACCTCTATTGATACCGGCTGTAGTGTTAATGAGTCCCTCTCAAACACCAGGGAAGAGACAATTCAATCCAAGACTCTATTAATACCAGCTTGAGTAGAATTAACTCCCACTCATTCACCAGGAAAGCACCAATTCAATCCAGACCTCTATCAATAACAGCTGGAGTGGTACTGAGTCCCACTCACACAGCAGGAAAGAGCCACTTCAATCCAGACCTCTATAAATACCAGCTGGAGTGGTACTGAGTCCCACTCATACACCAGGATGGAGCCACTTCAATCCAGACCTCGATCAATATCAGCTGGAGTGGTACTGAGTCCCACTCACACATCAGGAAAGAGCCACTTCAATCCAGACCTCTATTGATACCGGCTGTAGTGTTAATGAGTCCCTCTCAAACACCAGGGAAGAGCCACTTCAATCCAGACCTCTACTAATACCAGCTGGAGTGGTACTGAGTCCCACTCACACACCAGGAAAGAGACAATTCAATCCAAGACTCTATTAATACCAGCTTGAGTAGAATTAACTCCCACTCACACACCAGGAAAGCACCAATTCAATCCAGACCTCTATCAATAACAGCTGGAGTGGTACTGAGTCCCACTCACACAGCAGGAAAGAGCCACTTCAATCCAGACCTCTATAAATACCAGCTGGAGTGGTACTGAGTCCCACTCATACACCAGGAAGGAGCCACTTCAATCCAGACCTCGATCAATATCAGCTGGAGTGGTACTGAGTCCCAGTCACACACCGGGAAAGAGCCAATTCAAGCCAGGGCTCTATTAATACCAGCTGGAGGAGCACTGAGTCCCACTCACAAAACAGGAAAGAGCCAATTCAATCCAGACTTCTTCTTAATAACAGCTGAAGTGGTACTGAGTCCCACGCACACACCAGGAAAGAGCCACTTCAATCCAGACCTCTATTAATGCCAGATGGAGTGGTACTGAGTCCCACTCACACACCAGGAAAGAGAAACTTCAATCCAGACAACTTATTAATAGCAGCTGGAGTGGTACTGAGTCCCACTCTTTTGGGCCTCCTTATCTCGAGAGACAATGGATACGCGCCTGGAGGTGGTCAGTGGTTTGTGAAGCAGCGCCTGGAGTGGCTATAAAGGCCAATTCTGGAGTAACAGGCTCTTCCACATGTGCTGCAGAGAAATTTGTTTGTTGGGGCTGTTGCACAGTTGGCTCTCCCCTTTCGCCTCTGTCTTTTTTCCTGCCAACTACTAAGTCTCTTCGACTCGCCACAATTTAGCCCTGTCTTTATGGCCGCCCGCCAGCTCTGACACACACCAGGAAAGAGCCACTTCAATCCAGGCCTCTATTAATACCAGCCGGAGAGTTACTGACTCCCACTCACACATCAGGGAAGAGCCACTTCAATCCAGACCTCTAATATGACCAGCTGGAGTGGTACTGAGTCCCAATCACACACCAGGAAAGAGCAACTTCAATCCAGACAACTTATTAATAGCAGCTGGAGTGGTACTGAGTCCCACTCACACACCAGGAAAGAGCCACTTCAATCCAGACCTCTATTGATACCAGCTGTAGTGTTAATGAGTCCCTCTCACACACCGGGAAAGAACCACTTCAATCCAGACATCTATTAATACCAGCTGGAGTGGAACTGAGTCCCACTCACACACCAGGAAAGAGCCACTTCAATCCAGACCTCTATTAATACCAGCTGGAGTGGAACTGAGTCCCACTCACAAACCAGGAAAGTGCCACTTCAATCCAGACATCTATTAATACCAGCTGGAGTGGTACCGAGTCCCACTCACACACCAGAAAAGAGCCACTTCTGTCCAGACCTCTATTAATACCAGCTGGAGTGGTACTGAGACCCGCTCACACACCAGGAAAGAGCCACATCAATCCTGACCTCTATTAATACCAGCTGGAGTGGTACTGAGTCCCACTCACACACCAGGAAAGAGCCACTTCAATCCAGACCTCTATTGATACCAGCTGTAGTGTTAATGAGTCCCTCTCAAACACCAGGAAAGAGCCACTTCAATCCAGACCTCTACTAATACCTGCTGGAGTGGTACTGAGTGCCACACACACACCCGGAAAGAAACAATTCAATCCAAGACTCTATTAATAGAAGCTTGAGTAGAATTAACTGCCGCTCACACACCAGGAAAGCGCCAATTCAATCCAGACCTCTATCAATAACAGCTGGAGTGGTACTGAGTCCCACTCACACACCAGGAAAGAGCCACTTCAATCCAGACCTCTATAAATACCAGCTGGATTGGTACTGAGTCCCACCCACAAACCAGGAAAGAGCCACTTCAATCCAGACCTCTATTAATACGAGCTGGAGTGGTACTGAGTCCCACTCATACACCAGGAAGGAGCCACTTCAATCCAGACCTCTATCAATATCAGCTGGAGTGGTACTGAGTCCCAGTCACACACCAGGAAAGAGCCAATTCAATCCACAACTCTATTAATACCAGCTGGAGTAAAACTGAGTCCCACTCAAACACCAGGAAAGAGCCAATTCAATCCAGACCACTTCTTAATACCAGCTGGAGTGGTACTGTGTCCCACGCACACACCAGGAAAGAGCCACTTCAATCCAGCCCTCTATTAATATCAGCTGGAGTGATACTGAGTCCCACTCACACACCAGGAAAAAAGCCAATTCAATCCAGGCCTCTATTAATACCAACGGGAGTGTTACTGTGTCCCACTCACACACCAGGAAAGAGCCACTTCAATCCAGACCTCTATTAATACCAGCTGGAGAAGAACTGAGTCCCACTCACACACCAGGAAAGAGCCACTTCAATCCAGGCCTCTATTGATACCAGCTGTAGTGTTAATGAGTCCCTCTCAAACACCAGGAAAAAGCCACTTCAATCTAGAACTCTACTGATACCAGCTGGAGTGGTACTGAGTCCCAACCACACACCAGGAAAGAGGCAATTCAATCCCAGACTCTCTTAATACCAGCTTGAGTAGAATTAACTCCCACTCACACACCAGGAAAGAGCCAATTCAATCCAGACCTCTTTAATACCAGCTGGAGTGGTACTGAGTCCCACACACAAACCAGGAAAGAGCCAATTCAATCCAGACCTCTATTAATACCAGCTGGAGTGGTACTGAGTCCCACTCATACACCAGGAAGGAGCCACTTCAATCCAGACCTCTATCAATATCAGCTGGAGTGGTACTGAGTCCCAGTCACACACCAGGAAAGAGCCAATTCAATCCACACCTCTATTAATACCAGCTGGAGTACAACTGAGTCCCACTCACACACCAGGAAAGAGCCAATTCAATCCAGACCACTTCTTAATACCAGCTGGAGTGGTACTGAGTCCCACGCACACACCAGGAAAGAACCACTTCAATCCAGACCTCTATTAATACCAGCTGGAGTGATACTGAGTCCCACTCACACACCAGGAAAGAGCCAATTCAATCCAGGCATCTATTAATAGCAGCGGGAGTGTTACTGAGTCCCACTCACACACCAGGAAAGAGCCACTTCAATCCAGACCTCCATTAATACCAGCTGGAGAAGAACTGAGTCCCACTCACACACCAGGAAAGAGCCACTTCAATCCAGACCTCTATTGATACCAGCTGTAGTGTTAATGAGTCCCTCTCACACACCGGGAAAGAACCACTTCAATCCAGACATCTATTAATACCAGCTGGAGTGGAACTGAGTCCCACTCACACACCAGGAAAGAGCCACTTCAATCCAGACCTCTATTAATACCAGCTGGAGTGGAACTGAGTCCCACTCACAAACCAGGAAAGTGCCACTTCAATCCAGACATCTATTAATACCAGCTGGAGTGGTACCGAGTCCCACTCACACACCAGAAAAGAGCCACTTCTGTCCAGACCTCTATTAATACCAGCTGGAGTGGTACTGAGACCCGCTCACACACCAGGAAAGAGCCACATCAATCCTGACCTCTATTAATACCAGCTGGAGTGGTACTGAGTCCCACTCACACACCAGGAAAGAGCCACTTCAATCCAGACCTCTATTGATACCAGCTGTAGTGTTAATGAGTCCCTCTCAAACACCAGGAAAGAGCCACTTCAATCCAGACCTCTACTAATACCTGCTGGAGTGGTACTGAGTGCCACACACACACCCGGAAAGAAACAATTCAATCCAAGACTCTATTAATAGAAGCTTGAGTAGAATTAACTGCCGCTCACACACCAGGAAAGCGCCAATTCAATCCAGACCTCTATCAATAACAGCTGGAGTGGTACTGAGTCCCACTCACACACCAGGAAAGAGCCACTTCAATCCAGACCTCTATAAATACCAGCTGGATTGGTACTGAGTCCCACCCACAAACCAGGAAAGAGCCACTTCAATCCAGACCTCTATTAATACGAGCTGGAGTGGTACTGAGTCCCACTCATACACCAGGAAGGAGCCACTTCAATCCAGACCTCTATCAATATCAGCTGGAGTGGTACTGAGTCCCAGTCACACACCAGGAAAGAGCCAATTCAATCCACAACTCTATTAATACCAGCTGGAGTAAAACTGAGTCCCACTCAAACACCAGGAAAGAGCCAATTCAATCCAGACCACTTCTTAATACCAGCTGGAGTGGTACTGTGTCCCACGCACACACCAGGAAAGAGCCACTTCAATCCAGCCCTCTATTAATATCAGCTGGAGTGATACTGAGTCCCACTCACACACCAGGAAAAAAGCCAATTCAATCCAGGCCTCTATTAATACCAACGGGAGTGTTACTGTGTCCCACTCACACACCAGGAAAGAGCCACTTCAATCCAGACCTCTATTAATACCAGCTGGAGAAGAACTGAGTCCCACTCACACACCAGGAAAGAGCCACTTCAATCCAGGCCTCTATTGATACCAGCTGTAGTGTTAATGAGTCCCTCTCAAACACCAGGAAAAAGCCACTTCAATCTAGAACTCTACTGATACCAGCTGGAGTGGTACTGAGTCCCAACCACACACCAGGAAAGAGGCAATTCAATCCCAGACTCTCTTAATACCAGCTTGAGTAGAATTAAATCCCACTCACACACCAGGAAAGAGCCAATTCAATCCAGACCTCTTTAATACCAGCTGGAGTGGTACTGAGTCCCACACACAAACCAGGAAAGAGCCAATTCAATCCAGACCTCTATTAATACCAGCTGGAGTGGTACTGAGTCCCACTCATACACCAGGAAGGAGCCACTTCAATCCAGACCTCTATCAATATCAGCTGGAGTGGTACTGAGTCCCAGTCACACACCAGGAAAGAGCCAATTCAATCCACACCTCTATTAATACCAGCTGGAGTAGAACTGAGTCCCACTCACACACCAGGAAAGAGCCAATTCAATCCAGACCACTTCTTAATACCAGCTGGAGTGGTACTGAGTCCCACGCACACACCAGGAAAGAACCACTTCAATCCAGACCTCTATTAATACCAGCTGGAGTGATACTGAGTCCCACTCACACACCAGGAAAGAGCCAATTCAATCCAGGCATCTATTAATACCAGCGGGAGTGTTACTGAGTCCCACTCACACACCAGGAAAGAGCCACTTCAATCCAGACCTCTATTAATACCAGCTGGAGAAGAACTGAGTCCCACTCACACACCAGGAACGAGCCACTTCAATCCAGACGTCTATTAATACCAGCTCCAGTAGACATGAGTGCCACTCACACACCAGGAAAGAGCCTATTCAATCCAGACCACATATTAATACCAGCTGGAGTGGTACTGAATCCCACGCACACACCAGGAAAGAGCCACTTCAATCCAGACCTCTATTAATGCCAGCTGGAGTGGTACTGAGCCCCACTCACACACCAGGAAAGAGCCAATTCAATCCAGACTTCTTATTAATACCAGCTGGAGAGGTACTGAGTCCGACTCACACACCAGGAAAGAGCCACTTCAATCCAGGCCTCGATTAATACCAGCTGGAGTGTTACTGACTCCCACTCACACATCAGGGAAGAGCCACTTCAATCCAGACCTCTAATATTACCAGCTGGAGTAGAACTGAGTCCCACGCACACACCAGGAAAGAGCCACTAAATCCAGACCTCTATTAATACCAGCTGGAGTGATACTGAGTCCCACTCACACACCAGGAAAGAGCCAATTCAATCCAGGCATCTATTAATACCAGCGGGAGTGTTACTGAGTCCCACTCACACACCAGGAAATAGCCAATACTATCCAGACCTCTTATTAATCCCAGCTGGCATGGTACTGAGTCCCACTCACACACCAGGAAAGAGCCAATTCAATCCAGGCCTCTATTAATACCAGCTGGAGTGGTACTGAGCCCCACTCACAAACCAGGAAAGAGCCACTTCAATCCAGACCTCTATTAATACCAGTTGGACTGGTACTGAGTCCCACTCACACACCAGGAAAGGGACAATTCAAACCAGACTTCTATCAATACAAGCTGGAGTGGCACTGAGTCCCACTCACACACCAGAAATGAGCCAAATCAATCCAGACCTCTATTAATGCCAGCTGCAGTGGTACTGAGCCTCACTCACGCACCAGGAAAGAGCCACTTCAATCCAGACCTCTACTCATACCAGCTGGAGTGGTACTGAGTCCCACTCACACACCAGGAAATAGCCACTTCAATCCAGACGTCTATTAATACCAGCTCCAGTAGACATGAGTGCCACTCACACACCAGGAAAGAGCCTATTCAATCCAGACCACATATTAATACCAGCTGGAGTGGTACTGAATCCCACGCACACACCAGGAAAGAGCCACTTCAATCCAGACCTCTATTAATGCCAGCTGGAGTGGTACTGAGCCCCACTCACACACCAGGAAAGAGCCACTTCAATCCAGACGTCTATTAATACCAGCTGGAGTGTTACTGACTCCCACTCACACATCAGGGAAGAGCCACTTCAATCCAGACCTCTAATATTACCAGCTGGAGTAGAACTGAGTCCCACGCACACACCAGGAAAGAGCCACTTCAATCCAGGCCTCTATTAATACCTGCGGGAGTTTTACTGAGTCCCACTCACACACCAGGAAAGAGCCACTTCAATCCAGACCTCTATTGATACCAGCTGTAGTGTTAATGAGTCCCTCTCTAACACCAGGAAAAAGCCACTTCAATCTAGACCTCTACTCATACCAGCTGGAGTGGTACTGAGTCCCACCCACACACCAGGAAAGAGGCAATTCAATCCCAGACTCTCTTAATACCAGCTTAAGTAGAATTAACTCCCACTCACACACCAGGAAAGAGCCAATTCAATCCAGACCTCTTTAATACCAGCTGGAGTGGGACTGAGTCCCACACACAAAGCAGGAAAGGGCCAATTCAATCCAGACCTGTATTAATACCAGCTGGAGTGGTACTGAGTCCCACTCACACACCAGGAAAGAGCCAATACAATCCAGACCTCTTATTAATCCCAGCTGGCATGGTACTGAGTCCCACTCACACACCAGGAAAGAGCCAATTCAATCCAGGCCTCTATTAATACCAGCTGGAGTGGTACTGAGTCCCACTCACAAACCAGGAAAGAGCCACTTCAATCCAGACCTCTATTAATACCAGCTGGACTGGTACTGAGTCCCACTCACACACCAGGAAAGAGACAATTCAATCCAAGACTCTATTAATACCAGCTGGAGTAGAATTATCTCCCACTCACACACCTGGAAAGAGCCAATTCAAACCAGTCTTCTATCAATACAAGCTGGAGTGGCACTGAGTCCCACTCACACACCAGAAATGAGCCAAATCAATCCAGACCTCTATTAATGCCAGCTGCAGTGGTACTGAGCCTCACTCACACACCAGGAAAGAGCCACTTCAATCCAGACCTCTACTCAATACCAGCTGGAGTGGTACTGAGTCCCACTCACACACCAGGAAAGAGCCACTTCAATCCAGACGTCTATTAATACCAGCTCCAGTAGACATGAGTGCCACTCACACACCAGGAAAGAGCCTATTCAATCCAGACCACATATTAATACCAGCTGGAGTGGTACTGAATCCCACGCACACACCAGGAAAGAGCCACTTCAATCCAGACCTCTATTAATGCCAGCTGGAGTGGTACTGAGCCCCACTCACACACCAGGAAAGAGCCAATTCAATCCAGACTTCTTATTAATAACAGCTGGAGTGGTACTGAGTCCAACTCACACACCAGGAAAGAGCCACTTCAATCCAGGCCTCGATTAATACCAGCTGGAGTGTTACTGACTCCCACTCACACATCAGGGAAGAGCCACTTCAATCCAGACCTCTAATATTACCAGCTGGAGTAGAACTGAGTCCCACTCACACACCAGGAAAGAGCCACTTCAATCCAGACCTCTATTCATACCAGCTGCAGTGGTACTAAGTCCCACTCACACACCAGGAAAGAGCCAATTCAATCCAGACTTCTATTAATACCAGCTGGAGTGGTACTGTGGCCCACTCACACCAGGAAAGAGCAAATTCAATCCAGACCTCTTATTAATACCAGCCGGAGTGGTACTGAGTCGCACTCACACACCAGGAAAGAGCCAATTCAATCCAGGCCTCTATGAATACCAGCTGGAATGTTACTGAGTCCCACTAACACACCAGGATAGAGCCACTTCAATCCAGACCTCTATTAATAACAGCTGGAGAAGAACTGAGTCCCACTCACACACCAGGAAAGAGCCACTTCAATCCAGACCTCTATTAATACCAGCTGCAGTGTTACTGAGTCCCACTCACACACCAGGATAGAGCCACTTCAATCCAGACCTCTATTGATACCAGCTGTAGTGTGAATGAGTCCCTCTCAAACACCAGGAAGGAGCCACTTCAATCCAGACCTCTACTCATACCAGCTGGAGTGGTACTGAGTCCCACTCACACACCAGGAAAGAGACAATTCAATCCAAGACTCTATTAATACCAGCTTGAGGAGAATTAACTCACACTCACACACCAGGAAGGCGCCAATTCAATCCAGACATCTATCAATACCAGCTGGAGTGGTACTGAGTCCCACTCACACACCAGGAAAGAGCCACTTCAATCCAGACCTCTGTTAATCCCAACTGGAGTGGTACGGAGTCCCACCCACACACCAGGAAAGAGCCACTTCAATCCAGACCTCTATTGATACCAGCTGTAGTGTTAATGAGTCCCTCTCAAACACCAGGAAAAAGCCACTTCAATCTAGAACTCTACTCATACCAGCTGGAGTGGTACTGAGTCCCAACCACACACCAGGAAAGAGACAATTCAATCCCAGACTCTCTTAATACCAGCTTGAGTAGAATTAACTCCCACTCACACACCAGGAAAGAGCCAATTCAATCCAGACCTCTTTAATACCAGCTGGAGTGGTACTGAGTCCCACACACAAACCAGGAAAGAGCCAATTCAATCCAGACCTATATTAATACCAGCTGGAGTGGTACTGAGTCCCACTCATACACCAGGAAGGAGCCACTTCAATCCAGACCTCTATCAATATCAGCTGGAGTGGTACTGAGTCCCAGTCACACACCAGTAAAGAGCCAATTCAATCCACACCTCTTTTAATACCAGCTGGAGTAGAACTGAGTCCCACTCACACACCAGGAAAGAGCCAATTCAATCCAGACCACTTCTTAATACCAGCTGGAGTGGGACTGAGTCCCACGCGCACACCAGGAAAGAGCCACTTCAATCCAGACCTCTATTAATACCAGCTGGAGTGATACTGAGTCCCACTCACACACCAGGAAAGAGCCAATTCAATCCAGGCATCTATTAATACCAGCGGGAGTGTTACTGAGTCCCACTCACACACCAGGAAAGAGCCACTTCAATCCAGGCCTCGATTAATACCAGCTGGAGTGTTACTGACTCCCACTCACACATCAGGGAAGAGCCACTTCAATCCAGACCTCTAATATTACCAGCTGGAGTAGAACTGAGTCCCACTCACACACCAGGAAAGAGCCACTTCAATCCAGACCTCTATTCATACCAGCTGCAGTGGTACTAAGTCCCACTCACACACCAGGAAAGAGCCAATTCAATCCAGACTTCTATTAATACCAGCTGGAGTGGTACTGTGGCCCACTCACACCAGGAAAGAGCAAATTCAATCCAGACCACTTATTAATACCACCTGGAGTGGTACTGAGTCCCACTCACACACCAGGAAAGAGCCAATTCAATCCAGGCCTCTATTAATACCATCTGGAGTGTTACTGAGTCCCACTCACACACCAGGAAAGAGCCACTTCAATCCACACCTCTATTAATACTAGCTGGAGAAGAACTGAGTCCCACTCACACACCAGGAAAGAGCCACTTCAATCCAGACCTCTATTAATACCAGCTGCAGTGTTACTGAGTCCCACTCACACGCCAGGAAAGAGCCACTTCAATCCAGACCTCTATTAATACCAGCTGGAGTGGTACTGAGTCCCACTCACACACCAGGAAAGAGCCACATCAATCCAGACCTCTATTAATACCAGCTGGAGTGGTACTGAGTCCCACTTGCACACCAGCAAAGAGCCACTTCAATCCAGACATCTATTGATACCAGCTGGAATGGTACTGAGTCCCACTCACACACCAGGAAAGAGCCACTTCAATCCAGACATCTATTCATACCAGCTGTAGTGTTAATGAGTCCCTCTCAAACACCAGGAAAGAGCCACTTCTATCCAGACCCCTAGTAATACCAGCTGGAGTGGTACTGATTCCCACTCACACACCAGGAAAGCGCCACTTCAATCCAGACCGCTATTAATACCAGCTGGAATGGTACTGAGTCCCACCCACACACCAGGAAAGAGCCACTTCAATCCAGACCTCTATTAATACCAGCTGGAGTTGTACTGAGTCCCACTCATACACCAGGAAGGAGCCACTTCAATCCAGATCTCTATCAATATCAGCTGGAGTGGTACTGAGTCCCAGTCACACACCGGGAAAGAGCCAATTCAAGCCAGGGCTCTATTAATACCAGCTGGAGGAGTACTGAGTCCCACTCACACACCAGACAAAGAGCCAATTCAATCCAGACCTCTATTAATACCAGCTGGAGTAGAACTGAGTCCCACTCACATACCAGCAAAGAGCCAATTCAATCCAGACCACTTCTTAATACCAGCTGAAGTGGTACTGAGTCCCATGCACACACCAGGAAACAGCCACTTCAATCCAGACCTCTATTAATATCAGCTGGAGTGATACTGAGTCCCAATCACACCAGGAAAGAGCCAATTCAATCCAGACCTCTTATTAATACCAGCCGGAGTGGTACTGAGTCCCACTCACACACCAGGAAAGAGCCAATTCAATCCAGGCCTCTATGAATACCAGCTGGAGTGTTACTGAGTCCCACTAACACACCAGGATAGAGCCACTTCAATCCAGACCTCTATTAATAACAGCTGGAGAAGAACTGAGTCCCACTCACACACCAGGAAAGAGCCACTTCAATCCAGACCTCTATTGATACCAGCTGTAGTGTGAATGAGTCCCTCTCAAACACCAGGAAAGAGCCACTTCAATCCAGACCTCTACTCATACCAGCTGGAGTGGTACTGAGTCCCACTCACACACCAGGAAAGAGACAATTCAATCCAAGACTCTATTAATACCAACTTGAGGAGAATTAACTCACACTCACACACCAGGAAAGCGCCAATTCAATCCAGACATCTATCAATACCAGCTGGAGTGGTACTGAGTCCCACTCACACACCAGGAAAGAGCCACTTCAATCCAGACCTCTGTTAATCCCAACTGGAGTGGTACTGAGTCCCACCCACACACCAGGAAAGAGCCACTTCAATCCAGACCTCTATTGATACCAGCTGTAGTGTTAATGAGTCCCTCTCAAACACCAGGAAAAAGCCACTTCAATCTAGAACTCTACTCATACCAGCTGGAGTGGTACTGAGTCCCAACCACACACCAGGAAAGAGGCAATTCAATCCCAGACTCTCTTAATACCAGCTTGAGTAGAATTAACTCCCACTCACACACCAGGAAAGAGCCAATTCAATCCAGACCTCTTTAATACCAGCTGGAGTGGTACTGAGTCCCACACACAAACCAGGAAATAGCCAATTCAATCCAGACCTCTATTAATACCAGCTGGAGTGGTACTGAGTCCCACTCATACACCAGGAAGGAGCCACTTCAATCCAGACCTCTATCAATATCAGCTGGAGTGGTACTGAGTCCCAGTCACACACCAGTAAAGAGCCAATTCAATCCACACCTCTTTTAATACCAGCTGGAGTAGAACTGAGTCCCACTCACACACCAGGAAAGAGCAAATTCAATCCAGACCACTTCTTAATACCAGCTGGAGTGGGACTGAGTCCCACGCGCACACCAGGAAAGAGCCACTTCAATCCAGACCTCTATTAATACCAGCTGGAGTGATACTGAGTCCCACTCACACACCAGGAAAGAGCCAATTCAATCCAGGCATCTATTAATACCAGCGGGAGTGTTACTGAGTCCCACTCACACACCAGGAAAGAGCCACTTCATTCCAGGCCTCGATTAATACCAGCTGGAGTGTTACTGACTCCCACTCACACATCAGGGAAGAGCCACTTCAATCCAGACCTCTAATATTACCAGCTGGAGTAGAACTGAGTCCCACGCACACACCGGGAAAGAGCCACTTCAATCCAGACCTCTATTAATACCAGCTGGAGTGATACTGAGTCCCACTCACACACCAGGAAAGAGCCAATTCAATCCAGGCATCTATTAATACCAGCGGGAGTGTTACTGAGTCCCACTCAAACACCAGGAAAGAACCACTTCAATCCAGACCTCTATTAATACCAGCTGGAGAAGAACTGAGTCCCACTCACACACAGGAAAGAGCCACTTCAATCCAGGCCTCTATTAATACCTGCGCAAGTTTTACTGAGTCCCACTCACACACCAGGAAAGAGCCACTTCAATCCAGACCTCTATTGATACCAGCTGTAGTGTTAACGAGTCCCTCTCAAACACCAGGAAAAAGCCACTTCAATCTAGACCTCTACTCATACCAGCTGGAGTGGTACTGAGTCCCACCCACACACCAGGAAAGAGGCAATTCAATCCCAGACTCTCTTAATACCAGCTTGAGTAGAATTAACTCCCACTCACACACCAGGAAAGAGCCAATTCAATCCAGACCTCTTTAATACCAGCTGGAGTGGTACTGAGTCCCACACACAAAGCAGGAAAGAGCCAATACAATCCAGACCTCTTATTAATCCCAGCTGGCATGGTACTGAGTCCCACTCACACACCAGGAAAGAGCCAATTCAATCCAGGCCTCTATTAATACCAGCTGGAGTGGTACTGAGCCCCACTCACAAACCATGAAAGAGCCACTTCAATCCAGACCTCTATTAATACCAGCTGGACTGGTACTGAGTCCCACTCACACACCAGGAAAGAGACAATTCAATCCAAGACTCTATTAATACCAGCTGGAGTAGAATTAGCTCCCACTCACACACCAGGAAAGAGCCAATTCAAACCAGACTTCTATCAATACAAGCTGGAGTGGCACTGAGTCCCACTCACACACCAGAAATGAGCCAATTCAATCCAGACCTCTATTAATGCCAGCTGCAGTGGTACTGAGCCTCACTCACACACCAGGAAAGAGCCACTTCAATCCAGACCTCTACTCATACCAGCTGGAGTGGTACTGAGTCCCACTCACACACCAGGAAAGAGCCACTTCAATCCAGACGTCTATTAATACCAGCTCCAGTAGACATGAGTGCCACTCACACACCAGGAAAGAGCCTATTCAATCCAGACCACATATTAATACCAGCTGGAGTGGTACTGAATCCCACGCACACACCAGGAAAGAGCCACTTCAATCCAGACATCTATTAATGCCAGCTGGAGTGGTACTGAGCTCCACTCACACACCAGGAAAGAGCCAATTCAATCCAGACTTCTTATTAATACCAGCTGGAGTGGTACTGAGTCCAACTCACACACCAGGAAAGAGCCACTTCAATCCAGGCCTCTATTAATACCAGCTGGAGTGTTACTGACTCCCACTCACACATCAGGGAAGAGCCACTTCAATCCAGACCTCGAATATTACCAGCTGGAGTAGAACTGAGTCCCACTCACACATCAGGAAAGAGCCACTTCAATCCAGACCTATATTCATACCAGCTGCAGTGGTACTGAGTCCCACTCACACACCAGGAAAGAGCCAATTCAATCCAGACTTCTATTAATACCAGCTGGAGTGGTACTGTGGCCCACTCACACCAGGAAAGAGCAAATTCAATCCAGACCTCTTATTAATACCAGCTGGAGTGGTACTGAGTCCCACTCACACACCAGGAAAGAGCCAATTCAATCCAGGCCTCTATTAATACCATCTGGAGTGTTACTGAGTCCCACTCACACACCAGGAAAGAGCCACTTCAATCCAGACCTCTATTAATACCAGCTGGAGAAGAACTGAGTCCCACTCACACACCAGGAAAGAGCCACTTCAATCCAGACCTCTTTTAATACCAGCTGCAGTGTTACTGAGTCCCACTCACACACCAGGAAAGAGCCACTTCAATCCAGACCTCTATTAATACCAGCTGGAGTGGTACAGAGTCCCACTCACACACCAGAAAAGAGCCACATCAATCCAGACCTCTATGAATACCAGCTGGAGTGGTACTGAGTCCCACTTGCACACCAGCAAAGAGCCACTTCAATCCAGACATCTATTGATACCAGCTGGAATGGTACTGAGTCCCACCCACACACCAGGAAAGAGCCACTTCAATCCAGACCTCTATTAATACCAGCTGGAGTGGTACTGAGTCCCAGTCACACACCGGGAAAGAGCCAATTCAAGCCAGGGCTCTATTAATACCAGCTGGAGGAGTACTGAGTCCCACTCACACACCAGGAAAGAGCCACTTCAATCCAGACCTCTACTCATACCAGCTGGAGTGGTACTGAGTCCCACTCAGACACCAGGAAAGAGACAATTC
Source organism: Heterodontus francisci (assembly GCF_036365525.1). Lineage (NCBI taxonomy): Eukaryota > Metazoa > Chordata > Chondrichthyes > Heterodontiformes > Heterodontidae > Heterodontus > Heterodontus francisci. The sequence continues at coordinate 3,379,648 of NW_027140336.1, forward strand.
AATCCAGACATCTATCAATACCAGCTGCAGTGGTACTGAGTCCCACTCACACACCAGGAAAGAGCCACTTCAATCCAGACCTCTGTTAATCCCAGCTGGAGTGGTACTGAGTCCCACCCACACACCAGGAAAGAGCCACTTCAATCCAGACCTCCATTAATACCAGCTGGATTGGTACTCAGTCCCACTCATACACCAGGAAGGAGCCACTTCAATCCAGACCTCTACCAATATCAGCTGGAGTGGTACTGAGTCCCAGTCGCACACCGGGAAAGAGCCAATTCAAGCCAGGGCTCTATTAATACCAGCTGGAGTGGTACTGAGTCCCACTCATACACCAGGAAAGAGCCAATTCAATCCAGACCTCTATTAATAACAGCTGGAGTTGAACTGAGTCCCACTCACACACCAGGAAAGCGCCAATTCAATCCAGACCTCTATCAATACCAGCTGGAGTGGTACTGATTCCCACTCACACACCAGGAAAGAGCCAATTCAATCCAGACCACTTCTTAACACCAGCAGGAGTGGTACTGATTCCCACTCACACACCAGGAAAGAGCCAATTCAATCCAGACCTCTTATTAATACCAGCTGGAGTGGTACTGAGTTCCACTCACACACCAGAAAATATCCCATTCAATCCAGGCCTCTATTAATACCAGCTGGAGTGGTACTGAGTCCCACTCACACACCAGGAAAGAGCCACTTCAATCCAGACCTCTATTAATACCAGCTGGAGAAGGACTGAGTCCCAATCTCACACCAGGAAAGAGCCACTTCAATCCAGACCTCGATTAATACCAGCTGCAGTGTTACTGAGTCCCACCCACACACCAGGAAAGAGCCACTTCAATCCAGACCTCCATTAATACCAGCTGCAGTGGTACTGAGTCCCACTCACACCAGGAAAGAGCCAATTCAATCCAGACCTCTTATTAATACCAGCTGGAGTGGTACTGAGTCCCACTCACACACCAGAAAAGAGCCCATTCAATCCAGGCATCTATTAATACCAGCTGGAGTGGTACTGAGTCCCACTCACACACCAGGAAAGAGCCACTACAATCCAGACCTCTATTAATACCAGCTGGAGAAGGACTGAGTCCCAATCACACACCAGGAAAGAGCCACTTCAATCCAGACCTCTTATTAATACCAGCTGGAGTGGTACTGAGTCACACTCACACACCAGAAAAGAGCCCATTCAATCCAGACCTCTATTAATACCAGCTGGAGTAGAACTGAGTCCCACTCACACACCAGCAAAGAGCCAATTCAATCCAGACCACTTCTTAATACCAGCTGAAGTGGTACTGAGTCCCATGCACACACCAGGAAACAGCCACTTCAATCCAGACCTCTATTAATATCAGCTGGAGTGATACTGAGTCCCAATCACACCAGGAAAGAGCCAATTCAATCCAGACCTCTTATTAATACCAGCCGGAGTGGTACTGAGTCCCACTCACACACCAGGAAAGAGCCAATTCAATCCAGGCCTCTATGAATACCAGCTGGAGTGTTACTGAGTCCCACTAACACACCAGGATAGAGCCACTTCATTCCAGACCTCTATTAATAACAGCTGGAGAAGAACTGAGTCCCACTCACACACCAGGAAAGAGCCACTTCAATCCAGACCTCTATTAATACCAGCTGCAGTGTTACTGAGTCCCACTCACACACCAGGAAAGAGCCACTTCAATCCAGACCTCTATTGATACCAGCTGTAGTGTGAATGAGTCCCTCTCAAATACCAGGAAAGAGCCACTTCAATCCAGACCTCTACTCATACCAGCTGGAGTGGTACTGAGTCCCACTCAGACACCAGGAAAGAGACAATTCAATCCAGACATCTATCAATACCAGCTGCAGTGGTACTGAGTCCCACTCACACACCAGGAAAGAGCCACTTCAATCCAGACCTCTGTTAATCCCAGCTGGAGTGGTACTGAGTCCCACCCACACACCAGGAAAGAGCCACTTCAATCCAGACCTCCATTAATACCAGCTGGATTGGTACTCAGTCCCACTCATACACCAGGAAGGAGCCACTTCAATCCAGACCTCTACCAATATCAGCTGGAGTGGTACTGAGTCCCAGTCGCACACCGGGAAAGAGCCAATTCAAGCCAGGGCTCTATTAATACCAGCTGGAGTGGTACTGAGTCCCACTCATACACCAGGAAAGAGCCAATTCAATCCAGACCTCTATTAATAACAGCTGGAGTTGAACTGAGTCCCACTCACACACCAGGAAAGCGCCAATTCAATCCAGACCTCTATCAATACCAGCTGGAGTGGTACTGATTCCCACTCACACACCAGGAAAGAGCCAATTCAATCCAGACCACTTCTTAACACCAGCAGGAGTGGTACTGATTCCCACTCACACACCAGGAAAGAGCCAATTCAATCCAGACCTCTTATTAATACCAGCTGGAGTGGTACTGAGTTCCACTCACACACCAGAAAATATCCCATTCAATCCAGGCCTCTATTAATACCAGCTGGAGTGGTACTGAGTCCCACTCACACACCAGGAAAGAGCCACTTCAATCCAGACCTCTATTAATACCAGCTGGAGAAGGACTGAGTCCCAATCACACACCAGGAACGAGCCACTTCAATCCAGACCTCGATTAATACCAGCTGCAGTGTTACTGAGTCCCACCCACACACCAGGAAAGAGCCAATTCAATCCAGACCTCTTATTAATACCAGCTGGAGTGGTACTGAGTCCCACTCACACACCAGAAAAGAGCCCATTCAATCCAGGCATCTATTAATACCAGCTGGAGTGGTACTGAGTCCCACTCACACACCAGGAAAGAGCCACTTCAATCCAGACCTCTATTAATACCAGCTGGAGAAGGACTGAGTCCCAATCACACACCAGGAAAGAGCCACTTCAATCCAGACCTCTATTAATACCAGCTGCAGTGTTACTGAGTCCCACTCACACACCAGAAAAGAGCCCATTCAATCCAGGCATCTATTAATACCAGCTGGAGTGGTACTGAGTCCCACCCACATACCAGGAAAGAGCCACTTCAATCCAGACCTCTATTAATACCAGCTGGAGTGTTACTGAGTCCCACTCATACACCAGGAAGGAGCCACTTCAATCCAGACCTCTATCAATATCAGCTGGAGTGGTACTGAGTCCCAGTCACACACCGGGAAAGAGCCAATTCAAGCCAGGGCTCTATTAATACCAGCTGGAGGAGTACTGAGTCCCACTCACACACCAGGAAAGAGCCAATTCAATCCAGACCTCTATTAATACCAGCTGGAGTAGAACTGAGTCCCACTCACACACCAGCAAAGAGCCAATTCAATCCAGACCACTTCTTAATACCAGCTGAAGTGGTACTGAGTCCCATGCACACACCAGGAAACAGCCACTTCAATCCAGATCTCTATTAATATCAGCTGGAGCGATACTGAGTGCCAATCACACCAGGAAAGAGCCAATTCAATCCAGACCTCTTATTAATACCAGCCGGAGTGGTACTGAGTCCCACTCACACACCAGGAAAGAGCCAATTCAATCCAGGCCTCTATGAATACCAGCTGGAGAGTTACTGAGTCCCACTAACACACCAGGAAAGAGCCACTTCAATCCAGACCTCTATTAATAACAGCTGGAGAAGAACTGAGTCCCACTCACACACCAGGAAAGAGCCACTTCAAAACAGACCTCTATTAATAACAGCTGCAGTGTTACTGAGTCCCACTCACACACCAGGAAAGAGCCACTTCAATCCAGACCTCTATTAATACCAGCTGGAGTGGTACTGTGTCCCACGCACACAGCAGGAAAGAGCCACTTCAGTCCAGACCTCTATTAATACCAGCTGCAGTGTTACTGAGTCCCACTCACAAACCAGGAAAGAGCCACTTCAATCCACACCTCTATTAATACCAGCTGCAGTGTTACTGAGTCCCACTCACACACCAGGAAAGTGCCACTTCAATCCACACCTCTATTGATACCAGCTGGAGTGGTACTGAGTCACACTCACACACGAGGAAAGCGCCAATTCAATCCAGACCTCTATCATTACCAGCTGGAGTGGGACTGAGTCCCACTCACACACCAGGAAAGAGCCACTTCAATCCAGACCTCTATTGATACCAGCTGGAGTGGTACTGAGTCACACTCACACACCAGGAAAGAGACAATTCAATCCAAGAATCTCTTAATACCAGCTTGAGTAGAATTAACTCCAAATCACACACCAGGCAAGCGCCAATTCAATCCAGACCTCTATCAATACCAGCTGGAGTGGTACTGAGTCCCACTCACACACCAGGAAAGAGCCACTTCAATCTAGACCTCTGCTAATCCCAGCTGGAGTGGTATTGAGTCCAACCCACACACCAGGAAAGAGCCACTTCAATCCAGACCTCTATTAATACCAGCTGGATTGGGACTGAGTCCCACTCATACACCAGGAAGGAGCCACTTCAATCCAGACCGCTATCAATATCAGCTGGAGTGGTACTGAGTCCCAGTCACACACCGGGAAAGAGCCAATTCAATCCAGACCTCTGTTAATACCAGCTGGAGTTGAACTGAGTCCCACTCACACACCAGGAAAGAGCCACTTCAATCCAGACATCTATTAGTACCAGCTGTAGTCTTAATGAGTCCCTCTCAAACACCAGGAAAGAGCCACTTCAATCCAGACCTCTACTAATACCAGCTGGAGTGGTACTGAGTCCCACTCACACACCAGGAAAGAGCCACTTCAATCCAGACCTCTATTAATACCAGCTGGAGTGGTACTGAGTCCCACCCACACACCAGGAAAGAGCAACTTCAATCCAGACCTCTATTAATACCAGCTGGAGTGGTTCTGAGTCCCACCCATACACCAGGAAGGAGCCACTACAATCCAGACCTCTATCAATATTAGCTGGAGTGCTACTGAGTCCCAGTCACACACCGGGAAAGAGCCAATTCAAGCTAGGGCTCTATTAATACCAGCTGGAGGAGTACTGAGTCCCACTCACACACCAGGAAAGAGCCAATTCAATCCAGACCAGTATTAATACCAGCTGGAGTAGGACTGAGTCCCACTCACACACCAGGAAAGAGCCAATGCAATCCAGACCACTTCTTAATACCAGCTGGAGTGGTACTGAGTCCCATGCACACACCAGGAAAGAGCCACTTCAATCCAGACCTCTATTCATACCAGCTGGAGTGATACTGAGTCCCAATCACAGCAGGAAAGAGCCAATTCAATCCAGACCTCTTATTAATACCAGCTGGAGTGGTACTGAGTCCCACTCACACACCAGGAAAGAGCCACTTCAATCCAGACCTCTATTAATACCAGCTGGAGTGGTACTGAGTCCCACCCACACACCAGGAAAGAGCCACTTCAATCCAGACCTCTTATTAATACCAGCTGGAGTGGTACTGTGTCCCACGCACACACCAGGAAAGAGCCACTTCAATCCAGACCTATATCAATATCAGCTGGAGTGGTACTGAGTCCCAGTCACACACAGGGAAAGAGCCAGTTCAATCCAGACCTCTTCTTAATACCAGCTGGAGTGGTACTGTGTCCCACGCACACAGCAGGAAAGAGCCACTTCAGTCCAGACCTCTATTAATACCAGCTGCAGTGTTACTGAGTTCCACTCACACACCAGGAAAGAGCCACTTCAATCCACACCTCTATTAATACCAGCTGCAGTGTTACTGAGTCCCACTCACACACCAGGAAAGAGCCACTTCAATCCACACCTCTATTGATACCAGCTGGAGTGGTACTGAGTCACACTCACACACGAGGAAAGCGCCAATTCAATCCAGACCTCTATCAATACCAGCTGGAGTGGGACTGAGTCCCACTCACACACCAGGAAAGAGCCACTTCAATCCAGACCTCTATTGATACCAGCTGGAGTGGTACTGAGTCACACTCACACACCAGGAAAGAGACAATTCAATCCAAGAATCTCTTAATACCAGCTTGAGTAGAATTAACTCCCAATCACACACCAGGCAAGCGCCAATTCAATCCAGACCTCTATCAATACCAGCTGGAGTGGTACTGAGTCCCACTCACACACCAGGAAAGAGCCACTTCAATCTAGACCTCTGCTAATCCCAGCTGGAGTGGTATTGAGTCCAACCCACACACCAGGAAAGAGCCACTTCAATCCAGACCTCTATTAATACCAGCTGGATTGGGACTGAGTCCCACTCATACACTAGGAAGGAGCCACTTCAATCCAGACCGCTATCAATATCAGCTGGAGTGGTACTGAGTCCCAGTCACACACCGGGAAAGAGCCAATTCAATCCAGACCTCTGTTAATACCAGCTGGAGTTGAACTGAGTCACACTCACACACCAGGAAAGAGCCACTTCAATCCAGACATCTATTAGTACCAGCTGTAGTCTTAATGAGTCCCTCTCAAACACCAGGAAAGAGCCACTTCAATCCAGACCTCTACTAATACCAGCTGGAGTGGTACTGAGTCCCACTCACACACCAGGAAAGAGCCACTTCAATCCAGACCTCTATTAATACCAGCTGGAGTGGTACTGAGTCCCACCCACACACCAGGAAAGAGCAACTTCAATCCAGACCTCTATTAATACCAGCTGGAGTGGTTCTGAGTCCCACCCATACACCAGGAAGGAGCCACTACAATCCAGACCTCTATCAATATTAGCTGGAGTGCTACTGAGTCCCAGTCACACACCGGGAAAGAGCCAATTCAAGCTAGGGCTCTATTAATACCAGCTGGAGGAGTACTGAGTCCCACTCACACACCAGGAAAGAGCCAATTCAATCCAGACCAGTATTAATACCAGCTGGAGTAGGACTGAGTCCCACTCACACACCAGGAAAGAGCCAATGCAATCCAGACCACTACTTAATACCAGCTGGAGTGGTACTGAGTCCCATGCACACACCAGGAAAGAGCCACTTCAATCCAGACCTCTATTCATACCAGCTGGAGTGATACTGAGTCCCAATCACAGCAGGAAAGAGCCAATTCAATCCAGACCTCTTATTAATACCAGCTGGAGTGGTACTGAGTCCCACTCACACACCAGGAAAGAGCCACTTCAATCCAGACCTCTATTAATACCAGCTGGAGTGGTACTGAGTCCCACCCACACACCAGGAAAGAGCCACTTCAATCCAGACCTCTTATTAATACCAGCTGGAGTGGTACTGTGTCCCACGCACACACCAGGAAAGAGCCACTTCAATCCAGACCTATATCAATATCAGCAGGAGTGGTACTGAGTCCCAGTCACACACAGGGAAAGAGCCAGTTCAATCCAGACCTCTTCTTAATACCAGCTGGAGTGGTACTGTGTCCCACGCACACACCCGGAAAGAGCCACTTCAATCCAGACCTCTATCAATATCAGCTGGAGTGGTACTGAGTCCCAGTCACACACCGGGAAAGAGCCAATTCAAGCCAGGGCTCTATTAATACCAGCTGGAGGAGTACTGAGTCCCACTCACACACCAGGAAAGATCCAATTCAATCCAGACATCCATTAATACCAGCTGCAGTAGAACTGAGTCCCACTCACACACCAGGAAAGAGCCAATTCAATCCAGACCACTTCTTAATACCAGCTGGAGTGGTACTGATTCCCATGCACACACCAGGAAAGTGCCAATTCAATCCAGACCTCTTATTAATACCAGCTGGAGTGGTACTGAGTCCCACTCACAAACCAGGAAAGAGCCAATTCAATCCAGGCCTCTATTAATACCAGCTGGAGTGTTACTGAGTCCCACTCACACACCAGGAAAGAGCCACTTTAATCCATACCTCTATTAATACCAGCTGGAGTGGTACTGAGTCCCACTCATACACCAAGAAGGAGCCACTTCAATCCAGACCTCTATTAATACCAGCTGGAGTGTTACTGAGTCCCACTCACACACCAGGAAAGAGCCACTTTAATCCATACCTCTATTAATACCAGCTGGAGTGGTACTGAGTCCCACTCATACACCAAGAAGGAGCCACTTCAATCCAGACCTCTATTAATACCAGCTGGAGTGGTACTGAGTCCCAGTCACACACCGGGAAAGAGCCACTTCAATCCAGACCACTTCTTAATACCAGCTGGAGTGGTACTGAGTCCCACTCACACACCGGGAAAGAGCCACTTCAATCCAGACCACTTCTTAATACCAGCTGGAGTGGTTCTGAGTCCCATGCACACACCAGGAAAGAGCCAATTCAATCCAGACCTCTTATTAATACCAGCTGGAATGGTACTGAGTCCCACTCACACACCAAGAAAGAGCCAATTCAATCCAGGCCTCTATTAATACCAGCTGGAGTGTTACTGAGTCCCACTCACACACCAGGAAAGAGCCACTTCAATCCAGACCTCTATTAATACCAGCTGGAGAAGAACAGAGTCCCACGCACACAGCAGGAAAGAGCCACTTCAGTCCAGACCTCTATTAATACCAGCTGCAGTGTTACTGAGTCCCACTCACACACCAGGAAAGAGCCACTTCACTCCACACCTCTATTGATACCAGCTGGAGTGGGACTGAGTCCCACTCACACACCAGGGAAAGAGACAATTCAATCCAAGACTCTCTTAATACCAACTTGAGTAGAATTAACTCCCACTCACACACCAGGAAAGCGCCAATTCAATCCAGACCTCTATCAATACCAGCTGGAGTGGGACTGAGTCCCACTCACACACCAGAAAAGAGCCACTTCAATCCAGACCTCTATTGATACCAGCTGGAGTGGTACTGAGTCACACTCACACACCAGGAAAGAGACAATTCAATCCAAGACTCTCTTAATACCAGCTTGAGTAGAATTAACTCCCAATCACACACCAGGCAAGCGCCAATTCAATCCAGACCTCTACCAATACCAGCTGGAGTGGTACTGAGTCCCACTCACACACCAGGAAAGAGCCACTTCAATCTAGACCTCTGCTAATCCCAGCTGGAGTGGTATTGAGTCCAACCCACACACCAGGAAAGAGCCACTTCAATCCAGACCTCTATTAATACCAGCTGGAGTGGTACTGAGTTCCACTCACACACCAGGAAAGAGCCACTTCAATCCAGACCTCTGCTAATCCCAGCTGGAGTGGTATTGAGTCCAACCCACACACCAGGAAAGAGCCACTTCAATCCAGACCTCTATTAATACCAGCTGGATTGGTACTGAGTCCCACTCATACACCAGGAAGGAGCCACTTCAATCCAGACCGCTATCAATATCAGCTGGAGTGGTACTGAGTCCCAGTCACACACCGGGAAAGAGCCAATTCAAGCCAGGGCTCTATTAATACCAGCTGGAGGAGTACTGAGTCCCACTCACACACCAGGAAAGTGCCACTTCTATCCAGACCTCTATTAATACCAGCTGGAGTGGTACGGAGTCCCACTCACACACCAGGAAAGAGCCACTTCAATCCAGACATCTACTAATACCAGCTGGAGTGGTACTGAGTCCCACTCACACACCAGGAAAGAGCCACTTCAATCCAGACATCTATTAATACCAGCTGTAGTGTTAATGAGTCCCTCTCAAACACCAGTAAAGAGCCACTTCAATCCAGACCTCTATTAATACCAGCTGTAGTGTTAATGAGTCCCTCTCAAACACCAGGAAAGAGCCACTTCAATCCAGACATCTACTAATACCAGCTGGAGTGGTACTGAGTCCCACTCACACACCAGGAAAGAGCCACTTCAATCCAGACATCTACTAATACCAGCTGGAGTGGTACGGAGTCCCACTCACACACCAGGAAAGAGCCACTTCAATCCAGACATCTACTAATACCAGCTGGAGTGGTACTGAGTCCCACTCACACACCAGGAAAGAGACAATTCAATCCAAGACTCTATTAATACCAGCTTGAGTAGAATTAAATCCCACTCACACACCAGGAAAGCGTGAATTCAATCCAGACCTCCATCAATAAAAGCTGGAGTGGTACTGAGTCCCACTCACACACCAGGAAAGAGACACTTCAATCCAGACCTCTATTAATACCAGCTGGAGTGGTACTGAGTCCCACCCACGCACCAGGAAAGAGCAACTTCAATCCAGACCTCTATTAATACCAGCTGGAGTGGTTCTGAGTCCCACCCATACAGCAGGAAGGAGCCTCTTCAATCCAGACCTCTATCAATATTAGCTGGAGTGCTACTGAGTCCCAGTCACACACCGGGAAAGAGCCAATTCAAGCCAGGGCTCTATTAATACCAGCTGGAGGAGTACTGAGCCCCACTCACACACCAGTAAAGAGCCAATTCAATCCAGACCTCTATTAATACCAGCTGGAGTAGGACTGAGTCCCACTCACACACCAGGAAAGAGGCAATGCAATCCAGACCACTTCTTAATACCAGCTGGAGTGGTACTGAGTCCCATGCACACACCAGGAAAGAGCCACTTCAATCCAGACCTCTATTACTACCAGCTGGAGTGATACTGAGTCCCAATCACAGCAGGAAAGAGCCAATTCAATCCAGACCTCTCATTAATACCAGCTGGAGTGGTACTGAGTCCCACTCACACACCAGGAAAGAGCCACTTCAATCCAGACCTCTATTAATACCAGCTGGAGTGGTACTGAGTCCCACCCACACACCAGGAAAGAGCCACTTCAATCCAGACCTCTATTAATACCAGCTGGAGTGGTACTGAGTCCCACCCCTACACCAGGAAGGAGCCACTTCAATCCAGACCTCTATCAATATTAGCTGGAGTGCTACTGAGTCCCAGTCACACACCGGGAAAGAGCCAATTCAAGCCAGGGCTCTATTAATACCAGCTGGAGTGATACTGAGTCCCAATCACACCAGGAAACAGCCAATACAATCCAGACCTCTTATTAATACCAGCTGGAGTGGTACTGAGTCCCACTCAAACACCAGGAAACAGCGACTTCAATCCAGACCTCTATTGATACCAGCTGTAGTGTTAATGAGTCCCTCTCAAACACCAGGAAAGAGCCACTTCAATCCAGACCTCTACTCATACCAGCTTGAGTAGAATTAACTCCCACTCACACACCAGGAAAGCGCCAATTCAATCCAGACCTCTATCAATACCAGCTGGAGTGGTACTGAGTCCCACTCATGCACCAGGAAGGAGCCACATCAATCCAGACCTCTATCAATATCAGCTGGAGTGGTACTGAGTCCCAGTCACACACCGGGAAAGAGCCAATTCAAGCCAGGGCTCTATTAATACCAGCTGGAGGAGTACTGAGTCCCACTCACACACCAGGAAAGAGCCACTTCAATCCAGACCTCTATTAATACCAGCTGGAGTGGTACGGAGTCCCACTCACACACCAGGAAAGAGCCAATTCAATCCAGACCTCTGTTAATACCAGCTGCAGTTGAACTGAGTCTCACTCACACACCAGGAAAGAGCCATTTCAATCCAGACCTCAATTAATACCAGCTGGAGTGGAACTGAGTCCCACTCACACACCAGGAAAGAGCCACTTCAATCCAGACCTCTATTAATACCAGCTGAAGTGTTACTGAGTCCCACTCACAAACCAGGAAAGTGCCACTTCAATCCAGACCTCTATTAATACCAGCTGGAGTGGTACTGAGTCCCACTTGCACAGCAGGAAAGACCCACTGCAATCCAGACATCTACTGAATCCAGCTGGAGAGGTACTGAGTCCCACTCACACACCAGGAAAGAGCCACTTCAATCCTGACATCTATTAATACCAGCTGTAGTGTTAATGAGTCCCTCTCAAACATCAGGAAAGAGCCACTTCAATCCAGACCTCTACTAATACCAGCTGGAGTGGTACTGAGTCCCACTCACGCACCAGGAAAGAGACAATTCAATCCAGACCTCTATTAATACCAGCTGGAGTGGTACTGAGTCCCACCCACACACCAGGAAAGAGCCACTTCAATCCAGACCTCTATTAATACCAGCTGGAGTAGAACTGAGTACCACTCACACACCAGGAAAGAGCCAATGCAATCCAGACCACTTCTTAATACCAGCTGGAGTGGTACTGAGTCCCATGCACACACCAGGAAAGAGCCTCTTCAATCCAGACCTCTATTAATACCAGCTGGAGTGATACTGATTCCCAATCACACCAGGAAAGAGCCAATTCAATCCAGACCTCTATCAATAAAAGCTGGAGTGGTACTGAGTCCCACTCACACACCAGGAAAGAGCCACTTCAATCCAGACCTCTATTAATACCAGCTGGAGTGGTACTGAGTCCCACCCACACACCAGGAAAGAGCCACTTCAATCCAGACCTCTATTAATACCAGCTGGAGTAGAACTGAGTACCACTCACACACCAGGAAAGAGCCAATGCAATCCAGACCACTTCTTAATACCAGCTGGAGTGGTACTGAGTCCCATGCACACACCAGGAAAGAGCCTCTTCAATCCAGACCTCTATTAATACCAGCTGGAGTGATACTGAGTCCCAATCACACCAGGAAAGAGCCAATTCAATCCAGACCTCTTCTTAATAGCAGCTGGAGTGGTACGGAGTCCCACTCACACACCTGGAAAGAGCCACTTCAATCCACACCTCTATTAATACCAGCTGGAGTGGTACTGAGTCCCACCCATACACCAGGAAGGAGCCACTTCAATCCAGACCTCTATCAATATTAGCTGGAGTGCTACTGAGTCCCAGTCACACACCGGGAAAGAGCCAATTCAAGCCAGGGCTCTATTAATATCAGCTGGACGAGTACTGAGTCCCACATACACAACAGGAAAGAGCCACTTCTATCCAGACCTCTATTAATACCAGCTGGAGTAGAACTGAGTCCCACTCACACACCAGGAAAGAGCCAATGCAATCCAGACCACTTCTTAATACCAGCTGGAGTGGTACTGAGTCCCATGCACACACCAGGAAAGAGCCACTTCAATCCAGACCTCTATTAATACCAGCTGGAGTGATACTGAGTCCCAATCACACCAGGAAAGAGCCAATTCAATCCAGACCTCTTATTAATACCAGCTGGAGTAGTACTGAGTCTCACTCACACACCAGGAAAGAGCCACTTCAATCCAGACCTCTATTGATACCAGCTGTAGTGTTAATGAGTCCCTCTCAAACACCAGGAAAGAGCCACTTCAATCCAGACCTCTAGTCATACCACCTTGAGTAGAATTAACTCCCACTCACACACCAGGAAAGCGCCAATTCAATCCAGACCTCTATCAATACCAGCTGGAGTGGTACTGAGTCCCACTCACACACCAGGAAAGAGCCACTTCAATCCAGACCTCTGTTAATACAGCTTAATTGGTACTGAGTCCCACTCATACACCAGGAAGGAGCCACATCAATCCAGACCTCTATCAATATCAGCTGGAGTGGTACTGAGTCCCAGTCACAAACCGGGAAAGAGCCAATTCAAGCCAGGGCTATATTAATACCAGCTGGAGGAGTACTGAGTCCCACTCACACACCAGGAAAGAGCCAATTCAATCCAGACCTCTATTAATACCAGCTGGAGTAGGACTGAGTCCCACTCACACACCAGGATAGAGCCAATGCAATCCAGACCACTTCTTAATACCAGCTGGAGTGGTACTGAGTCCCATGCACACACCAGGAAAGAGCCACTTCAATCCAGAGCTCTATTAATACCAGCTGGAGTGATACCGAGTCCCAATCACAGCAGGAAAGAGCCAATTCAATCCAGACCTCTTATTAATACCAGCTGGAGTGGTACTGAGTCCCACTCACACACCAGGAAAGAGCCACTTCAATCCAGACCTCTATTAATACCAGCTGGAGTGGTACTGAGTCCCACCCACACACCAGTAAAGAGCCACTTCAATCCAGACCTCTATTAATACCAGCTGGAGTGGTACTGAGTCCCACCCATACACCAGGAAGGAGCCACTTCAATCCAGACCTCTATCAATATTAGCTGGAGTGCTGCTGAGTCCCAGTCAAACACCGGGAAAGAGCCAATTCAAGCCAGGGCTCTATTAATACCAGCTGGAGTGATACTGAGTCCCAATCACATAAGGAAAGAGCCAATACAATCCAGACCTCTTATTAATACCAGCTGGAGTGGTACTGAGTCCCACTCACACACCAGGAAAGAGCCACTTCAATCCAGACCTCTATTGATACCAGCTGTAGTGTTAATGAGTCCCTCTCAAACACCAGGAAAGAGCCACTTCAATCCAGACCTCTACTCATACCAGCTTGAGGAGAATTAACTCCCACTCACACACCAGGAAAGCGCCAATTCAATCCAGACCTCTATCAATAGCAGCTGGAGTCTTACTGAGTCCCACTCACACACCAGGAAATAGCCACTTCAATCCAGACCTCTGTTAATCCCAGCTGGAGTGGTACTGTGTCCCACCCATACACCAGGAAAGAGCGACTTCAATCCAGACATCTATTAATACCAGCTGAATTGGTACTGAGTCCCACTCATGCACCAGGAAGGAGCCACATCAATCCAGACCTCTATCAATATCAGCTGGAGTGGTACTGAGTCCCAGTCACACACCGGGAAAGAGCCAATTCAAGCCAGGGCTCTATTAATACCAGCTGGAGGAGTACTGAGTCCCACTCACACACCAGGAAAGAGCCACTTCAATCCAGACCTCTATTACTACCAGCTGGAGTGGTACGGAGTCCCACTCACACACCAGGAAAGAGCCAATTCAATCCAGACCTCAATTAATACCAGCTGGAGTGGAACTGAGTCCCACTCACACACCAGGAAAGAGCCACTTCAATCCAGACCTCTATTAATACCAGCTGAAGTGTTACTGAGTCCCACTCACAAACCAGGAAAGTGCCACTTCAATCCAGACCTCTATTAATACCAGCTGGAGTGGTACTGTGTCCCACTTGCACACCAGGAAGGAGCCACTGCAATCCAGACATCTATTGAATCCAACTGGAGAGGTACTGAGTCCCACTCACACACCAGGAAAGAGCCACTTCAATCCAGACATCTATTAATACCAGCTGTAGTGTTAATGAGTCCCTCTCAAACACCACGATAGTGCCACTTCAATCCGGACCTCTACTAATACCAGCTGGAGAGGTACTGAGTCCCACTCACACACCAGGAAAGTGACAATTCAATCCAAGACTCTATTAATACCAGCTTGAGTAGAATTAAATCCCACTCAAACACCAGGAAAGCGCCAATTCAATCCAGACCTCTATCAATAAAAGCTAGAGTGGTACTGAGTCCCACTCACACACCAGGAAAGAGCCACTTCAATCCAGACCTCTATTAATACCAGCTGGAGTGGTACTGAGTCCCACCCACACACCAGGAAAGAGCCACTTCAATCCAGACCTCTATTAATACCAGCTGGAGTGGTACTGAGTCCCACCCATACACCAGGAAGGAGCCACTTCAATCCAGACCTCTATCAATATTAGCTGGAGTGCTACTGAGTCCCAGTCACACACCGGGAAAGAGCCAATTCAAGCCAGGGCTCTGTTAATGCCAGCTGGAGGAGTACTGAGTCCCACTCACACACCAGGAAAGAGCCAATTCAATCCAGACCTCTATTAATACCAGCTGGAGTAGAACTGAGTACCACTCACACACCAGGAAAAGAGCCAATGCAATCCAGACCACTTCTTAATACCAGCTGGAGTGGTACTGAGTCCCATGCACATACCAGGAAAGAGCCACTTCAATCCAGACCTCTATTAATACCAGCTGGAGTGATACTGAGTCCCAATCACACCAGGAAAGAGCCAATTCAATCCAGACCTCTTATTAATAGCAGCTGGAGTGGTACGGAGTCCCACTCACACACCAGGAAAGAGCCACTTCAATCCAGACCTCTATTAATACCAGCTGGAGTGGTACTGAGTCCCACCCACACACCAGGAAAGAGCCACTTCAATCCAGACCTCTATTAATACCAGCTGGAGTGGTACTGAGTCCCACCCATACACCAGGAAGGAGCCACTTCAATCCAGACCTCTATCAATATTAGCTGGAGTGCTACTGAGTCCCAGTCACACACCGGGAAAGAGCCAATTCAAGCCAGGGCTCTATTAATATCAGCTGGACGAGTACTGAGTCCCACTCACACAACAGGAAAGAGCCAATTCAATCCAGACCTCTATTAATACCAGCTGGAGTAGAACTGAGTCCCACTCACACACCAGGAAAGAGCCAATGCAATCCAGACCACTATTAATACCAGCTGGAGTGATACTGAGTCCCAATCACACCAGGAAAGAGCCAATTCAATCCAGACCCCTTATTAATACCAGCTGGAGTGGCACTGAGTCCCACTCACACACCAGGAAAGAGCCACTTCAATCCAGACCTCTATTGATACCAGCTGTAGTGTTAATGAGTCCCTCTCAAACACCAGGAAAGAGCCACTTCAATCCAAACCTCTACTCATACCATCTTGAGTAGAATTAACTCCCACTCACACACCAGGAAAGCGCCAATTCAATCCAGACCTCTATCAATACCAGCTGGAGTGGTACTGAGTCCCACTCACACACCAGGAAAGAGCCACTTCAATCCAGACCTCTGTTAATAACAGCTTAATTGGTACTGAGTCCCACTCATACACCAGGAAGGAGCCACATCAATCCAGACCTCTATCAATATCAGCTGGAGTGGTACTGAGTCCCAGTCACAAACCGGGAAAGAGCCAATTCAAGCCAGGGCTATATTAATACCAGCTGGAGGAGTACTGAGTCCCACTCACACATCAGGAAAGAGCCACTTCAATCCAGACCTCTATTAATACCAGCTGGAGTGGTACTGAGTCCCACACACACACCAGGAAAGAGCCAATTCAATCCAGACCTCTATTAATAACAGCTGGAGTGGAACTGAGTCCCATTCACACACCAGGAAAGAGCCAATTCAATCCAGACCTCTATTAATACCAGCTGGAGTGGTACTGAGTCCCACCCATACACCAGGAAGGAGCCACTTCAATCCAGACCTCTATCAATATTAGCTGGAGTGCTACTGAGTCCCAGTCACACACCGGGAAAGAGCCAATTCAAGCCAGGGCTCTATTAATATCAGCTGGACGAGTACTGAGTCCCACTCAAACAACAGGAAAGAGCCAATTCAATCCAGACCTCTATTAATACCAGCTGGAGTAGAACTGAGTCCCACTCACGCACCAGGAAAGAGCCAATGCAATCCAGACCACTATTAATACCAGCTGGAGTGATACTGAGTCCCAATCACACCAGGAAAGAGCCAATTCAATCCAGACCCCTTATTAATACCAGCTGGAGTGGCACTGAGTCCCACTCACACACCAGGAAAGAGCCACTTCAATCCAGACCTCTATTGATACCAGCTGTAGTGTTAATGAGTCCCTCTCAAACACCAGGAAAGAGCCACTTCAATCCAGACCTCTACTCATACCAACTTGAGTAGAATTAACTCCCACTCACACACCAGGAAAGCGCCAATTCAATCCAGACCTCTATCAATACCAGCTGGAGTGGTACTGAGTCCCACTCACACACCAGGAAAGAGCCACTTCAATCCAGACCTCTGTTAATAACAGCTTAATTGGTACTGAGTCCCACTCATACACCAGGAAGGAGCCACATCAATCCAGACCTCTATCAATATCAGCTGGAGTGGTACTGAGTCCCAGTCACAAACCGGGAAAGAGCCAATTCAAGCCAGGTCTATATTAATACCAGCTGGAGGAGTACTGAGTCCCACTCACACATCAGGAAAGAGCCACTTCAATCCAGACCTCTATTAATACCAGCTGGAGTGGTACTGAGTCCCACACACACACCAGGAAAGAGCCAATTCAATCCAGACCTCTATTAATACCAGCTGGAGTGGAACTGAGTCCCATTCACACACCAGGAAAGAGCCAATTCAATCCAGACCTCTTCTTAATACCAGCTGGAGTGGTACTGTGTCCCACGCACACACCAGGAAAGAGCCACTTCAATGCAGAACTCTATCAATATCAGCTGGAGTGGCACTGAGTCCCAGTCACACACCGGGAAAGAGCCAATTTAAGCCAGGGCTCTATTAATACCAGCTGGAGTAGTACTGAGTCCCACTCACACACCAAGAAAGAGCCAATTCAATCCAGACCTCTATTAATACCAGCTGGAGTAGAACTGAGTCCCACTCACACACCAGGAAAGAGCCAATTCAATCCAGACCACTTCTTAATACCAGCTGGAGTGGTACTGATTCCCATGCACACACCAGGAAAGAGCCACTTCAATCCAGACCTCTATTAATACCAGCTGGAGTGATACTGAGTCCCAATCACACCAGGAAAGAGCCAATTCAATCCAGACCTCTTATTAATACCAGCTGGAGTAGTACGGAGTCCCACTCACACACCAGGAAAGAGCCAATTCAATCCAGGCCTCTATTAATACCAGCTGGAGTGTTACTGAGTCCCACTCACACACCAGGAAAGAGCCACTTCAATCCAGACCTCTATAAATACCAGCTGGAGTGTTACTGAGTCCCACTCACACACCAGGAAAGCGCCAATTCAATCCAGACCTCTATCAATACCAGCTGGAGTGGTACTGAGTCCCACTCACACACCAGGAAATAGCCACTTCAATCCAGACCTCTGTTAATCCCAGCTGGAGTGGTACTGTGTCCCACCCATACACCAGGAAAGAGCGACTTCAATCCAGACATCTATTAATACCAGCTGAATTGGTACTGAGTCCCACTCATGCACCAGGAAGGAGCCACATCAATCCAGACCTCTATCAATATCAGCTGGAGTGGTACTGAGTCCCAGTCACACACCGGGAAAGAGCCAATTCAAGCCAGGGCTCTATTAATACCAGCTGGAGGAGTACTGAGTCCCACTCACACACCATGAAAGAGCCACTTCAATCCAGACCTCTATTAATACCAGCTGGAGTGGTACGGAGTCCCACTCACACACCAGGAAAGAGCCAATTCAATCCAGACCTCTGTTAATACCAGCTGGCGTTGAACTGAGTCCCACTCACACACCAGGAAAGAGCCAATTCAATCCAGACCTCTATTAATACCAGCTGGAGTAGAACTGAGTCCCACTCACACACCAGGAAAGAGCCAATGCAATCCAGACCACTATTAATACCAGCTGGAGTGATGCTGAGTCCCAATCACACCAGGAAAGAGCCAATTCAATCCAGACCCCTTATTAATACCAGCTGGAGTGGCACTGAGTCCCACTCACACACCAGGAAAGAGCCACTTCAATCCAGACCTCTATTGATACCAGCTGTAGTGTTAATGAGTCCCTCTCAAACACCAGGAAAGAGCCACTTCAATCCAGACCTCTACTCATACCATCTTGAGTAGAATTAACTCCCACTCACACACCAGGAAAGCGCCAATTCAATCCAGACCTCTATCAATACCAGCTGGAGTGGTACTGAGTCCCACTCACACACCAGGAAAGAGCCACTTCAATCCAGACCTCTGTTAATAACAGCTTAATTGATACTGAGTCCCACTCATACACCAGGAAGGAGCCACATCAATCCAGACCTCTATCAATATCAGCTGGAGTGGTACTGAGTCCCAGTCACAAACCGGGAAAGAGCCAATTCAAGCCAGGGCTATATTAATACCAGCTTGAGGAGTACTGAGTCCCACTCACACATCAGGAAAGAGCCACTTCAATCCAGACCTCTATTAATACCAGCTGGAGTGGTACTGAGTCCCACACACACACCAGGAAAGAGCCAATTCAATCCAGACCTCTATTAATACCAGCTGGAGTGGAACTGAGTCCCATTCACACACCAGGAAAGAGCCAATTCAATCCAGACCTCTATTAATACCAGCTGGAGTGGTACTGCGTCCCACCCATACACCAGGAAGGAGCCACTTCAATCCAGACCTCTATCAATATTAGCTGGAGTGCTACTGAGTCCCAGTCACACACCGGGAAAGAGCCAATTCAAGCCAGGGCTCTATTAATATCAGCTGGACGAGTACTGAGTCCCACTCACACAACAGGAAAGAGCCAATTCAATCCAGACCTCTATTAATACCAGCTGGAGTAGAACTGAGTCCCACTCACGCACCAGGAAAGAGCCAATGCAATCCAGACCACTATTAATACCAGCTGGAGTGATACTGAGTCCCAATCACACCAGGAAAGAGACAATTCAATCCAGACCCCTTATTAATACCAGCTGGAGTGGCACTGAGTCCCACTCACACACCAGGAAAGAGCCAATTCAATCCAGACCTCTTCTTAATACCAGCTGGAGTGGTACTGTGTCCCACGCACACACCAGGAAAGAGCCACTTCAATCCAGACCTCTATCAATATCAGCTGGAGTGGCACTGAGTCCCAGTCACACACCGGGAAAGAGCCAATTTAAGCCAGGGCTCTATTAATACCAGCTGGAGTAGTACTGAGTCCCACTCACACACCAAGAAAGAGCCAATTCAATCCAGACCTCTATTAATACCAGCTGGAGTAGAACTGAGTCCCACTCACACACCAGGAAAGAGCCAATTCAATCCAGACCACTTCTTAATACCAGCTGGAGTGGTACTGATTCCCATGCACACACCAGGAAAGAGCCACTTCAATCCAGACCTCTATTAATACCAGCTGGAGTGATACTGAGTCCCAATCACACCAGGAAAGAGCCAATTCAATCCAGACCTCTTAGTAATACCAGCTGGAGTAGTACGGAGTCCCACTCACACACCAGGAAAGCGCCAATTCAATCCAGGCCTCTATTAATACCAGCTGGAGTGTTACTGAGTCCCACTCACACACCAGGAAAGAGCCACTTCAATCCAGACCTCTATAAATACCAGCTGGAGTGTTACTGAGTCCCACTCATGCACCAGGAAGGAGCCACATCAATCCAGACCTCTATCAATATCAGCTGGAGTGGTACTGAGTGCCAGTCACACACCGGGAAAGAGCCAATTCAAGCCAGGGCTCTATTAATACCAGCTGGAGGAGTACTGAGTCCCACTCACACACCATGAAAGAGCCACTTCAATCCAGACCACTTCTTAATACCAGCTGGAGTGGTACGGAGTCCCACTCACACACCAGGAAAGAGCCAATTCAATCCAGACCTCTGTTAATACCAGCTGGAGTTGAACTGAGTCCTACTCACACACCAGGAACGAGCCAATTCAATCCAGACCTCAATTAATACCAGCTGGAGTGGAACTGAGTCCCAATCACACCAGGAAAGAGCCAATTCAATCCAGACCTCTTATTAATACCAGCTGGAGTAGTACGGAGTCCCACTCACACACCAGGAAAGAGCCAATTCAATCCAGGCCTCTATTAATACCAGCTGGAGTGTTACTGAGTCCCACTCACACACCAGGAAAGAGCCACTTCAATCCAGACCTCTATAAATACCAGCTGGAGTGTTACTGAGTCCCACTCACACACCAGGAAAGCGCCAATTCAATCCAGACCTCTATCAATACCAGCTGGAGTGGTACTGAGTCCCACTCACACACCAGGAAATAGCCACTTCAATCCAGACCTCTGTTAATCCCAGCTGGAGTGGTACTGTGTCCCACCCATACACCAGGAAAGAGCGACTTCAATCCAGACATCTATTAATACCAGCTGAATTGGTACTGAGTCCCACTCATGCACCAGGAAGGAGCCACATCAATCCAGACCTCTATCAATATCAGCTGGAGTGGTACTGAGTCCCAGTCACACACCGGGAAAGAGCCAATTCAAGCCAGGGCTCTATTAATACCAGCTGGAGGAGTACTGAGTCCCACTCACACACCATGAAAGAGCCACTTCAATCCAGACCTCTATTAATACCAGCTGGAGTGGTACGGAGTCCCACTCACACACCAGGAAAGAGCCAATTCAATCCAGACCTCTGTTAATACCAGCTGGCGTTGAACTGAGTCCCACTCACACACCAGGAAAGAGCCAATTCAATCCAGACCTCTATTAATACCAGCTGGAGTAGAACTGAGTCCCACTCACACACCAGGAAAGAGCCAATGCAATCCAGACCACTATTAATACCAGCTGGAGTGATGCTGAGTCCCAATCACACCAGGAAAGAGCCAATTCAATCCAGACCCCTTATTAATACCAGCTGGAGTGGCACTGAGTCCCACTCACACACCAGGAAAGAGCCACTTCAATCCAGACCTCTATTGATACCAGCTGTAGTGTTAATGAGTCCCTCTCAAACACCAGGAAAGAGCCACTTCAATCCAGACCTCTACTCATACCATCTTGAGTAGAATTAACTCCCACTCACACACCAGGAAAGCGCCAATTCAATCCAGACCTCTATCAATACCAGCTGGAGTGGTACTGAGTCCCACTCACACACCAGGAAAGAGCCACTTCAATCCAGACCTCTGTTAATAACAGCTTAATTGATACTGAGTCCCACTCATACACCAGGAAGGAGCCACATCAATCCAGACCTCTATCAATATCAGCTGGAGTGGTACTGAGTCCCAGTCACAAACCGGGAAAGAGCCAATTCAAGCCAGGGCTATATTAATACCAGCTTGAGGAGTACTGAGTCCCACTCACACATCAGGAAAGAGCCACTTCAATCCAGACCTCTATTAATACCAGCTGGAGTGGTACTGAGTCCCACACACACACCAGGAAAGAGCCAATTCAATCCAGACCTCTATTAATACCAGCTGGAGTGGAACTGAGTCCCATTCACACACCAGGAAAGAGCCAATTCAATCCAGACCTCTATTAATACCAGCTGGAGTGGTACTGCGTCCCACCCATACACCAGGAAGGAGCCACTTCAATCCAGACCTCTATCAATATTAGCTGGAGTGCTACTGAGTCCCAGTCACACACCGGGAAAGAGCCAATTCAAGCCAGGGCTCTATTAATATCAGCTGGACGAGTACTGAGTCCCACTCACACAACAGGAAAGAGCCAATTCAATCCAGACCTCTATTAATACCAGCTGGAGTAGAACTGAGTCCCACTCACGCACCAGGAAAGAGCCAATGCAATCCAGACCACTATTAATACCAGCTGGAGTGATACTGAGTCCCAATCACACCAGGAAAGAGACAATTCAATCCAGACCCCTTATTAATACCAGCTGGAGTGGCACTGAGTCCCACTCACACACCAGGAAAGAGCCAATTCAATCCAGACCTCTTCTTAATACCAGCTGGAGTGGTACTGTGTCCCACGCACACACCAGGAAAGAGCCACTTCAATCCAGACCTCTATCAATATCAGCTGGAGTGGCACTGAGTCCCAGTCACACACCGGGAAAGAGCCAATTTAAGCCAGGGCTCTATTAATACCAGCTGGAGTAGTACTGAGTCCCACTCACACACCAAGAAAGAGCCAATTCAATCCAGACCTCTATTAATACCAGCTGGAGTAGAACTGAGTCCCACTCACACACCAGGAAAGAGCCAATTCAATCCAGACCACTTCTTAATACCAGCTGGAGTGGTACTGATTCCCATGCACACACCAGGAAAGAGCCACTTCAATCCAGACCTCTATTAATACCAGCTGGAGTGATACTGAGTCCCAATCACACCAGGAAAGAGCCAATTCAATCCAGACCTCTTAGTAATACCAGCTGGAGTAGTACGGAGTCCCACTCACACACCAGGAAAGCGCCAATTCAATCCAGGCCTCTATTAATACCAGCTGGAGTGTTACTGAGTCCCACTCACACACCAGGAAAGAGCCACTTCAATCCAGACCTCTATAAATACCAGCTGGAGTGTTACTGAGTCCCACTCATGCACCAGGAAGGAGCCACATCAATCCAGACCTCTATCAATATCAGCTGGAGTGGTACTGAGTGCCAGTCACACACCGGGAAAGAGCCAATTCAAGCCAGGGCTCTATTAATACCAGCTGGAGGAGTACTGAGTCCCACTCACACACCATGAAAGAGCCACTTCAATCCAGACCACTTCTTAATACCAGCTGGAGTGGTACGGAGTCCCACTCACACACCAGGAAAGAGCCAATTCAATCCAGACCTCTGTTAATACCAGCTGGAGTTGAACTGAGTCCTACTCACACACCAGGAACGAGCCAATTCAATCCAGACCTCAATTAATACCAGCTGGAGTGGAACTGAGTCCCACTCACACACCAGGAAAGAGCCACTTCAATCCAGACCTCTATTAATACCAGCTGAAGTGTTACTGAGTCCCACTCACAAACCAGGAAAGTGCCACTTCAATCCAGACCTCTATTAATACCAGCTGGAGTGGTACTGAGTCCCACTTGCACACCAGGAAAGAGCCACTGCAATCCAGACATCTATAGAATCCAGCTGGAGAGGTACTGAGTCCCACTCACACACCAGGAAAGAGCCACTTCAATCCAGACATCTATTAATACCAGCTGTAGTGTTAATGAGTCCCTCTCAAACACCAGGAAAGAGCCACTTCAATCCAGACATCTACTAATACCAGCTGGAGTGGTACTGAGTCCCACTCACACACCAGAAAAGAGACAATTCAATCCAAGACTCTTTTAATACCAGCTTGAGTAGAATTAAATCCCACTCACACACCAGGAAAGCGCCAATTCAATCCAGACCTCTATCAATAAAAGCTGGAGTGGTACTGAGTCCCATGCACATACCAGGAAAGAGCCACTTCAATCCAGACCTCTATTAATACCAGCTGGAGTGATACTGAGTCCCAAACGCACCAGGAAAGAGCCAATTCAATCCAGACCTCTTATTAATAGCAGCTGGAGTGGTACGGAGTCCCACTCACACACCTGGAAAGAGCCACTTCAATCCAGACCTATATTAATACCAGCTGGAGTGGTACTGAGTCCCACCCACACACCAGGAAAGAGCCACTTCAATCCAGACCTCTATTAATACCAGCTGGAGTGGTACTGGGTCCCACCCATACACCAGGAAGGAGCCACTTCAATCCAGACCTCTATCAATATTAGCTGGAGTGCTACTGAGTCCCAGTCACACACCGGGAAAGAGCCAATTCAAGCCAGGGCTCTATTAATATCAGCTGGACGAGTACTGAGTCCCACTCACACAACAGGAAAGAGCCAATTCAATCCAGACCTCTATTAATACCAGCTGGAGTAGAACTGAGTCCCACTCACACACCAGGAAAGAGCCACTTCAATCCAGACCACTTCTTAATACCAGCTGGAGTGGTACTGAGTCCCATGCACACACCAGGAAAGAGCCACTTCAATCCAGACCTCTATTAATACCAGCTGGAGTGATACTGAGTCCCAATCACACCAGGAAAGAGCCAATTCAATCCAGACCCCTTATTAATACCAGCTGGAGTGGTACTGAGTCCCACTCACACACCAGGAAAGAGCCACTTCAATCCAGACCTCTATTGATACCAGCTGTAGTGTTAATGAGTCCCTCTCAAACACCAGGAAAGAGCCACTTCAATCCAGACCTCTGCTCATACCATCTTGAGTAGAATTCACTCCCACTCACACACCAGGAAAGGGCCAATTCAATCCAGACCTCTATCAATACCAGCTGGAGTGGTACTGAGTCCCACTCACAGACCAGGAAAGAGCCACTTCAATCCAGACCTCTGTTAATACCAGCTTAATTGGTACTGAGTCCCACTCATACACCAGGAAGGAGCCACATCAATCCAGACCTCTATCAATATCAGCTGGAGTGGTACTGATTCCCAGTCATAAACCGGGAAAGAGCCAATTCAAGCCAGGGCTATATTAATACCAGCTGGAGGAGTACTGAGTCCCACTCACACACCAGGAAAGAGCCACTTCAATCCAGACCTCTATTAATACCAGCTGGAGTGGTACTGAGTCCCACACACACACCAGGAAAGAGCCAATACAATCCAGACCTCTATTAATACCAGCTGGAGTGGAACTGAGTCCCATTCACACACCAGGAAATAGCCAATTCAATCCAGACCTCTTCTTAATACCAGCTGGAGTGGTACTGTGTCCCACGCACACACCAGGAAAGAGCCACTTCAATCCAGACCTCTATCAATATCAGCTGGAGTGGCACTGAGTCCCAGTCACACACCGGGAAAGAGCCAATTTAAGCCAGGGCTCTATTAATACCAGCTGGAGTAGTACTGAGTCCCACTCACACACCAAGAAAGAGCCAATTCAATCCAGACCTCTATTAATACCAGCTGGAGTAGAACTGAGTCCCACTCACACACCAGGAAAGAGCCAATTCAATCCAGACCACTTCTTAATACCAGCTGGAGTGGTACTGATTCCCATGCACACACCAGGAAAGAGCCACTTCAATCCAGACCTCTATTAATACCAGCTGGAGTGATACTGAGTCCCAATCACACCAGGAAAGAGCCAATTCAATCCAGACCTCTTATTAATACCAGCTGGAGTGGTACGGAGTCCCACTCACACACCAGGAAAGAGCCAATTCAATCCAGGCCTCTATTAATACCAGCTGGAGAGTTACTGAGTCCCACTCACACACCAGGAAAGAGCCAGTTCAATCCAGACCTCTATTAATACCAGCTGGAGAAGAACTGAGTCCTACTCAAACAGCAGGAAAGAGCCACTTCAATCCAGACCTCTATTTATACCAGCTGCAGTGTTACTGAGTCCCACTCACACACCAGGAAAGCGCCAATTCAATCCAGACCTCTATCAATACTAGCTGGAGTGGTACTGAGTCTCACTCACACACCAGGAAAGAGCCACTTCAATCCAGACCTCTATTGACACCAGCTGGAGTGGTACTGAGTCACACTCACACACCAGAAAAGAGACAATTGAATCCAAGACTCTCTTAATACCAGCTTGAGTAGAATTAACTCCCACTCACACACCAGGAAAGCGCCAATTCAACCCAGAACTCTATCAATACCAGCTGGAGTGGTACTGAGTCCCACCCACACACCAGGAAAGAGCCACTTCAATCCAGACCTCTATTAATACCAGCTGGATTGTTACTGAGTCCCACTCATACACCAGGAAGGAGCCACTTCAATCCAGATCGCTATCAATATCAGCTGGAGTGGTACTGAGTCCCAGTCACACACCGTGAAAGAGCCAATTCAAGCCAGGGCTCTATTAATACCAGCTGGAGGAGTACTTAGTCCAACTCACACACCAGGAAAGAGCCACTTCAAACCAGACCTCTATTAATACCAGCTGGAGTGGTACTGAGTCCCACTCACACACCAGGAAAGAGCCAGTTCAATCCAGACCTCTATTAATACCAGCTGGAGTGGTACTGAGTCCCACTCACACACCAGGAAAGAGCCAGTTCAATCCAGACCTCTGTTAATACCAGCTGGAGTGGAACTGAGTCCTACTCACACACCAGGAAAGAGCCACTTCAATCCAGACCTCTATTAATACCAGCTGGAGTGGTACTGAGTCCCACTCACACAGCAGGAAAGAGCCACATCAATCCAGACCTCTATTAATACCAGCTGGATTGGTACTGAGTTCCACATGCACACCAGGAAAGAGCCACTGCAATCCAGACATCTATTGATAACAGCTGGAGTGGTAATGAGTCCACCTCACAAACCAGGAAAGAGCCACTTCAATCCAGACATCTATTAATACCAGCTGTAGTGTTAATGAGTCCCTCTCAAACATCAGGAAAGAGCCACTTCAATCCATACCTCTACTAATACCAGCTGGAGTGGTACTGAGTCCCACTCACACTCCAGGAAAGAGACAATTCAATCCAAGACTCTATTAATACCAGCTTGAGTAGAATTAAATCCCACTCACACACCAGGAAAGCGCCAATTCAATCCAGACCTCTATCAATAAAAGCTGGAGTGGTACTGAGTCCCACTCACACACCAGAAAAGAGCCACTTCAATCCAGACCTCTTTTAATACAAGCTGGAGTGGTACTGAGTCCCACCCAAACACCAGGAAAGAGCCACTTCAATCCAGACCTCTATTAATACCAGCTGGAGTGGTACTGAGTCCCACTCATACCCCAGAAAGGAGCCACTTCAATCCAGACCTCTATCAATATCAGCTGGAGTGGTACTGAGTCCCAGTCACACACCTGGAAAGAGCCAATTCAAGCCAGGGCTCTATTAATACCAGCTGGAGGAGTACTGAGTCCCACTCACACACCAGGAAAGAGCCAATTCAATACAGACCTCTATTAATACCAGCTGGAGTAGAACTGAGTCCCACTCACACACCAGTAAAGGGCCAATGCAATCCAGACCACTTCTTAATACCAGCTGGAGTGGTACTGAGTCCCATGCACACACCAGGAAAGAGCTACTTCAATCCAGACCTCTATTAATAACAGCTGGAGTGATACTGAGTCCCAATCACACCAGGAAAGAGCCAATTCAATCCAGACCTCTTATTAATACCAGCTGCAGTGGTACTGAGTCCCACTCACACACCAGGAAAGAGCCACTTCAATCCAGACATCTATTAATACCAGCTGTAGTGTTAATGAGTCCCTCTGAAACACCAGGAAAGAGCTACTTCAATCCAGACCTCTATTAATAACAGCTGGAGTGATACTGAGTCCCAATCACACCAGGAAAGAGCCAATTCAATCCAGACCTCTTATTAATACCAGCTGGAGTGGTACGGAGTCCCACTCACACACCAGGAAAGAGCCAATTCAATCCAGGCCTCTATTAATACCAGCTGGAGAGTTACTGAGTCCCACTCACACACCAGGAAAGAGCCAGTTCAATCCAGACCTCTATTAATACCAGCTGGAGAAGAACTGAGTCCTACTCAAACAGCAGGAAAGAGCCACTTCAATCCAGACCTCTATTTATACCAGCTGCAGTGTTACTGAGTCCCACTCACACACCAGGAAAGCGCCAATTCAATCCAGACCTCTATCAATACTAGCTGGAGTGGTACTGAGTCTCACTCACACACCAGGAAAGAGCCACTTCAATCCAGACCTCTATTGACACCAGCTGGAGTGGTACTGAGTCACACTCACACACCAGAAAAGAGACAATTGAATCCAAGACTCTCTTAATACCAGCTTGAGTAGAATTAACTCCCACTCACACACCAGGAAAGCGCCAATTCAACCCAGAACTCTATCAATACCAGCTGGAGTGGTACTGAGTCCCACCCACACACCAGGAAAGAGCCACTTCAATCCAGACCTCTATTAATACCAGCTGGATTGTTACTGAGTCCCACTCATACACCAGGAAGGAGCCACTTCAATCCAGATCGCTATCAATATCAGCTGGAGTGGTACTGAGTCCCAGTCACACACCGTGAAAGAGCCAATTCAAGCCAGGGCTCTATTAATACCAGCTGGAGGAGTACTTAGTCCAACTCACACACCAGGAAAGAGCCACTTCAAACCAGACCTCTATTAATACCAGCTGGAGTGGTACTGAGTCCCACTCACACACCAGGAAAGAGCCAGTTCAATCCAGACCTCTATTAATACCAGCTGGAGTGGTACTGAGTCCCACTCACACACCAGGAAAGAGCCAGTTCAATCCAGACCTCTGTTAATACCAGCTGGAGTGGAACTGAGTCCTACTCACACACCAGGAAAGAGCCACTTCAATCCAGACCTCTATTAATACCAGCTGGAGTGGTACTGAGTCCCACTCACACAGCAGGAAAGAGCCACATCAATCCAGACCTCTATTAATACCAGCTGGATTGGTACTGAGTTCCACATGCACACCAGGAAAGAGCCACTGCAATCCAGACATCTATTGATAACAGCTGGAGTGGTAATGAGTCCACCTCACAAACCAGGAAAGAGCCACTTCAATCCAGACATCTATTAATACCAGCTGTAGTGTTAATGAGTCCCTCTCAAACATCAGGAAAGAGCCACTTCAATCCATACCTCTACTAATACCAGCTGGAGTGGTACTGAGTCCCACTCACACTCCAGGAAAGAGACAATTCAATCCAAGACTCTATTAATACCAGCTTGAGTAGAATTAAATCCCACTCACACACCAGGAAAGCGCCAATTCAATCCAGACCTCTATCAATAAAAGCTGGAGTGGTACTGAGTCCCACTCACACACCAGAAAAGAGCCACTTCAATCCAGACCTCTTTTAATACAAGCTGGAGTGGTACTGAGTCCCACCCAAACACCAGGAAAGAGCCACTTCAATCCAGACCTCTATTAATACCAGCTGGAGTGGTACTGAGTCCCACTCATACCCCAGGAAGGAGCCACTTCAATCCAGACCTCTATCAATATCAGCTGGAGTGGTACTGAGTCCCAGTCACACACCTGGAAAGAGCCAATTCAAGCCAGGGCTCTATTAATACCAGCTGGAGGAGTACTGAGTCCCACTCACACACCAGGAAAGAGCCAATTCAATACAGACCTCTATTAATACCAGCTGGAGTAGAACTGAGTCCCACTCACACACCAGTAAAGGGCCAATGCAATCCAGACCACTTCTTAATACCAGCTGGAGTGGTACTGAGTCCCATGCACACACCAGGAAAGAGCTACTTCAATCCAGACCTCTATTAATAACAGCTGGAGTGATACTGAGTCCCAATCACACCAGGAAAGAGCCAATTCAATCCAGACCTCTTATTAATACCAGCTGCAGTGGTACTGAGTCCCACTCACACACCAGGAAAGAGCCACTTCAATCCAGACATCTATTAATACCAGCTGTAGTGTTAATGAGTCCCTCTGAAACACCAGGAAAGAGCCACTTCAATCCAGACCTCTACTAATACCAGCTGGAGTGGTACTGAGTCCCACTCACACACCAGGAAAGAGACAATTCAATCCAAGACTCGATTAATACCAGCTTGAGTAGAATTAAATCCCACACACACACCAGGAAAGCGCCAATTCAATCCAGACCTCGATCAATAAAAGCTGGAGTGGTACTGAGTCCCACTCACACACCAGAAAGGAGCCACTTCAATCCAGACCTCTTTTAATACCAGCTGGAGTGGTACTGAGTCCCACCCACACACCAGGAAAGAGCCACTTCAATCCAGACCTCTATTAATACCAGCTGGAGTGATACTGAGTCCCACTCATACCCCAGGAAGGAGCCACTTCATTCCAGACCTCTATCAATATCAGCTGGAGTTGTACTGAGTCCCAGTAACACACCTGGAAAGAGCCAATTCAAGCCAGGGCTCCATTAATACCAGCTGGAGGAGTACTGAGTCCCACTCACACACCAGGAAAGAGCCAATTCAATCCAGACCTCTATTAATACCAGCTGGAGTAGAACTGACTCCCACTCACACACCAGTAAAGGGCCAATGCAATCCAGACCACTTCTTAATACCAGCTGGAGTGGTACTGAGTCCCATGCACACACCAGGAAAGAGCTACTTCAATCCAGACCTCTATTAATACCAGCTGGAGTGATACTGAGTCCCAATCACACCCGGAAAGAGCCAATTCAATCCAGACCACTTATTAATACCAGCTGGAGTGGTACTGAGTCCCACTCACACACCAGAAAAGAGCCACTTCAATCCAGGCCTCTATTAATACCAGCTGGAGTGTTACTGAGTCCCACTCACACACCAGGAAAGAGCCACTTCAATCCAGACCTCTATTAATACCAGCTGGAGAAGAACTGAGTCCCACTCACACACCAGGAAAGAGCCACTTCAATCCAGACCTTTATTAATACTAGATGCAGTGTTAATGAGTCCCTCTCAAACACCAGGAAAGAGCCACTTCAATCCAGACCTCTATTGATACCAGCTGTAGTGTTAATGAGTCCCTCTCAAACACCAGGAAAGAGCCACTTCAATCCAGACCTCTACTCATACCAGCTTGAGTAGAATTAACTCCCACTCACACCCCAGGAAAGCGCCAATTCAATCCAGACCTCTATCAATACCAGCTGGAGAGGTACTGAGTCCCACTCACACACCAGGAAAGAGACAATTCAATCCAAGACTCGATTAATACCAGCTTGAGTAGAATTAAATCCCACACACACACCAGGAAAGCGCCAATTCAATCCAGACCTCGATCAATAAAAGCTGGAGTGGTACTGAGTCCCACTCACACACCAGAAAGGAGCCACTTCAATCCCGACCTCTTTTAATACCAGCTGGAGTGGTACTGAGTCCCACCCACACACCAGGAAAGAGCCACTTCAATCCAGACCTCTATTAATACCAGCTGGAGTGGTACTGAGTCCCACCCACACACCAGGAAAGAGCCACTTCAATCCAGACCTCTATCAATATCAGCTGGAGTGGTACTGAGTCCCAGTCACACACCTGGAAAGAGCCAATTCAAGCCAGGGCTATATTAATACCAGCTGGAGGAGTACTGAGTCCCACTCACACACCAGGAAAGAGCCAATTCAATCCAGACCTCTATTAATACCAGCTGGAGTAGAACTGAGTCCCACTCACACACCAGTAAAGGGCCAATGCAATCCAGACCACTTCTTAATACCAGCTGGAGTGGTACTGAGTCCCATGCACACACCAGGAAAGAGCTACTTCAATCCAGACCTCTATTAATACCAGCTGGAGTGATACTGAGTCCCAATCACACCAGGAAAGAGCCAATTCAATCCAGACCACTTATTAATACCAGCTGGAGTGGTACTGAGTCCCACTCACACACCAGAAAAGAGCCACTTCAATCCAGGCCTCTATTAATACCAGCTGGAGTGTTACTGAGTCCCACTCACACACCAGGAAAGAGCCACTTCAATCCAGACCTCTATTAATACCAGCTGGAGAAGAACTGAGTCCCACTCACACACCAGGAAAGAGCCACTTCAATCCAGACCTTTATTAATACTAGATGCAGTGTTAATGAGTCCCTCTCAAACACCAGGAAAGAGCCACTTCAATCCAGACCTCTATTGATACCAGCTGTAGTGTTAATGAGTCCCTCTCAAACACCAGGAAAGAGCCACTTCAATCCAGACCTCTACTCATACCAGCTTGAGTAGAAATAACTCCCACTCACACCCCAGGAAAGCGCCAATTCAATCCAGACCTCTATCAATACCAGCTGGAGAGGTACTGAGTCCCACTCACACACCAGGAAAGAGACACTTCAATCCAGACCTCTGTTAATCCCAGCTGGAGAGGTACTGAGTCCCACTCACACACCAGGAAAGAGCCACTTCAATCCAGACCTCTATTAATACCAGCTGGATTGGTACTGAGCCCACTCATACACCAGGAAGGAGCCACTTCAATACAGACCTCTATCAATATCTGCTGGAGTGGGACTGAGTCCCAGTCACAGACCGGGAAAGTGCCAATTCATGCCAGGGCTCTATTAATACCAGCTGGAGGAGTACTGAGTCCCACTCACACACCAGGAAAGAGCCACTTCAATCCAGACCTCTATTAATACCAGCTGGAGTGGTACTGAGTCCCACTCTTACACCAGGAAAGAGCCAATTCAATCCAGACCTCTATTAATTCCAGCTGGAGTTGAACTGTGTCCCACTCACACACCAGGAAAGAACCAATTCAATCCAGACCTCTTCTTAATACCAGCTTAGGTGGTACTGTGTCCCACGCACACACCAGGAAAGAGCCACTTCAATCCAGACCTCTATCAATATCAGCCGGATTGGTACTGAGTCCCAGTCACACACCGGGAAAGAGCCAATTCAAGCCAGGGCTCTATTAATACCAGCTGGAGGAGTACTGAGTCCCACTCACACACCAAGAAAGAGCCAATTCAATCCAGACCTCTATTAATACCATCTGGAGTAGAACTGTGTCCCACTCATACACCAGGAAAGAGCCAATTCAATCCAGATCTCTATTAATACCAGCTGGAGTGGTACTGAGTCCCACTCACACACCAGGAAAGAGCCAATTCAATCCAGACCTCTTATTAATCCCAGCTGGAGTGGTACTGAGTCCCACTCACACACCAGGAAAGAGCCAATTCAATCCAGTCCTCTATTAATACCAGCTGGAGTGTTAATGAGTCCCACTCACACACCAGGAAAGAGCCACTTCAATCCAGACCTCTGTTAATACCAGCTGGAGTGGAACTGAGTCCTACTCACACACCAGGAAAGAGCCACTTCAATCCAGACCTCTATTAATACCAGATGAAGTGTTACTGAGTCCCACTCACAAACCAGGAAAGTGCCAGTTCAATCCAGGCCTCTATTAATACCAGCTGGAGTAGTACTGAGTCCCAGTCACACACCAGGAAAGAGCCACATCAATCCAGACATCTATTAATACCAGCTGGAGTGGTACTGAGTCCCACTTGCACACCAGGAAAGAGCCACTGCAATCCAGACATCTATTGATAACAGCTGGAGTGGTACTGAGTCCCACTCACACACCAGGAAAGAGCCACTTCAATCCAGACATCTGTTAATACCAGCTGTAGTGTTAATGAGTCCCTCCCAAACACCAGGAAAGAGCCACTTCAATCCAGACCTCTACTAATACCAGCTGGAGTGGTACTGAGTCCCACTCACACACCAGGAAAGAGCCACTTCAATCCAGACCTCTACTAATACCAGCTGTAGTGTTAATGAGTCCCTCCCAAACACCAGGAAAGAGCCACTTCAATCCAGGCCTCCATTAATACCAGCTGGAGTGGTACTGAGCCCCACTCACGCACCATGATAGAGCCAATTCAAACAATGTTTCTATTAATACCAGCTGGAGTGGTCCTGAGCCCCACCCACACACCAGGAAAGAGCCAACTCAATCCAGACCTCTATTAATACCAGCTGGAGTGTTACTGAATCCCACTCACACGCCAGAAAAGAGCCACTTCAATCCAGACCCCTTTAAATACCAGCTGGAGTGGTACTGAGTCCCACCCACACACCAGGAAAGAGCCACTTCAATCCAGACCTCTATTAATACCAGCTGGAGTGGTACAGAGTCCCACTCATCCCCCAGGAAGGAGCCACTTCAATCCAGACCTCTATCAATATCAGCTGGAGTGGTACTGAGTCCCAGTCACACACCTGGAAAGAGCCAATTCAAGCCAGGGCTCTATTAATACCAGCTGGAGTGTTACTGAGTCCCACTCACACACCAGGAAAGAGCCACTTCAATCCAGACCTCTATTAATACCAGCTGGAATGGTACTGAGTCCCACTCACACACCAGGAAAGAGCCAATTCAATACAGACCTCTATTATTACCAGCTGGAGTGGTAATGAGTCCCACTCACACGCCAGGAAAGAGCCAATTCTATCCAGGCCTCTATTAATACCAGCTGGAATGGTACTGAGTCCCAGGCACACACCAGGAAAGAGCCAATTCAATACAGACCTCCATTAATACCAGCTGGAGTGGTACTGAGTCCCACTAACACACCAGGAAAGAGCCAATTCAATCCAGACCTCGATTAATACCAGCTGGAGTGACACTGAGCACCACTCACACACCAGGAATGTGGCAATTCAATCCAGACCTCTATTAATACCAGCTGGAGTGGTACTGAGCCCCACTCACGCACCATGATAGAGCCAATTCAAACAATGTTTCTAATAATACCAGCTGGAGTGGTACTGAGCCCCACCCACACACCAGGAAAGAGCCAATTCAATCCAGGCCTCTATTAATACCAGCTGCAGTGGTACTGAGTCCCACTCTCACACCAGGACAAAGACAATTCAAACCAGCTTTCTATTAATACCAGCTGGAATGGTACTGAGTCCCACTCACACACCAGGAAAGAGGCAATTCAATCCAGGTTTCTGTTAATACCAGCTGGAGTGGTACTGAGTCCCACGCACACACCAGGAAAGAGCCAAATCAATCCAGACCTCTATTAATACCGGCTGGAGTGGTACTGAGCACCTCTCGCACACCAGGAAAGAGCCAATTCAATCCAGACCTCTTAATACCAGCTGGAATGGGACTGAGCCCCACGCACCACCAGGAAAGAGCCAAATCAATCCAGACCTCTATTAATACCAGCTGGAATCGTACCGAGTCCCACTCACACACCAGGAAAGAGACAAATGAAACCAAATTTCTATTATTACCAGCTGGAGTGGTAATGAGTCCCACTCTCACACCAGGACAAAGACAATTCAAATCAGGTTTCTATTAATACCGGCTGGAGTGGGACTGAGCACCTCTCACACATCAGGTAAGAGGCAATTCAATCCAGGTTTCTGTTAATACCAGCTGCAGTGGTACTGAGACCCACTCACCCATCATGAAAGAGCCAATTCAATACAGGCCCCAAATAATACCGGCTGGAGTGGGACTGAGCACCTCTCACACACCAGGAAAGAGCCAATTCAATCCAGACCTCTTCATCCCAGCTGGAATGGAACTGAGCCCCACGCATACACCAGGAAAGAGCCAAATCAATCCAGACCTCTATTCATACCAGCTGGAGTGGTACCGAGTGCCACTCACACACCAGGAAAGAGCCAATTGAAACCAAATTTCTATTATTACCAGCTGGAGTGGTAATGAGTCCCACTCACACGCCAGAAAAGAGGCAATTCAATCCTGGTCTCTATTAATACCAGCTGGATTGGGTCTGAGACAAACTGAAACACAAGGAAAGTGCGAATTCTATCCAGGCCTCCATTAATACCAGCTGGAGTGGTACTGAGCGCCACTCACGCACCATGATAGAGCCAATTCAAACAATGTTTCTATTCATACCAGCTGGAGTGGTACAGAGCCCCATCCACACACCAGGAAAGAGCCAACTCAATCCAGGCCTCTATTAATACCAGCTGCAGTGGTAATGAGTCCCACTCTCACACCAGGACAAAGACAATTCAAACCAGGTTTCTACTAATACCAGCTGGAATGGTACTGAGTCCCACTCACACACCAGGAAAGAGGCAATTCAATCCAGGTTTCTGTTAATACCAGCTGCAGTGATACTGAGACCCACTCACACATCATGAAAGAGCCAATTCAATACAGGCCCCTATTAATATCGGCTGGAGTGGGACTGAGCACCTCTCACACACCAGGAAAGAGCCAATTCAATCCAGACCTCTTCATCCCAGCTGGAATGGGACTGAGCCCCACGCATACACCAGGAAAGAGCCAAATCAATACAGACCTCTATTAATACCAGCTGGAGTGGTACTGAGTCCCACGCACACACCAGCAAAGTGCCAAATCAATCCAGACCTCTATTAATACCAGCTGCAGTGATACCGAGTCCCACTCACACACCAGGAAAGAGCCAATTGAAACCAAATTTCTATTATTACCAGCTGGAGTGGTAATGAGTCCCACTCACACGCCAGGAAAGAGCCAATTCTATCCAGGCCTCTATTAATACCAGCTGGAATGGTACTGAGTCCCACTCACACACCAGGAAAGAGCCAATTCAATACAGACCTCTATTAATACCAGCTGGAGTGGTACTGAGTCCCACTCACACACCAGGAAAGAGCCAATTCAATCCAGACCTCGATTAATACCAGCTGGAGTGACACTGAGCACCACTCACACACCAGGAAAGTGGCAATTCAATCCAGACCTCTATTAATACCAGCTGGAGCGGTACTGAGCCCCACTCACGCACCATGATAGAGCCAATTCAAACAATGTTTCTGTTAATGCCAGCTGGAGTGGTACTGAGCCCCACCCACACACCAGGAAAGAGCCAATTCAATCCAGGCCTCTATTAATACCAGCTGCAGTGGTACTGAGTCCCACTCTCACACCAGGACAAAGACAATTCAAACCAGCTTTCTATTAATACCAGCTGGAATGGTACTGAGTCCCACTCACACACCAGGAAAGAGGCAATTCAATCCAGGTTTCTGTTAATACCAGCTGGAGTGGTACTGAGTCCCACGCACACACCAGGAAAGAGCCAAATCAATCCAGACCTCTATTAATACCGGCTGGAGTGGTACTGAGCACCTCTCACACACCAGGAAAGAGCCAATTCAATCCAGACCTCTTAATACCAGCTGGAATGGGACTGAGCCCCACGCACACACCAGGAAAGAGCCAAATCAATCCAGACCTCTATTAATACCAGCTGGAGTCGTACCGAGTCCCACTCACACACCAGGAAAGAGCCAAATGAAACCAAATTTATATTATTACCAGCTGGAGTGGTAATGAGTCCCACTCTCACACCAGGACAAAGACAATTCAAACCAGTTTTCTATTAATACCGGCTGCAGTGGGACTGAGCACCTGTCACACATCAGGTAAGAGGCAATTCAATCCAGGTTTCTGTTAATACCAGCTGCAGTGGTACTGAGACCCACTCACCCATCATGAAAGAGCCAATTCAATACAGGCCCCAAATAATACCGGCTGGAGTGAGACTGAGCACCTCTCACACACCAGGAAAGAGCCAATTCAATCCAGACCTCTTCATCCCAGCTGGAATGGGACTGAGCCCCACGCATACACCAGGAAAGAGCCAAATCAATCCAGACCTCTATTAATACCAGCTGGAGTGGTACCGAGTGCCACTCACACACCAGGAAAGAGCCAATTGAAAACAAATTTCTATTATTACCAGCTGGAGTGGTAATGAGTCCCACTCACACGCCAGAAAAGAGGCAATTCAATCCTGGTCTCTATTAATACCAGCTGGATTGGGTCTGAGACAAACTGAAACACCAGGAAAGAGCCAATTCTATCCAGGCCTCTATGAATACCAGCTGGAGTGGCACTGAGTCCCACTCACACCCCAGGAAAGAGCCAATTCAATCCAGACCTCTATTAATACCAGCTTGAGTGGTACTGAGTCCCACTCAAACACCAGGAAAGAGCCAATTCAATCCAGGCCTCTATTAATACCAGCTGGAGTGGTGCTGAGTCCCACTCTCACACCAGGAAAGAGCCAATTCAATCCAGGTCTCTATTAATAACAGGTGGAGTGGTACTGAGCTCCTCTCACATACCAGGAAAGTGCCAATTTAAACGAAATTTCTATTAATACCAGCTGGAGTGGTACTGAGCCCCACCCACACACCAGGAAATAGCCAATTCAATCCAGGCCTCTATTAATACCAGCGGCAGTGTTACTGAGTCCCACTCTCACACCAGGACAAAGACAATTCAAACCAGGTTTCTATTAATACCAGCTGGAATGGTACTGAGTCCCACTCACACACCAGGAAAGAGGCAATTCAATCCAGGTTTCTGTTAATACCAGCTACAGTGGTACTGAGACCCACTCACACATCATGAAAGAGCCAATTCAATACAGGCCCCTATTAATACCGGCTGGAGTGGGACTGAGCACCTCTCACACACCAGGAAAGAGCCAATTCAATCCAGACCTCTTCATCCCAGCTGGAATGGGACTGAGCCCCACGCATACACCAGGAAAGAGCCAAATCAATCCAGACCTCTATTAATACCAGCTGGAGTGGTACTGAGTCCCACGCACACACCAGGAAAGAGCCAAATCAATCCAGACCTCTATTAATACCAGCTGGACTGGTACTGAGTCCCACTCACACACCAGGAAAGAGCCAATTGAAACCAAATTTCTATTATTACCAGCTGGAGTGGTAATGAGTCCCACTCACACGCCAGAAAAGAGGCA
Organism: Heterodontus francisci; assembly: GCF_036365525.1. Lineage (NCBI taxonomy): Eukaryota > Metazoa > Chordata > Chondrichthyes > Heterodontiformes > Heterodontidae > Heterodontus > Heterodontus francisci. Next base: position 3,419,117 of record NW_027140336.1, read on the forward strand.
ATTCAATCCTGCCCTCTATTAATACCAGCTGGATTGGGTCTGAGACAAACTGAAACACCAGGAAAGAGCCAATTCTATCCAGGCCTCCATTAATACCAGCTGGAATGGTACTGAGTCCCACTCACACACCAGGAAAGAGCCAATTCAGTCCAGATCTCTATTAATACCAGCTGGAGTGGTACTGAGTCCCACTCACACCCCAGGAAAGAGCCAATTCAATCCAGACCTCTATTAATACCAGCTGGAGTGACACTGAGCACCACTCACACACCAGGAAAGTGCCAATTCAATCCAGACCTCTATTAATACCAGCTGGAGTGGTACTGAGCCTCACCCACACACCAGGAAAGAGCCAATTCAATCCAGACCTCTATTAATACCAGCTGGAGTGGTTCTGAGTCCCACTTGGGCGGCACAGTGGCGCAGTGGTTAGCACCGAGGCCTCACAACTCGAGGGACACGGGTTCGATTCCGGGTACTTCCTGTGTGGAGTTTGCAAGTTCTCCCTGTTTCTGCGTGGGTTTTCTCCGGGTGCTCCGGTTTCCTCCCACAAGCCAAAATACTTGCAGGTCAATAGGTAAATTGGCCATTATAAATTGTCACTAATATAGGTAGGTGGTCGGGAAATATAGGGGCAGGTGGGGATATTTGGTAGGAATATGGGATTAGTGTAGGATTAGTATAAATGGGTGTTTGATGTTCGGCACAGACTCGGTGGGCCGAAGGGCCTGTTTCAGTGCTGTATCTCGAATCTAATCTAAAACCAGGAAAGAGGCAATTCAATGCAAACCTTTATTAATAACAGCTGGAGTGGTACTGTGTCCCACTCACACATCATGAAAGAGCCAATTCAATACAGTCCCCTATTAATACCGGCTGGAGTGGTTTTGAGCACCTCTCACACACCAGGAAAGAGCCAATTCAATCCAGACCTCTTAATACCAGCTGGAATGGTACTGAGCCCCATGCACACACCAGGAAAGAGCCAATTGAAACCAAATTTCTATTATTACCAGCTGGAGTGGTAATGAGTCCCACTCACACGCCAGAAAAGAGGCAATTCAATCCTGGTCTCTATTAATACCAGCTGGATTGGGTCTGAGACAAACTGAAACTCCAGGATAGAGCCAATTCTATCCAGGCCTCGAATAATACCAGCTGGAATGGTACTGAGTCCCACTCACACACCAGGAAAGAGCCAATTCAATCCAGACCTCTATTAATACCAGCTGGAGTGACACTGAGCCCCACACACATCCAGGAAAGTGCCAATTCAATCCAGACCTCTATTAATACCAGCTGCAGTGGTACTGAGCCCCACTCCCGCACCAGCATCGAGCCAATTCAAACAAGGTTTCTATTAATACCAGCTGGAGTGGTACTGTGTTCGACTCACACACCACGAAAGAGGCAATTCAATCCAGACCTCTATTAATACCAGCTGGAGTGGTACTGAGTCCCACTCTCACACCAGGACAAAGACAATTCAAACCAGGTTTCTATTATTACCAGCTGGAATGGTACTGAGTTGCACTCACACACCTGGAAAGAGCTAATTCAATGCAAACCTTTATTAATAACAGCTGGAGTGGTACTGTGTCCCACTCACACACCCGGAAAGAGCCAATTAAATCCAGGTTTCTGTTAATACCAGCTGCAGTGGTCCTGACACCCACTCACACATCATGAAAGAGCCAATTCAATACAGGTCCCTATTAATATCGGCTGGAGTGGGACTGAGCACCTCTCACACACCCGGAAGGAGCCAATTTAATCCAGACCTCTTCATCGCAGCTGGAATGGGACTGAGCCCCACGCATACACCAGGAAAGAGCCAAATCAATCCAGACCTCTATTAATACCAGCTGGAGTGGTACCGAGTCCCACTCACACACCAGGAAAGAGCCAATTGAAACCAAATTTCTATTATTACCAGCTGGAGTGGTAATGAGTCCCACTCACACGCCAGAAAAGAGGCAATTCAATCCTGGTCTCTCTTCATACCAGCTGGATTGGGTCTGAGACAAACTGAAACACCAGGAAAGAGCCAATTCTATCCAGGCCTCCATTAATACCAGCTGGAGTGACACTGAGCCCCACACACATCCAGGAAAGTGCCAATTCAATCCAGACCTCTATTAATACCAGCTGCAGTGGTACCGAGCCCCACTCCCGCACCAGCATCGAGCCAATTCAAACAAGATTTCTATTAATACCAGCTGGAGTGGTACTGTGTTCGACTCACACACCACGAAAGAGGCAATTCAATCCAGACCTCTATTAATACCAGCTGGAGTGGTACTGAGTCCCTCTCTCACACCAGGACAAAGACAATTCATACCAGGTTTCTATTAATACCAGCTGGAATGGCACTGAGTCCCACTCACACACCTGGAAAGAGCCAATTCAATGCAAACCTTTATTAATAACAGCTGGAGTGGTACTGTGTCCCACTCACACACCAGGAAAGAGCCCAAAAAATCCAGGTTTCTGTTAATACCGGCTGCAGTGGTACTGACACCCACTCACACATCATGAAAGAGCCAATTGAATATAGGCCCCTATTAATATCGGCTGGAGTGGGACTGAGCACCTCTCACACACCCGGAAAGAGCCAATTCAATCCAGACCTCTTCATCCCAGCCAGAATGGGACGGAGCCCCACGCATACACCAGGAAAGAGCCAAATCAATACAGACCTCTATTAATACCAGCTGCAGTGGTACTGAGTCCCACGCACACACCAAAAAAGTGCCAAATCAATCCAGACCTCTGTTAATACCAGCTGGAGTTGTACCGAGTCCCACTCACACACCAGGAAAGAGCCAATTGAAACCAAATTTCTATTATTACCAGCTGGAGTGGTAATGAGTCCCACTCACACACCAGAAAAGAGGCAATTCAATCCTGGTCTCTATTCATACCAACTGGATTGAGTCTGAGACAAACTGAAACACCAGGAAAGAGCCAATTCTCTCCAGGCCTCTATTAATACCAGCTGGAATGGTACTGAGTCCCACTCACACACCAGGAAAGAGCCAATTCAATCCAGACCTCTATTAATACATGCTGGAGTGGTACTGAGTCCCACTCACACCCCAGGAAATAGCCAATTCAATCCACACCTCTATTAATACCAGCTGGAGTGACACTGAGCACCACTCACACACCAGTTCCAGAGCGGGAAGGATAAAAATCTTCCCTCAGGGATTCTCGGTGCAGACTCGGCGGGTGGAGTTCCAGTGTGAGAAGTATAAAAAACGTACCTTGGGGATTCTTGGAGCAGATTCGGAGGGCGGATTTCCAGAGCGGTAAGCATACAAAACTTACCTCGGGGATTCACGAGCAGACTCGGAGGGCAGAGTTCCAGAGCGGTAAGTATAAAAACCTTCCCTCGGGGATTCTCGGAGCAGACTCGGAGGGTGGATTTCAAGAGTGGTAAGTATAAAAAACTTACCTCAGTGATTCTCAGAGCCGGCTCGGAGGGCGGAGTTCCAGACTGGTAAGTATAAAAACCTTCCCTCGGGGATTCTCGGAGCAGAATCGGTGGGCGGAGATCCAGAGCGGTAAGTGTAATAAATTCACCTCAGTGATTCTCAGAGCAGACTCAGAGCGCGGAGTTCCAGAGCGGTATGTATAAAAAACTTACCTCGGGGATTCTTGGAGCAGACTCAGAGGGCAGAGCTCCAGAGTGGTAAGTATAAAAAACTTACCTCGGGGATTCTCGGAGCAGACTCGGAGGACGGAGTTCCAGACCGGTAAGTATAAAAAACCTACCTAGGAGATTCTCGGGGCAGATTCGGAGGGCGGGGTTCCATGTGGTCGGTCTAAAAAACGGACCTCGGGGATTCTCGGTGCAGACTCGGATGGCAGATTTCCAGAGCAGTAAGTATACAAAACGTAACTCGGGGATTCTCGCAGCAGACTCGGCAGGGTGGAGTTCCAGAGCGGTAAGTATAAAAAACGTATCTCGGAAATTCGCGGAGCAGACTCGGAGGGCGGAGTTCGAGAGCGGGAAGTATAAAAAACTTACCTCAGGGAATATCGGAGCAGACTCGGAGGGCAGAATTCCAGAGCGAAAAGTATAAAAAACTTATCTCGGAAATTTGCGGAGCAGACTCGGAGGGCGGAGTTCGAGAGTGGGACGTATAAAGAACTTACCACGGAGAATCTCGGAGCAGACTCGGAGGGTGGAGTTCCAGAGCGGGAAGTATAAAATACTTATCGCGGAAATTCGCGGAGCAGACTCGGAGGGCGGAGTTCGAGAGCGAGACGTATAAAGAACTTACCACGGAGAATCTCGGAGCAGACTCGGAGGGTGGAGTTCCAGAGCGGGAAGTATAAAAAACTTACCTCAGGGAATATCGGAGCAGACTCGGAGGGCAGAATTCCAGAGCGAAAAGTATAAAAAACTTACCTCAGAGATTCTCAAAGCGGACTCGGATGGCGGAGTTCCAGACTGGTGAGTATAAAAACCTTCCCTCGGGGATTGTCGGAGCAGACTCGGAGGGCGGAGTTCCAGATTGGTAAGTATAAAAAACCTACCTCGGGGATACTCGGAAAAGACTCGGAGGGCGGAGTTCCAGAGCGGGAAGGATAAAAAACTTCCCTCAGGGATTCTCGGTGCAGACTCGGCGGGTGGAGTTCCAGTGTGAGAAGTATAAGAAACTTACCTTGGGGATTCTTGGAGCAGATTCGGAGGGCGGATTTCCAGAGCGGTAAGCATACAAAACTTACCTCGGGGATTCACGAGCAGACTCGGAGGGCAGAGTTCCAGAGCAGTAAGTATAAAAAACTTACCTCGGAGATTCTCGAGCAGAATCGGAGGGCGGAGTTCCAGAGCGGTAAGTATAAAAATCTTACCTCGGGGATTCTCGAGCAGACTCGGAGGGCGTAGTTCCAGAGTGGGAAGTATAAAAAACCTACCTCTGGGATTCTCGCAGCAGACTCGGAGGGTAGAGTTTCAGACTGGGAAGGATAAAAAACTTACCTCGGGGATTCTCAGAGCAGACTCGGAGGGCGGAGTTCCTTCTTGCCACTCTAAAAAACTGACCTCACGGATTCTCGGAGCAGACGCGGAGGGCGGCATGCCAGACTGGTAAGTATAAAAAACTTACCTGGGAGATTCTCGGAGCAGACTCGGAGGACGGAGTTCCAGAGCAGTAAGTATAAAAAACTTACCTCGGAGATTCTCGGAGCAGACTCGGAGGGCAGTGTTCCAGAGCGGTAAGCATAAAAGATTTCCTCGGAGATTCTCGGAGCAGACTCGGAGGGCGGAGTTCCATCTGGTCGGTCTAAAAAACTAACCTCGGAGATTCACGGAGCAGACTCAGAGGGTGGATTTCCAGCTGGTCAGTCTGAAAAACTTACCTCTGGGATTCTCGGAGGAGACTCGGAAGGCGGAATTCCAGAGCGGTAAGTATAAAAAACTGACCTCGGGGATTCTCGGAGCAGACTCGGAACACGGAGTTCCAGAGCGGTAAGGATAAAAAACTTACCTCGGGGATTCTCAGAGCAGACTTGGAGGGTGCAGTTCCAGCGCGGTAAGTATAAAAAACTTAACTCAGAAATTCGCGGAGCAGTCTCGGAGTGTGGAATTCCAGGGCGGCAAGTATACAAAACTGACCTCGGCGATTCTCGAGCAGCCTCGGAGGGCGGAGTTCCAGAGCGGTAAGTATAAAAAACTTACCTCGGGGATTCTCGAGCAGCCTCAGAGGGCGGGGTTCCAGAGCGGTAAGTATAAAAAACTTACCTCGGGGATTCTCGAGCAGACTCGGAGGGCGGAGTTCCAGAGCTGTAAGTAAAAAAAATCTACCGAGGGCATTCTCGAGCAGAATTGTAGGGCGGAGTTCCAGAGCGGTAAGCATAAAAAACTTATCTCGGGGATTCTCGAGCAGACTCGGAGGGCGGACCTCCAGAGCGGTTAGTATAAAAAACTTACTTTGGGGATTCTCGGAGCAGACTGGGAGGGCGCAGTTCCGGTGCGGTAAGAATAAAAAACTTCCCTCGGGGATTCTCGGAGCAGACTCGGAGGGCGGAGCTCCAGAGCGGGAAGTATAAAAAACTGACCTCGGGGATTCTCGGAGCAGACTCGGATGGCGGATTTCCAGAGCAGTAAGTATAAAAAACGTATCTCGGGGATTCTCGGAGCAGACTGGGAGGGCGCAGTTCCGGTGCGGTAAGTATAAAAAACTTACCGCGGAGATTCTCGGAGCAGATTCAGAGTGCGGAATACCAGAGTGTGAGGTATAAAAAAATTACCTCGGGGATTCTCAGAGCAGACTCGGAGGGCGGAGCTCCATGGCGGTAAGTATAAAAAACGTACCTCGGGGATTCTCGGAGCTGACTCGGAGGGCGGAGTTCCAGAGCAGTAAGTATAAAAAACATACCTCGGGGATTCTCGGAGCAGACTCGGAGGGTGGAGTTCTAGAGCGGTAAGTATAACGAACTTACCTCGGGAATTCTCAGAGCAGACTCGGCAGGGTGGAGTTCCAGAGCGGTAAGTATAAAAAAATTATCTCGGAAATTCGCGGAGTAGACTCGGAGGGCGGAGTTCCAGAGCGGGAAGTATAAAGAACTTACCACGGAGAATCTCGGAGCAGACTCGGAGGGTGGCGTTCCAGAGCGGGAAGTATAAAAAACTTACCTCAGGGAATCTCGGAGCAGACTCGGAGGGCAGAATTCCAGAGCGAAAAGTATAAAAAACTTACCTCAGTGATTCTCAAAGCAGACTCGGAGGGCGGAGTACCAGAGCGGTAAGTATAAAAAACGTACTTCAGTGATTCTCAGAGCAGACTCGGAGGGCGGAGTTTCAGAGCGGTGAGTATAAAAAACTTACCTCGGGGATACTCGGAACAGAGTCGGAGGGCGGAGGTCCAGAGCGGGAAGTATAAAAAACTTCCCTCGGGGATTCTCGGAGCAGACTCGGAGGGCGGAGTTCCAGAGCGGGAAGCATAAAAAACTTACCTCGTGGATTCTCGGAGCAGACTCGGAGGGCGGAGCTCCAGAGCGGGAAGTATAAAAAACTGACCTCGGGGATTCTCGGAGCCGACTCGGAGGGCGGAGTTCCAGAGCAGTAAGTATAAAAAACATACCTCGGGGATTCTCGGAGCAGACTCGGAGAGCGGAGTTAACCTCGGGGATTCTCGGAGCAGACTCGGAGGGTGGAGTTCCAGAGCGGTAAGTATAAGGAACTTACCTCGGGAATTCTCAGAGCAGACTCGGCAGGGTGGAGTTCCAGAGCGGTAAGTATAAAAAAATTATCTCGGAAATTCGCGGAGCAGACTCGGAGGGCGGAGTTCCAGAGCGGGAAGTATAAAGAACTTACCACGGAGAATCTCGGAGCAGACTCGGAGGGTGGAGTTCCAGAGCGGCAAGTATAAAAAACTTACCTCAGTGATTCTCAAAGCAGACTCGGAGGGCGGAGTTCCAGAGCAGTAAGTATAAAAAACATACCTCAGTGATTCTCAGAGCAGACTCGGAGGGTGGAGTTCCAGAGCGGTGAGTATAAAAAACCTACCTCGGGGATACTCGGAACAGAGTCGGAGCGCGGAGTTCCAGAGCGGGAAGCATAAAAAACTTACCTCGTGGATTCTCGGAGCAGACTCGGAGGGCGGAGCTCCAGAGCGGGAAGTATAAAAAACTGACATCGGCGATTCTCGGAGCAGACTCGGATGACGAATTTCCAGAGCAGTAAGTATAAAAAACGTATCTCGGGGATTCTCGGAGCAGAGTGGGAGGGCGCAGTTCCGGTGCGGTAAGTATAAAAAACTTACCTCGGGGATTCTCGGAGCAGATTCAGAGAGCGGAGTACCAGAGTGGGAGGTATAAAAAAATTACCTCGGGGATTCTCGGAGCAGAGGCGGAGGGTGGAGTTCCAGCGCGGGAAGTATAAAAAACTTAGCTCGTGGATTCTCGGAGCAGACTCGGAGGGCGGAGCTCCAGAACGGTGAGTATAAAAAAGTACCTCGGGGATTCTCGGAGCAGACTCGTAGGGCGGAGTTCCAGAGCAGTAAGTATAAAAAACATACCTCGCAGATACTCGGAGCAGACGCGGAGAGCGGAGTTAACCTCGGGGATTCTCGGAGCAGACTCGGAGGGTGGAGTTCCAGAGCGGTAAGTACAAGGAACTTACCACGGAGAATCTCGGAGCAGACTCGGAGGGTGGAGTTCCAGAGCGGGAAGTATAAAAAACTTACTTCAGCGAATCTCGGAGCAGACTCGGAGGGCAGAATTCCAGAGCGAAAAGCATAAAAAACTTACCTCAGTGATTCACAAAGCAGACTCGGAGGGCGGAGTTCCAGAACGGTATGTGTAACAAACTTACCTCGGGGATTTTCGGAGCAGAGTCGGAGGGCGGGGTTCCAGAGCGGGAAGGATAAAACATTTCCCTCGGGGATTCTCGGAGCAGACTCGGAGGGTTGAGTTCCAGTGTGAGAAGTATAAAAAACATACCTCAGTGATTCTCAAAGCAGACTCGGAGGGCGGAGATCCAGACTGGTAAGTATAAAAACCATCCCTCGGGGATTCTCGGAGCAGACTCGGAGGGCGGAGTTCCAGGGCGGTAAGTATAAAAAACTTACCTCAGTGATTCTCAGAGCAGACTCGGAGGGGCGAGTTCCAGAGCGGTGAGTATAAAAAACTTACCTCGGGGATACTCGGAACGGAGTCGGAGGGCGGAGTTCCAGAGCGGGAGGTATAAAAAACTTCCCTCAGGGATTTTCGGAGCAGACTCGGAGGGTGGAGTTCCAGTGTGAGAAGTATAAAAAACTTACCTCGAGGATTCTTGGTGCAGATTCGGAGGGCGGAGTTCCAGAGCCGTAAGTATACAAAACTTACCTCGTTGATTCACGAGCAGACTCGGAGGGCAGAGTTCCAGAGCGGTAAGTATAAAAAATCTACCTCGGCGATTCTCGAGCAGACTCGGAGGGCGGAGTTCCAGAGCGGTTAGTATAAAAATCTTACCTCGGGGATTCTCGAGCAGACTCGGAGGGCGCAGTTCCAGAGTGGGAAGTATAAAAAACTTACCTCTGGGATTCTCGCAGCAGACTCGGAGGGTGGAGGTCCATCTGGTCATCTGAAAAACTTACCTCGGGGATTCTCAGAGCAGACTCGGAGGGCAGAGTTTCAGACCGGTAAGTATAAAAAACTTACCTCGGGGATTCTCGGAGCAGACTCTGAGGGCGGAGTTGCAGAGCGGTAATTATAAAAAACTTACCTCGGGGATTCTCGGAGCAGACTCGGAGGGCGGAGTTGCAGAACGGTAAGGATAAAAAAGTTACCTCGTGGATTCTCGGAGCAGACTCGGAGGGCGGAGTTCCAGAGCAGTGAGTATAAAAAACTTACCTCGGGGTTTCTCGGAGCAGACTCGTCATCTGGAGTTCCAGAGCTGTAAGTACAAAAAACTTGTCTCGGGGATTCTCGTAGCAGACTCGGAATGCGGAGTGCCAGACCGGTAAGTATGAAAAACTAACCTCGGAGATTCTCGGAGCAGACTCGGAGGGCGGAGTTCCAGACCGGTAAGTATAAAAAACTTACCTCGGGGATTCTCGGACCAGACTCGGAGGGCGGTGCTCCAGAGCGGTAAGTATAAAAAACATACCTCGGGGTTTCGCGGAGCAGACTCGAAGTGCGGAGTTCGAGATTGGTGTGTATAAAAAAATTACCTCGGGGATTCTTCGAGCAGATTCGGTGGGCGGAGTTCGAGATTGGTGTGTATAAAAAAATTACCTCGGGGATTCTTCGAGCAGACTCGGAGGGCAGAGTTCCAGAGCGGTAAGTATATTAAACTTTCCTCGGGGATTCTCGAGCAGACTCGGAGGGCGGAGTTCCAGAGCGGTAAGTATAAAAATGTTACCTCGGGGATTCTCGAGCAGACTCGGAGGGCGCAGTTCCAGAGTGGGAAGTATAAAAAACTTACCTCGGGGAATCTCTAAGCAGACTCGGAGGGCAGAATTCCAGACCAGTAAGTATAAAGAACTGAGCTCGGGGATTCTCGGTGAAGCCTCGGACCACGGAGATCCAGACCGGTAAGTATGAAAAACTAACCTCAGAGATTCTCGAGCAGACTCGGAGGGCGCAGTTCCAGAGTGGGAAGTATTGACAACTTACCTCGGGGATTCTCGAAGCAGACTCGGAGGGCAGAGTTCCAGACCGGTAAGTATAAAAAACTTACCTCGGGGATTCTCGGAGCAGACTCGGAGGGCGGAGCTACAGAGCGGTAAGTATAAAAAGCATACCTCGGGGTTTTGCGGAGCAGACTCGGAGGGTGGAGTTTGAGAACGGTGTGTATAAAAACTTACCTCGGGCAATCACGGAGCAGACCCGGAGGGCGGAGTTCCAGAGTGGTAATGAAAAAAAACCTAACTCGGAGATTCTCGGAGCAGACTCGGAGGGCGGAGATCCAGACCAGTAAGTATAAAAAAATTACCTCAGCGATTCTCGGAGCAGATTCGGAGGGCGGAGTTCCAGTGTGCTAATGAGAAATAACTTACCTTGGAGATTCTCGGCGCAGACTCGGAGGGCGGGGTTCCATCTGGTCAGTCTAAAAAACGTACCTCGGGGATTCTCGGAGCAGACTCGGAGGGCGGAGTTCCAGATTGGCAAGTATAAAATAATTGCCTTGGGGATTCTCGGAGTGGAATCGGAGGGCGGAGCTCCAGAGCGGTAATGTGAAAAAACTTATCTCGGGGATTCGCGGTGAAGACTCAGAGGGCGGAGTTCCAGACCAGTAAGTAAAAAAAACTTACCTCGGGGATTCTCGGAGAAGACTCAGAGGGCGGAGTTCCATACCAGTAAGTATACAAAACATTCCTCGGGGATTCTCGGTGCAGATTCGGAGGGCCGAGTTCCAGAGCCGTAAATATACAAAACTTACCTCGTTGATTCACGAGCAGACTCGGAGGGCAGAGTTCCAGAGCGGTAAGTATACAAAACTTACCTCGTTGATTCACGAGCAGACTCGGAGGGCAGAGTTCCAGAGCGGTAAGTATAAAAAATCTACCTCGGCGATTCTCGAGCAGACTCGGAGGGCGGAGTTCCAGAGCGGTTAGTATAAAAATCTTACCTCGGGGATTCTCGAGCAGACTCGGAGGGCGCAGTTCCAGAGTGGGAAGTATAAAAAACTTACCTCTGGGATTCTCGCAGCAGACTCGGAGGGTGGAGGTCCATCTGGTCATCTGAAAAACTTACCTCGGGGATTCTCAGAGCAGACTCGGAGGGCAGAGTTTCAGATCGGTAGGTATAAAAAAATTACCTCGGGGATTCTCAGAGCAGACTCGGAGGGCGGAGTTTCAGAGCAGTAATGAGAAAAAACTTACCTCGGAGATTCTCGGAGCAGACTCGGAGGGCGGAGTTCCATCTGGCCAGTCTATAAAACTGACCTCAGGGAATCGCAGAGCAGACGCGGAGGGCGGCATTCCAGACTGGTAAGTACAAAAAACTAACCTCGGAGATTCTCGGAGCAGACTCTGAGGGCGGAGTTGCAGAGCGGTAATTATAAAAAACTTACCTCGGGGATTCTCGGAGCAGACTCGGAGGGCGGAATTGCAGAACGGTAAGGATAAAAAAGTTACCTCGTGGATGTTCAGAGCAGACTCGGAGTGCGAAGTTCCAGAGCAGTGAGTATATAAAACTTACCTCGGGGTTTCTCGGAGCTGACTCATCGGCTGGAGTTCCAGAGCTGTAAGTACAAAAAACTTGCATCGGGGATTCTCGTAGCAGACTCGGAATGCGGAGTTCCAGACCGGTAAGTATGAAAAACTAACCTCGGAGATGCTCGGAGCAGACTCGGAGGGCGGAGTTCCAGACCGGTAAGTATAATAAACTTACCTCGGGGATTCTCGGGCCAGACTCGGAGGGCGGTGCTCCAGAGCGGTAAGTATAAAAAACATACCTCGGGGTTTCGCGGAGCAGACTCGAAGTGCGGAGTTCGAGATTGGTGTGTATAAAAAAATTACCTCGGGGATTCTTCGAGCAGATTCGGTGGGCGGAGTTCCAGAGCGGTAAGTATACAAAACTTACCTCAGGGATTCTTCGAGCAGACTCGGAGGGCAGAGTTCCAGAGCGGTAAGTATATTAAACTTTCCTCGGGGATTCTCGAGCAGACTCGGAGGGCGGAGTTGCAGAGCGGTAATTATAAAAAACTTACCTCGGGGATTCTCGGAGCAGACTCGGAGGGCGGAATTGCAGAGCGGTAAGTATAAAAATCTTACCTCGGGGATTCTCGAGCAGACTCGGAGGGCGCAGTTCCAGAGTGGGAAGAACAAAAAACTTACCTCGGGGATTCTCTAAGCAGACTCGGAGGGCAGAGTTCCAGACCAGTAAGTATAAAGAACTTAGCTCGGGGATTCTCGGTGAAGCCTCGGACGGCGGAGATCCAGACCGGTAAGTATGAAAAACTAACCTCGGAGATTCTCGAGCAGACTCGGAGGGCGCAGTTCCAGAGTGGGAAGTATGGAAAACTTACCTCGGGGATTCTCGGAGCAGGCTCGGAGGGCGGAGTTCCAGAGCAGTGAGTATAAAAAACTTACCTCGGGGTTTCTCGGAGCAGACTCGTCATCTGGAGTTCCAGAGCTGTAAGTACAAAAAACTTGTCTCGGGGATTCTCGTAGCAGACTCGGAATGCGGAGTGCCAGACCGGTAAGTATGAAAAACTAACCTCGGAGATTCTCGGAGCAGACTCGGAGGGCGCAGTTCCAGAGTGGGAAGTATTGACAACTTACCTCGGGGATTCTCGAAGCAGACTCGGAGGGCAGAGTTCCAGACCGGTAAGTATAAAAAACGTACCTCGGGGATTCTCGGAGCAGACTCGGAGGGCGGAGCTACAGAGCGGTAAGTATAAAAAGCATACCTCGGGGTTTTGCGGAGCAGAATCGGAGGGCGGAGTTCGAGAATGGTGTGTATAAAACCTTACCTCGGGTAATCACGGAGCAGACCCGGAGGGCGGAGTTCCAGAGTGGTCATGAAAAAAAACCTAACTCGGAGATTCTCGGAGCAGACTCGGAGGGCGGAGATCCAGACAAGTAAGTATAAAAAAATTACCTCGGGGATTCTCGGAGCAGATTCGGAGGGCGGAGTTCCAGTGAGCTAATGAGAAATAACTTACCTCGGAGATTCTCGGCGCAGACTCGGAGGGCGGGGTTACATCTGGTCAGTCTAAAAAACGTACCTCGGGGATTCTCGGAGCAGACTCGGAGGGCGGAGTTCCAGATTGGTAAGTATAAAATACTTGCCTTGGGGATTCTCGGAGCGGAATCGGAGGGAGGAGCTCCAGAGCGGTAATGTGAAAAAACATATCTCGGGGATTCTCGGTGAAGACTCAGAAGGCGGAGTTCCAGACCAGTAAGTAAAAAAAACTTACCTCGGGGATTCTCGGAGAAGACTCAGAGGGCGGAGTTCCATACCAGTAAGTATACAAAACATTCCTCGGGGATTCTCGGTGAAGACTCGGGGGGCGGAGTTCCATCTGGTCAGTCTAAAAAACTTACCTCGGGGATTCTCAGAGCAGAGGCGGAGGGCGGAGTTCCAGAGCGGGAATGTGAAAAAACGTACCTTGGAGATTGCTGGAGCAGAGTCGGAGGGCAGAGTTCCAGTCCAGTAAGTATAAAAAACGTACCTCGGGGATTTTCGGAGCAGACTCGGAGGGCGGAGTTCCAGAACAGTGTGTATAAAAAACCTACCTCGGAGATTCTCGGAGCAGACTCGGAGGGCGGTGATCCAGACTGGTAAGTATAAAAAACTTACCTCGGAGTTTCTCGGAGCAGACTCAGAGGGCGGAGTTCCAGACTGGTAAGTATAAAAAACGTACCTCGGGGAAACTTGTAGAAGACTCGGAGGGCGGAGTTCCAGAGCGGTGAGTATAAAATACTTACTTGGTAGATTCTCGGAGCAGACTCAGAGGGCGGAGTTCCAGAGCGGTAAGAAAAAGAAACTTACCTCAGTGATTCTCAAAGCAGAGTCGGAGGACTGAGTTCCAGAGTGGTAACTATAAAAAACGTACCTCCGGAATTCTCGGAGCAGACTCGGAGGGCGGCGTTCCAGAGCGGTAAGTATAAAAAATCTACCTCGGGTATTCTCGAGCAGACTCGGAGGGCGGAGTTCCAGAGCAGTAAGTATAAAAATCTTACCTCGGGGATTCTCGAGCAGACTCGGAGGGCACAGTTCCAGAGTGGGAAGTATAAAAAACTTACCTCTAGGATTCTCGCAGCAGACTCGGAGGGTGGAGGTCCATCTGGTCATCTGAAAAACTTACCTCGGGGATTCACAGAGCAGACTCGCAGGGCGGAGTTTCAGAGCAGTAATTAGAAAAAATTACCTCGCTGATTCTCGGAGCAGATTCGGATGGCGGAGTTCCATCTGGCCAGTCTATAAAACTGACCTCAGGGAATCACAGAGCAGACGCGGAGGGCGGCATTCCAGACTGGTAAGTATAAAAAACTTACCTCGGGGATTCTCGGAGCAGACTCCAAGGGCGGAGTTGCAGAGTGGTAATTATAAAAAACTTACCTCGGGGATTCTCGGAGCAGACTCGGAGGGCGGAGTTGCAGAACGGTAAGGATAAAAAAGTTACCTCGGGGATTCTCGGTGCAGACTCGGAGGGCGGAGTTCCAGAGCAGTGAGTATAAAAAACTTACCTCGGGGTTTCTCGGAGCAGACTCGTCATCTGGAGTTCCAGAGCTGTAAGTACAAAAAACTTGTCTCGGGGATTCTCGTAGCAGACTCGGAATGCGGAGTGCCAGACCGGTAAGTATGAAAAACTAACCTCGGAGATTCTCGGAGCAGACTCGGAGGGCGCAGTTCCAGAGTGGGAAGTATTGACAACTTACCTCGGGGATTCTCGAAGCAGACTCGGAGGGCAGAATTCCAGACCGGTAAGTATAAAAAACTTACCTCGGGGATTCTCGGAGCAGACTCGGAGGGCGGAGCTACAGAGCGGTAAGTATGAACAGCATACCTCGGGGTTTTGCGGAGCAGACTCGGAGGGCGGAGTTCGAGAACGGTGTGTATAAAAACTTACCTCGGGCAATCACGGAGCAGACCCGGAGGGCGGAGTTCCAGAGTGGTAATGAAAAAAAACCTAACTCGGAGATTCTCGGAGCAGACTCGGAGGGCGGAGATCCAGACCAGTAAGTATAAAAAAATTACCTCAGCGATTCTCGGAGCAGATTCGGAGGGCGGAGTTCCAGTGTGCTAATGAGAAATAACTTACCTTGGAGATTCTCGGCGCAGACTCGGAGGGCGGAGTTCCAGACCAGTAAGTAAAAAAAACTTACCTCGGGGATTCTCGGAGAAGACTCAGAGGGCGGAGTTCCATACCAGTAAGTATACAAAACATTCCTCGGGGATTCTCGGTGCAGATTCGGAGGGCCGAGTTCCAGAGCCGTAAATATACAAAACTTACCTCGTTGATTCACGAGCAGACTCGGAGGGCAGAGTTCCAGAGCGGTAAGTATACAAAACTTACCTCGTTGATTCACGAGCAGACTCGGAGGGCACAGTTCCAGAGCGGTAAGTATAAAAAATCGACCTCGGCGATTCTCGAGCAGACTCGGAGGGCGGAGTTCCAGAGCGGTTAGTATAAAAATCTTACCTCGGGGATTCTCGAGCAGACTCGGAGGGCGCAGTTCCAGAGTGGGAAGTATAAAAAACTTACCTCTGGGATTCTCGCAGCAGACTCGGAGGGTGGAGGTCCATCTGGTCATCTGAAAAACTTACCTCGGGGATTCTCAGAGCAGACTCGGAGGGCAGAGTTTCAGACCGGTAAGTATAAAAAAATTACCTCGGGGATTCTCAGAGCAGACTCGGAGGGCGGAGTTTCAGAGCAGTAATTAGAAAAAACTTACCTCGGAGATTCTCGGAGCAGACTCGGAGGGCGGAGTTCCATCTGGCCAGTCTATAAAACTGACCTCAGGGAATCGCAGAGCAGACGCGGAGGGCGGCATTCCAGACTGGTAAGTACAAAAAACTAACCTCGGAGATTCTCGGAGCAGACTCTGAGGGCGGGGTTGCAGAGCGGTAATTATAAAAAACTTACCTCGGGGATTCTCGGAGCAGACTCGGAGGGCGGAATTGCAGAACGGTAAGGATAAAAAAGTTACCTCGTGGATTCTCGGAGCAGACTCGGAGTGCGAAGTTCCAGAGCAGTGAGTATATAAAACTTACCTCGGGGTTTCTCGGAGCTGACTCATCGGCTGGAGTTCCAGAGCTGTAAGTACAAAAAACTTGCATCGGGGATTCTCGTAGCAGACTCGGAATGCGGAGTTCCAGACCGGTAAGTATGAAAAACTAACCTCGGAGATGCTCGGAGCAGACTCGGAGGGCGGAGTTCCAGACCGGTAAGTATAATAAACTTACCTCGGGGATTCTCGGGCCAGACTCGGAGGGCGGTGCTCCAGAGCGGTAAGTATAAAAAACATACCTCGGGGTTTCGCGGAGCAGACTCGAAGTGCGGAGTTCGAGATTGGTGTGTATAAAAAAATTACCTCGGGGATTCTTCGAGCAGATTCGGTGGGCGGAGTTCCAGAGCGGTAAGTATACAAAACTTACCTCGGGGATTCTTCGAGCAGACTCGGAGGGCAGAGTTCCAGAGCGGTAAGTATATTAAACTTTCCTCGGGGATTCTCGAGCAGACTCGGAGGGCGGAGTTGCAGAGCGGTAATTATAAAAAACTTACCTCGGGGATTCTCGGAGCAGACTCGGAGGGCGGAATTGCAGAGCGGTAAGTATAAAAATCTTACCTCGGGGATTCTCGAGCAGACTCGGAGGGCGCAGTTCCAGAGTGGGAAGTATAAAAAACTTACCTCGGGGATTCTCTAAGCAGACTCGGAGGGCAGAGTTCCAGACCAGTAAGTATAAAGAACTTAGCTCGGGGATTCTCGGTGAAGCCTCGGACGGCGGAGATCCAGACCGGTAAGTATGAAAAACTAACCTCGGAGATTCTCGAGCAGACTCGGAGGGCGCAGTTCCAGAGTGGGAAGTATGGAAAACTTACCTCGGGGATTCTCGGAGCAGGCTCGGAGGGCGGAGCTACAGAGCGGTAAGTATAAAAAGCATACCTCGGGGTTTTGCGGAGCAGAATCGGAGGGCGGAGTTCGAGAATGGTGTGTATAAAACCTTACCTCGGGCAATCACGGAGCAGACCCGGAGGGCGGAGTTCCAGAGTGGTCATGAAAAAAAACCTAACTCGGAGATTCTCGGAGCAGACTCGGAGGGCGGAGATCCAGACAAGTAAGTATAAAAAAATTACCTCGGGGATTCTCGGAGCAGATTCGGAGGGCGGAGTTCCAGTGAGCTAATGAGAAATAACTTACCTCGGAGATTCTCGGCGCAGACTCGGAGGGCGGGGTTCCATCTGGTCAGTCTAAAAAACGTACCTCGGGGATTCTCGGAGCAGACTCGGAGGGCGGAGTTCCAGATCGGTAAGTATAAAATACTTGCCTTGGGGATTCTCGGAGCGGAATCGGAGGGAGGAGCTCCAGAGCGGTAATGTGAAAAAACATATCTCGGGGATTCTCGGTGAAGACTCAGAAGGCGGAGTTCCAGACCAGTAAGTAAAAAAAACTTACCTCGGGGATTCTCGGAGAAGACTCAGAGGGCGGAGTTCCATACCAGTAAGTATACAAAACATTCCTCGGGGATTCTCGGTGAAGACTCGGGGGGCGGAGTTCCATCTGGTCAGTCTAAAAAACTTACCTCGGGGATTCTCAGAGCAGAGGCGGAGGGCGGAGTTCCAGAGCGGGAATGTGAAAAAACGTACCTTGGAGATTGCTGGAGCAGAGTCGGAGGGCAGAGTTCCAGTCCAGTAAGTATAAAAAACGTACCTCGGGGATTTTCGGAGCAGACTCGGAGGGCGGAGTTCCAGAACAGTGTGTATAAAAAACCTACCTCGGAGATTCTCGGAGCAGACTCGGAGGGCGGTGATCCAGACTGGTAAGTATAAAAAACTTACCTCGGAGTTTCTCGGAGCAGACTCAGAGGGCGGAGTTCCAGACTGGTAAGTATAAAAAACGTACCTCGGGGAAACTTGTAGAAGACTCGGAGGGCGGAGTACCAGAGCGGTGAGTATAAAATACTTACTTGGTAGATTCTCGGAGCAGACTCAGAGGGCGGAGTTCCAGAGCGGTAAGAAAAAGAAACTTACCTCAGTGATTCTCAAAGCAGAGTCGGAGGACTGAGTTCCAGAGTGGTAACTATAAAAAACGTACCTCCGGAATTCTCGGAGCAGACTCGGAGGGCGGCGTTCCAGAGCGGTAAGTATAAAAAATCTACCTCGGGTATTCTCGAGCAGACTCGGAGGGCGGAGTTCCAGAGCAGTAAGTATAAAAATCTTACCTCGGAGATTCTCGAGCAGACTCGGAGGGCGCAGTTCCAGAGTGGGAAGTATAAAAAACTTACCTCTAGGATTCTCGCAGCAGACTCGGAGGGTGGAGGTCCATCTGGTCATCTGAAAAACTTACCTCGGGGATTCACAGAGCAGACTCGCAGGGCGGAGTTTCAGAGCAGTAATTAGAAAAAATTACCTCGCTGATTCTCGGAGCAGATTCGGATGGCGGAGTTCCATCTGGCCAGTCTATAAAACTGACCTCAGGGAATCACAGAGCAGACGCGGAGGGCGGCATTCCAGACTGGTAAGTATAAAAAACGTACCTCGGGGATTCTCGGAGCAGACTCCAAGGGCGGAGTTGCAGAGTGGTAATTATAAAAAACTTACCTCGGGGATTCTCGGAGCAGACTCGGAGGGCGGAGTTGCAGAACGGTAAGGATAAAAAGGTTACCTCGGGGATTCTCGGTGCAGACTCGGAGGGCGGAGTTCCAGAGCAGTGCGAATAAAAAACTTGTATCGGGGATTCTCGAAGCAGTCTCGGAGAGCGGAGTTCCAGACCGGTAAGTATGAAAAACTAACCTCGGAGATTCTCGGAGCAGACTCGGAGTGTGGAGTTCCAGACCGGTAAGTATAAAAAACGTACTTCGGGGATTCTCGGACCAGGCTCGGAGGGCGGAGCTCCAGAGCGGTAAATATAAAAAACATACCTCGGGGTTTCGCCGAGCAGACTCGAAGGGCGGAGTTCGAGATTGGTGTGTATAAAAAACGTACCTCGGGGATTCTCGAGCAGACTCGGAAGGCGGAGTTCCAGAGCATTAAGTATAAAAATCTTACCTCGGGGATTCTCGGAGCAGACTCAGAGGGCGGAGTTCCAGACTGGTAAGTATAAAAAACTTACCTCGGGGACACTTGTAGAGGACTCGGAGGGCGGAGTTCCAGAGCGGTGAGTATAAAAAACTTACTTCTTGGATTCTCGGAGCAGACTCAGAGGGCGGAGTTCCAGACCGGTAAGAAAAAGAAACTTACCTCAGTGATTCTCAAAGCAGAGTCGGAGGACTGAGTTCCAGAGTGGTAAGTATAAAAAACGTACCTCCGGGATTCTCGGAGCAGACTCGGAGGGCGGAGTTCCAGAGCGGTGTGTATAAAAAACTTACCTCGGTGAATCTCGGAGCAGACTCGGAGGGCGCAGTTCCAGATAATTAATTTTTAAAAAAGCTACCTCGGAGATTCTCGGAGCAGATTCGGAGGGCGGAGTTCCAAAGCGGCAAGTATAAAAACTTTACCTCGGAGATACTCGGAGCAGATTCGGAGGGCGGTGTTCCAGACCAGTAAGTATAAAAACTTTACCTCGGAGATTCACGGAGCAGACTTGGAGGGCGGAGTTCCAGAGCGGCAAGTATAAAAAACTTACCTCGGGGATTCTCGGAGCAGACTCGGAGGGCGCAGTTCCAGAGTGGGAAGTATAAAAAACTTACCTCTGGGATTCTCGCAGCAGACTCGGAGGGTGGAGGTCCATCTGGTCATCTGAAAAACTTACCTCGGGGATTCTCAGAGCAGACTCGGAGGGCAGAGTTTCAGACCGGTAAGTACAAAAAACTTACCTCGGGGATTCTCAGAGCAGACTCGGAGGGCGGAGTTTCAGAGCAGTAATTAGAAAAAACTTACCTCGGAGATTCTCGGAGCAGACTCGGAGGGCGGTTTCCATCTGGCCAGTCTATAAAACTGACCTCAGGGAATCGCAGAGCAGACGCGGAGGGCGGCATTCCAGACTGGTAAGTACAAAAAACTAACCTCGGAGATTCTCGGAGCAGACTCTGAGGGCGGAGTTGCAGAGCGTTAATTATAAAAAACTTACCTCGGGGATTCTCGGAGCAGACTCGGAGGGCGGAGTTGCAGAACGGTAAGGATAAAAAAGTTACCTCGGGGTTTCTCGGAGCAGACTCGTCATCTGGAGTTCCAGAGCTGTAAGTACAAAAAACTTGTCTCGGGGATTCTCGTAGCAGACTCGGAATGCGGAGTGCCAGACCGGTAAGTATGAAAAACTAACCTCGGAGATTCTCGGAGCAGACTCGGAGGGCGCAGTTCCAGAGTGGGAAGTATTGACAACTTACCTCGGGGATTCTCGAAGCAGACTCGGAGGGCAGAGTTCCAGACCGGTAAGTATAAAAAACTTACCTCGGGGATTCTCGGAGCAGACTCGGAGGGCGGAGCTACAGAGCGGTAAGTATAAAAAGCATACCTCGGGGTTTTGCGGAGCAGACTCGGAGGGCGGAGTTCGAGAACGGTGTGTATAAAAACTTACCTCGGGCAATCACGGAGCAGACCCGGAGGGCGGAGTTCCAGAGTGCTAATGAAAAAAAACCTAACTCGGAGATTCTCGGAGCAGACTCGGAGGGCGGAGATCCAGACCAGTAAGTATAAAAAAATTACCTCAGCGATTCTCGGAGCAGATTCGGAGGGCGGAGTTCCAGTGTGCTAATGAGAAATAACTTACCTTGGAGATTCTCGGCGCAGACTCGGAGGGCGGGGTTCCATCTGGTCAGTCTAAAAAACGTACCTCGGGGATTCTCGGAGCAGACTCGGAGGGCGGAGTTCCAGATTGGTAAGTATAAAATAATTGCCTTGGGGATTCTCGGAGTGGAATCGGAGGGCGGAGCTCCAGAGCGGTAATGTGAAAAAACTTATCTCGGGGATTCGCGGTGAAGACTCAGAGGGCGGAGTTCCAGACCAGTAAGTAAAAAAAACTTACCTCGGGGATTCTCGGAGAAGACTCAGAGGGCGGAGTTCCATACCAGTAAGTATACAAAACATTCCTCGGGGATTCTCGGTGCAGATTCGGAGGGCCGAGTTCCAGAGCCGTAAATATACAAAACTTACCTCGTTGATTCACGAGCAGACTTGGAGGGCAGAGTTCCAGAGCGGTAAGTATACAAAACTTACCTCGTTGATTCACGAGCAGACTCGGAGGGCAGAGTTCCAGAGCGGTAAGTATAAAAAATCTACCTCGGCGATTCTCGAGCAGACTCGGAGGGCGGAGTTCCAGAGCGGTTAGTATAAAAATCTTACCTCGGGGATTCTCGAGCAGACTCGGAGGGCGCAGTTCCAGAGTGGGAAGTATAAAAAACTTACCTCTGGGATTCTCGCAGCAGACTCGGAGGGTGGAGGTCCATCTGGTCATCTGAAAAACTTACCTCGGGGATTCTCAGAGCAGACTCGGAGGGCAGAGTTTCAGACCGGTAAGTATAAAAAAATTACCTCGGGGATTCTCAGAGCAGACTCGGAGGGCGGAGTTTCAGAGCAGTAATGAGAAAAAACTTACCTCGTAGATTCTCGGAGCAGACTCGGAGGGCGGAGTTCCATCTGGCCAGTCTATAAAACTGACCTCAGGGAATCGCAGAGCAGACGCGGAGGGCGGCATTCCAGACTGGTAAGTACAAAAAACTAACCTCGGAGATTCTCGGAGCAGACTCTGAGGGCGGAGTTGCAGAGCGGTAATTATAAAAAACTTACCTCGGGGATTCTCGGAGCAGACTCGGAGGGCGGAGTTGCAGAACGGTAAGGATAAAAAAGTTACCTCGTGGATTCTCGGAGCAGACTCGGAGGGCGGAGTTCCAGAGCAGTGAGTATAAAAAACTTACCTCGGGGTTACTCGGAGCAGACTCGTCATCTGGAGTTCCAGAGCTGTAAGTACAAAAAACATGTCTCCGGTATTCTCGTAGCAGACTCGGAATGCGGAGTGCCAGACCGGTAAGTATGAAAAACTAACCTCGGAGATTCTCGGAGCAGACTCGGAGGGCGCAGTTCCAGAGTGGGAAGTATTGACAACTTACCTCGGGGATTCTCGAAGCAGACTCGGAGGGCAGAGTTCCAGACCGGTAAGTATAAAAAACTTACCTCGGGGATTCTCGGAGCAGACTCGGAGGGCGGAGCTACAGAGCGGTAAGTATAAACAGCATACCTCGGGGTTTTGCGGAGCAGACTCGGAGGGCGGAGTTCGAGAACGGTGTGTATAAAAACTTACCTCGGGCAATCACGGAGCAGACCCGGAGGGCGGAGTTCCAGAGTGGTAATGAAAAAAAACCTAACTCGGAGATTCTCGGAGCAGACTCGGAGGGCGGAGATCCAGACCAGTAAGTATAAAAAAATTACCTCAGCGATTCTCGGAGCAGATTCGGAGGGCGGAGTTCCAGTGTGCTAATGAGAAATAACTTTCCTTGGAGATTCTCGGCGCAGACTCGGAGGGCGGGGTTCCATCTGGTCAGTCTAAAAAACGTACCTCGGGGATTCTCGGAGCAGACTCGGAGGGCGGAGTTCCAGATTGGTAAGTATAAAATAATTGCCTTGGGGGTTCTCGGAGTGGAATCGGAGGGCGGAGCTCCAGAGCGGTAATGTGAAAAAACTTATCTCGGGGATTCGCGGTGAAGACTCAGAGGGCGGAGTTCCAGACCAGTAAGTAAAAAAAACTTACCTCGGGGATTCTCGGAGAAGACTCAGAGGGCGGAGTTCCATACCAGTAAGTATACAAAACATTCCTCGGGGATTCTCGGTGCAGATTCGGAGGGCCGAGTTCCAGAGCCGTAAATATACAAAACTCACCTCATTGATTCACGAGCAGACTCGGAGGGCAGAGTTCCAGAGCGGTAAGTATACAAAATTTACCTCGTTGATTCACGAGCAGACTCGGAGGGCAGAGTTCCAGAGCGGTAAGTATAAAAAATCTACCTCGGCGATTCTCGAGCAGACTCGGAGGGCGGAGTTCCAGAGCGGTTAGTATAAAAATCTTACCTCGGGGATTCTCGAGCAGACTCGGAGGGCGCAGTTCCAGAGTGGGAAGTATAAAAAACTTACCTCTGGGATTCTCGCAGCAGACTCGGAGGGTGGAGGTCCATCTGGTCATCTGAAAAACTTACCTCGGGGATTCTCAGAGCAGACTCGGAGGGCAGAGTTTCAGATCGGTAAGTATAAAAAAATTACCTCGGGGATTCTCAGAGCAGACTCGGAGGGCGGAGTTTCAGAGCAGTAATTAGAAAAAACTTACCTCGGAGATTCTCGGAGCAGACTCGGAGGGCGGAGTTCCATCTGGCCAGTCTATAAAAGTGACCTCAGGGAATCGCAGAGCAGACGCGGAGGGCGGCATTCCAGACTGGTAAGTACAAAAAACTAACCTCGGAGATTCTCGGAGCAGACTCTGAGGGCGGAGTTGCAGAGCGGTAATTATAAAAAACTTACCTCGGGGATTCTCGCAGCAGACTCGGAGGGCGGAGTTGCAGAACGGTAAGGATAAAAAAGTTACCTCGTGGATTCTCGGAGCAGACTCGGAGTGTGAAGTTCCAGAGCAGTGAGTATATAAAACTTACCTCGGGGTTTCTCGGAGCAGACTCATCGGCTGGAGTTCCAGAGCTGTAAGTACAAAAAACTTGCATCGGGGATTCTCGTAGCAGACTCGGAATGCGGAGTTCCAGACCGGTAAGTATGAAAAACTAACCTCGGAGATGCTCGGAGCAGACTCGGAGGGCGGAGTTCCAGACCGGTAAGTATAATAAACTTACCTCGGGGATTCTCGGACCAGACTCGGAGGGCGGTGCTCCAGAGCGGTAAGTATAAAAAACATACCTCGGGGTTTCGCGGAGCAGACTCGAAGTGCGGAGTTCGAGATTGGTGTGAATAAAAAAATTACCTCGGGGATTCTTCGAGCAGATTCGGTGGGCGGAGTTCCAGAGCGGTAAGTATACAAAGCTTACCTCGGGCATTCTTCGAGCAGACTCGGAGGGCAGAGTTCCAGAGCGGTAAGTATATTAAACTTTCCTCGGGGATTCACGAGCAGACTCGGAGGGCAGAGTTCCAGAGCGGTAAGTATAAAAATCTTACCTCAGGGATTCTCTAAGCATACTCGGAGGGCAGAGTTCCAGACCAGTAAGTATATAGAACTTAGCTAGGGGATTCTCGGTGAAGCCTCGGACGGCGGAGATCCAGACCGGTAAGTATGAAAAACTAACCTCGGAGATTCTCGAGCAGACTCGGAGGGCGGAGCTACAGAGCGGTAAGTATAAAAAGCATACCTCGGGGTTTTGCGGAGCAGACTCGGAGGGCGGAGTTCGAGAATGGTGTGTATAAAACCTTACCTCGGGCAATCACGGAGCAGACCCGGAGGGCGGAGTTCCAGAGTGGTCATGAAAAAAAACCTAACTCGGAGATTCTCGGAGCAGACTCGGAGGGCGGAGATCCAGACAAGTAAGTATAAAAAAATTACCTCAGGGATTCTCGGAGCAGATTCGGAGGGCGGAGTTCCAGTGCGCTAATGAGAAATAACTTACCTCGGAGATTCTCGGCGCAGACTCGGAGGGCGGGGTTCCAGACTGGTAAGTATAAAAAACTTACCTCGGAGTTTCTCGGAGCAGACTCAGAGGGCGGAGTTCCAGACTGGTAAGTATAAAAAACGTACCTCGGGGAAACTTGTAGAAGACTCGGAGGGCGGAGTTCCAGAGCGGTGAGTATAAAATACTTACTTGGTAGATTCTCGGAGCAGACTCAGAGGGCGGAGTTCCAGAGCGGTAAGAAAAAGAAACTTACCTCAGTGATTCTCAAAGCAGAATCGGAGGACTGAGTTCCAGAGTGGTAAGTATAAAAAACGTACCTCCGGAATTCTCGGAGCAGACTCGGAGGGCGGCGTTCCAGAGCGGTAAGTATAAAAAATCTACCTCGGGGATTCTCGAGCAGATTCGGAGGGCGGAGTTCCAGAGCGGTAAGTATAAAAATCTTACCTCGGGGATTCTCGAGCAGACTCGGAGGGCGCAGTTCCAGAGTGGGAAGTATAAAAAACTTACCTCTAGGATTCTCGCAGCAGACTCGGAGGGTGGAGGTCCATCTGGTCATCTGAAAAACTTACCTCGGGGATTCACAGAGCAGACTCGCAGGGCGGAGTTTCAGAGCAGTAATTAGAAAAAATTACCTCGGTGATTCTCGGAGCAGATTCGGATGGCGGAGTTCCATCTGGCCAGTCTATAAAACTGACCTCGGGGAATCACAGAGCAGACACGGAGGGCGGCATTCCAGACTGGTAAGTATAAAAAACTTACCTCGGGGATTCTCGGAGCAGACTCTGAGGGCGGAGTTGCAGAGCGGTAATTATAAAAAACTTACCTCGGGGATTCTCGGAGCAGACTCGGAGGGCGGAGTTGCAGAACGGTAAGGATAAAAAAGTTACCTCGGGGATTCTCGGTGCAGACTCGGAGGGCGGAGTTCCAGAGCAGTGAGAATAAAAAACTTGTATCGGGGATTCTCGAAGCAGTCTCGGAGGGCGGAGTTCCAGACCGGTAAGTATGAAAAACTAACCTCGGAGATTCTCGGAGCAGACTCGGAGTGTGGAGTTCCAGACCGGTAAGTATAAAAAACGTACCTCGGGGATTCTCGGACCAGACTCGGAGGGCGGAGATCCAGAGCGGTAAATATAAAAAACATACCTCGGGGTTTCGCCGAGCAGACTCGAAGGGCGGAGTTCGAGATTGGTGTGTATAAAAAACGTACCTCGGGGATTCTCGAGCAGACTCGGAAGGCGGAGTTCCAGAGCATTAAGTATAAAAATCTTACCTCGGGGATTCTCGAGCATGCTCGGAAGGCGGAGTTCCAGAGCATTAAGTATAAAAATCTTACCTCGGGGATTCTCGGAGCAGACTCAGAGGGCGGAGTTCCAGACTGGTAAGTATAAAAAACTTACCTCGGGGACACTTGTAGAGGACTCGGAGGGCGGAGTTCCAGAGCGGTGAGTATAAAAAACTTACTTCTTGGATTCTCGGAGCAGACTCAGAGGGCGGAGTTCCAGACCGGTAAGAAAAAGAAACTTACCTCAGTGATTCTCAAAGCAGAGTCGGAGGACTGAGTTCCAGAGTGGTAAGTATAAAAAACGTACCTCCGGGATTCTCGGAGCAGACTCGGAGGGCGGAGTTCCAGAGCGGTGTGTATAAAAAACTTACCTCGGTGAATCTCGGAGCAGACTCGGAGGGCGGAGTTCCAGATAATTAATTTTTAAAAAGCTACCTCGGAGATTCTCGGAGCAGATTCGGAGGGCGGAGTTCCAAAGCGGCAAGTATAAAAACTTTACCTCGGAGATACTCGGAGCAGATTCGGAGGGCGGTGTTCCAGACCAGTAAGTATAAAAACTTTACCTCGGAGATTCACGGAGCAGACTTGGAGGGCGGAGTTCCAGAGTGGCAAGTACAAAAACTTTACCTCGGAGATACTCGGAGCAGATTCGGAGGGCGGTGTTCCAGACCAGTAAGTATAAAAACTTTACCTCGGAGATTCACGGAGCAGACTTGGAGGGCGGAGTTCCAGAGCGGCAAGTATACAAAACTTACCTCGGGGATTCTCGGAGCAGATTCGGAGGGCGGAGTTCCAGACCAGTAAGTATTAAAAACTTACTTCGCGGATTCTCGGAGAAGACTCGGAGGGAGATGTTCCAGAGCGGTAAGTATAAAAAACTTCCCTCGGGGATTCTCGAGCAGACTCGGAGGGCGGAGTTCCAGAGCGGTAAGTATAAAAATCTTACCTCGGGGATTCTCGAGCAGACTCGGAGGGCGCAGTTCCAGAGTGGGAAGTATAAAAAACTTACCTCGGGGATTCTCTAAGCAGACTCAGAGGGCAGAGTTCCAGACCGGTAAGTATAAAGAACTTAGCTCGGGGATTCTCGGTGAAGACTCGGAGGGCGGAGTTCCAGAGCGGTAAGTATAAAAATCTTACCTCGGGGATTCTCGAGCAGACTCGGAGGGCGCAGTTCCAGAGTGGGAAGTATAAAAAACTTACCTCGGGGATTCTCGAAGCAGAATCGGAGGGCAGAGTTCCAGACCGGTGAGTATAAAAAACGTACCTCGGGAATTCTCGGAGCAGAATCGGAGGGCGGAGCTACAGAGCGGTAATTATAAAAAGCATAACTCGGGGTTTTGCGGAGCAGACTCGGAGGGCGGAGTTCGAGAATGGTGTGTATAAAAACTTACCTCGGGCAATCACGGAGCAGACCCGGAGGGCGGAGTTCCAGAGTGGTAATGAAAAAAAACCTAACTCGGAGATTCTCGGAGCAGACTCGGAGGGCGGAGATGCAGACCAGTAAGTATAAAAAAATTACCTCAGGGATTCTCGGACCAGACTCGGAGGGCGGAGTTCCAGAGCAGTAAGAAAAAGAAACTTACCTCAGTGATTCTCAAAGCAGAGTCGGAGGACTGAGTTCCAGAGTGGTAAGTATAAAAAACGTACCTCCGGGATTCTCGGAGCAGACTCGGAGGGCGGAGTTCCAGAGCGGTAAGTATAAAAAATCTACCTCGGGGATTCTCGAGCAGACTCGGAGTGCGGAGTTCCAGAGCGGTAAGCATAAAAATCTTACCTCGGGGATTCTCGAGCAGACTCGGAGGGCGCAGTTCCAGAGTGGGAAGTATAAAAAACTTACATCTAGGATTCTCACAGCAGACTCGGAGTGTGGAGGTCCATCTGGTCATCTGAAAAACTTTCCTCGGGGATTCACAGAGCAGACTCGCAGGGCAGAGTTTCAGACAGGTAAGTAGAAAAAACGTACCTCGGGGATTCTCAGAGCAGACTCTGAGGGCGGAGTTGCAGAGCGGTAATTATAAAAAACTTACCTCGGGGATTCTCGGAGCAGTCTCGGAGGGCGGAGTTGCAGAGCGGTAATTATAAAAAACTTACCTCGGGGATTCTCGGAGCAGACTCGGAGCGCGGAGTTGCAGAATGGTAAGGATAAAAAAGTTACCTCGGGGATTCTCGGTGCAGACACGGAGGGCGGAGTTCCAGAGCAGTGAGAATTAAAAACTTGCATCGGGGATTCTCGAAGCAGACTCGGAGGGCGGAGTTCCAGACCGGTAAGTATCAAAAACTAACCTCGGAGATTCTCGGAGCAGACTCGGAGTGTGGAGTTCCAGACCGGTAAGTATAAAAAACTTAACTCGGGGATTCTCAGACCATACTCGGAGGGCGGAGCTCCAGAGCGGTAAATATAAAAAACATACCTCGGGGTTTCGCCGAGCAGACCCGAAGGGCGGAGTTCGAGATTGGTGTGTATAAGAACTTACCTCGGGGATTCTTCGAGCAGATTCGGAGGGCGGAGTTGCAGAGCATTAAGTATAAAAAACGTACCTCGGGGATTCTCGAGCAGACTCGGAAGGCGGAGTTCCAGAGCATTAAGTATAAAAATCTTACCTCGGGGATTCTCGAGCATACTCGGAGGGCGCAGTTCCAGACTGGTAAGAAAAAGAAACTTACCTCAGTGATTCTCAAAGCAGAGTCGGAGGACTGAGTTCCAGAATGGGAAGTATAAAAAACTTACCTCGGGGATTCTCTAAGCAGACTCGGAGGGCAGAGTTCCAGACCGGTAAGTGTAAAGAACTTAGTTCGGGGATTCTCGGAGCAGACTCAGAGGGCGGAGTTCCAGACTGGTAAGTATAAAAAACTTACCTCCGGGACACTTGTAGAAGACTCGGAGGGCGGAGTTCCAGAGCGGTGAGAATAAAAAACTTACTTCTTGGATTCTCGGAGCAGACTCAGAGGGCGGAGTTCCAGACCGGTAAGAAAAAGAAACTTACCTCAGCGATTCTCAAAGCAGAGTCGGAGGACTGAGTTCCAGAGTGGTAAGTATAAAAAACGTACCTCCGGGATTCTCGGAGCAGACTCGGAGGGCGGAGTTCCAGAGCAGTGTGTATAAAAAACTTACCTCGGTGATTCTCGGAGCAGACTCGGAGGGCGGAGTTCCAGAGCAGTGTGTATAAAAAACTTACCTCGGTGATTCTCGGAGCAGACTCGGAGGGCGGAGTTCCAGATAATTAATTTTTAAAAAGCTACCTCGGAGATTCTCGGAGCAGATTCGGAGGGCGGAGTTCCAGACCAGTAAGTATAAAAACTTTACCTCGGAGATTCTCGGAGCAGACTTGGAGGGCGGAGTTCCAGAGCGGCAAATATAAAAAACTTACCTCGGGGATTCTCGGAGCAGATTCGGAGGGCGGAGTTCCAGACCGGTAAGTATTAAAAACTTACCTCGCGGATTCACGGAGAAGACTCGGAGGGAGAAGTTCCAGACCGGTAAGTATAAAAAACATACCTCGGGGATTCTAGGAGAAGACCCGGAGTGTGGAGTTCCAGACCGGTAAGTATAAAAAACTTACATCGGAGATTCTCGGAGCAGACTCGAAGGGCGGAGCTCCAGAGGAAAATGAGAAAAAACCTACCTCGGGGATTCTTGGCGAAGACTCGGAGGGTGGATTCCAGACCAGTAAGTATAAAAAACTTACCTCGGCGATTCTCGGTGAAGACTCGGAGGATGGAGTTCCATCTGGTCTGTCTAAAAAACTTACCTCGGGGATTCTCGGAGCAGACTCAGAGGGCAGAGTTCCTGACCGGTAAGTCTAAAAAACTTACCTCAGGGATTCTGGGAGCAGACTTGGAGGACGGAGTTCCAGAGCGGTAAGTATAAAAAACTTCATTCGGCGATTCTCGGAGCAGACTCGGAGAGCGGAGTTAACCTCGGGGATTCTCGGAGCAGACTCGGAGGGCGGAGTTCCAGAGCGGTAAGTATAAAAAACTAACCTCGGGAATTCTCAGAGCAGACTCGGAGGGCGGAGTTCCAGAGGGGGAAGTATAAAACTTTTACCACGGGGAGTCTCGGAGCAGCATCGGAGGGTGGAGTTCCAGTGCGAGAAGTATGAAAAACTTACCTCAGTGATTCTCAAAGCAGGCTCTGAGGGCGGAGTTCCAGCCTGGTAAATATAAATACCTTCCCTCGGGGATTCTCGGAGCAGAATCGGAGGACCGAGTTCCAGAGCGGTATGTATAAAAAACCTACGTCAGTGATTCTCAGAGCAGACTCAGAGCGCGGAGTTCCAGAGTAGTAATTATAAAAAACTTACCTCGGGGATTCTCGGTGCAGACTCGGAGGGCAGAGCTCCAGAGCGGTAAGTATAAAAAACTTACCTCGGGGATTCTCGGAGCAGACTCGGTGGGCGAAGTTCCAGATCGGTATGTATAAAAAAACTTACCTCGGGGTTTCTCGGAGCAGACTCGGAGGGCGCAGTTCCGGAGCGGTAAGTATAAAAAACTTACCTATGGGAATCTCGGAGCAGACTCGTAGGGCGGAGTTCCAGAGCGGGAATGAGAAAAAACGTACCTCGGATTTCCTGCAGCAGACTCGGATGGCAGAGTTCCAGTCCAGTAAGTATAAAAAACGTACCTCTGGGATTCTCGGAGCAGACTCGGAGGGCGGAGTTCCTGAGCAGTGTGTATAAAAAACCTACCTCGGTGATTCTCGGAGCAGACTCGGAGGGCGGATTTCCAGAGCAGTGTGCATAAAAAACTTACCTCGGAGATTCTCGGAGCAGACTCGGAGGGCGGAGATCCAGACCGGTAAGTATAAAAAACTTACCTCGGAGATTCTCGGAGCAGACTCAGAGGGCGGAGTTCCAGACTTGTAAGTATAAAAAACTTACCTCGGGGACTCTTGTAGAAGACTCGCAGGGCGGAGTTCCAGAATGGTGAGTGTAAAAAACTTACTTCGTGGATTCTCGGAGCAGAATCAGAGGGCGGAGTTCCAGACAGGTAAGAAAAAGAAACTTACCTCAGTGATTCTCAAAGCAAAGTCGGAGGACTGAGTTCCAGAGCGGTAAGTATAAAAAACTTACCTCCGGGATTCTCGGGGCAGACTCGGAGGGCGGAGTTCCAGAGCGGTGTGCATAAAAAACTTACCTCGGGGATTCTCGGAGCAGATTCGGAGGGCGGAGTTCCAGACCAGTTAGTATAAAATACTTACCTCGGGGACTATCGTAGAAGACTCGGAGGGCGGAGTTCCAGAGCGGAAAGTATAAAAAACTTACCTCGGGGATTCTGGTAGCAGACTCGGAGGGCGGAGCTCCAGAGCGGTAATGTGAAAAAACTAATCTCGGGGATTCACGGAGCAGATTCGGAGGGCGGAGTCCCAGACCAGTAAGTATAAAAAACTTACCTCGCGGAATCTCGGAGAAGACTCGGAGGGCGGAGTTCCAGAGCGGGAAGGATAACAAACTTACCTCGGGGATTCTCGGAGCAGAGTCGGAGGGCGGAGTTCCAGAGCGGGAATGATAAAAAACTTCCCTCGGGGATTCTCGGAGCAGACTCGGAGGGTGGAGTTCCAGTGTGAGAAGTATAAAAAACTTACCTCAGTGATTCTCAAAGCATACTCGGAGGGCGGAGTTCCAGACTGGTAAGTATAAAAACCATTCCTCGGGGATTCTCGGAGCAGACTCGGAGGGCTGAGTTCCACAGCGGTAAGTATAAAAAACTTACCTGTGGGATACTCGGTACAGAGTCGGAGGGCGGAGTTCCAGAGGGGGAAGAATAAAAAACTTCCCTCGGGGAATCTCGGAGCAGACTCGGAAGGCGGAGTTCCAGAGCATTAAGTATAAAAATCTTACCTCGGGGATTCTCGAGCATACTCGGAGGGCGCAGTTCCAGACTGGTAAGAAAAAGAAACTTACCTCAGTGATTCTCAAAGCAGAGTCGGAGGACTGAGTTCCAGAATGGGAAGTATAAAAAACTTACCTCGGGGATTCTCTAAGCAGACTCGGAGGGCAGAGTTCCAGACCGGTAAGTGTAAAGAACTTAGCTCGGGGATTCTCGGAGCAGACTCAGAGGGCGGAGTTCCAGACTGGTAAGTATAAAAAACTTACCTCCGGGACACTT
The DNA here is from genome assembly GCF_036365525.1 of Heterodontus francisci. Lineage (NCBI taxonomy): Eukaryota > Metazoa > Chordata > Chondrichthyes > Heterodontiformes > Heterodontidae > Heterodontus > Heterodontus francisci. Next base: position 3,451,143 of record NW_027140336.1, read on the forward strand.
GTAGAAGACTCGGAGGGCGGAGTTCCAGAGCGGTGAGAATAAAAAACTTACTTCTTGGATTCTCGGAGCAGACTCAGAGGGCGGAGATCCAGACCGGTAAGAAAAAGAAACTTACCTCAGTGATTCTCAAAGCAGAGTCGGAGGACTGAGTTCCAGAGTGGTAAGTATAAAAAACGTACCTCCGGGATTCTCGGAGCAGACTCGGAGGGCGGAGTTCCAGAGCAGTGTGTATAAAAAACTTACCTCGGTGATTCTCGGAGCAGACTCGGAGGGCGGAGTTCCAGATAATTAATTTTTAAAAAGCTACCTCGGAGATTCTCGGAGCAGATTCGGAGGGCGGAGTTCCAGACCAGTAAGTATAAAAACTTTACCTCGGAGATTCTCGGAGCAGACTTGGAGGGCGGAGTTCCAGAGCGGCAAGTATAAAAAACTTACCTCGGGGATTCTCGGAGCAGATTCGGAGGGCGGAGTTCCAGACCGGTAAGTATTAAAAACTTACCTCGTGGATTCTCGGAGAAGACTCGGAGGGAGAAGTTCCAGACCGGTAAGTATAAAAAACATACCTCGGGGATTCTAGGAGAAGACCCGGAGTGTGGAGTTCCAGAGTGGTAAGTATAAAAAACTTACATCGGAGATTCTCGGAGCAGACTCGAAGGGCGGAGCTCCAGAGGAAAATGAGAAAAAACCTCCCTCGGGGATTCTTGGCGAAGACTCGGAGGGTGGATTCCAGACCAGTAAGTATAAAAAACTTACCTCGGCGATTCTCGGTGAAGACTCGGAGGATGGAGTTCCATCTGGTCTGTCTAAAAAACTTACCTCGGGGATTCTCGGAGCAGACTCAGAGGGCAGAGTTCCTGACCGGTAAGTCTAAAAAACTTACCTCAGGGATTCTAGGACAGACTTGGAGGACGGAGTTCCAGAGCGGTAAGTATAAAAAACTTACATCGGCGATTCTCGGAGCAGACTCGGAAAGCGGAGTTAACCTCGGGGATTCTCGGAGCAGACTCGGAGGGCGGAGTTCCAGAGCGGTAAGTATAAAAAACTAACCTCGGGAATTCTCAGAGCAGACTCGGAGGGCGGAGTTCCAGAGGGGGAAGTATAAAACTTTTACCACGGGGAGTCTCGGAGCAGCATCGGAGGGTGGAGTTCCAGTGCGAGAAGTATGAAAAACTTACCTCAGTGATTCTCAAAGCAGGCTCGGAGGGCGGAGTTCCAGCCTGGTAACTATAAATACCTTCCCTCGGGGATTCTCGGAGCAGAATCGGAGGACGGAGTTCCAGAGCGGTATGTATAAAAAACCTACGTCAGTGATTCTCAGAGCAGACTCAGAGCGCGGAGTTCCAGAGTAGTAATTATAAAAAACTTACCTCGGGGATTCTCGGTGCAGACTCGGAGGGCAGAGCTCCAGAGCGGTAAGTATAAAAAACTTACCTCGGGGATTCTCGGAGCAGACTCGGTGGGCGAAGTTCCAGACTGGTAAGTATCAAAAACTTACCTTGGCGATTCTGGAGCAGACTCGGATGGCGGAGTTGCAGAGCGGTATGTATAAAAAACATACCTCGGGGATTCTCGGAGCAGACTCGGAGCGCGGAGTTCCAGAGCAGTGAGTAGAAAAAACTTACCTCGGGATTTCTCGGAGCAGACTCGGAGGGTGGAGTTCCAGTGCGGGAAGTATAAAAAACTTACCTCGGGGATTCTTGGAGCAGATTCGGAGGGCAGACTTCCAGAGCGTTAAGTACACAAAACGTACCTCGGGGATTCACGAACAGACTCGGAGGGCGGAGTTCCAGAGCGGTAAGTATAAAAAACCTACCTCGGGGAGTCTCGAGCAGACTCGGAGGGCAGAGTTCCAGAGCGGTAAGTATAAAATACTTACCTCGGGGATTCTCGGAGCAGACTCAGAGGGCGCAGTTCCGGAGCGGTAGGTATAACAAACTTACCTTGGGGATTCTCGGAGCAGACTCGGAGGGCGGAGTTCCAGAGCGGTAATGAGAAAAAACGTACCACGGAGATTCCTGGAGCAGACTCGGAGGGCAGAGTTGAAGTCCAGTAAGTATAAAAAACGTACCTCGGGGATTCTCGGAGCAGACTCGGAGGGCGGAGTTCCAGAGCGCTGAGTATAAAAAACTTACCTCGTGGATTCTCGGAGCAGACTCAGAGGGTGGAGTTCCAGACCGGTAAGAAAAAGAAACTTACCTCAGTGATTCTCAAAACAGAGTCGGAGGACTGAGTTCCAGAGCGGTAAGTATAAAAAACTTACCTCCGGGATTCTCGGAGCAGACTCGGAGGGCGCAGTTCCGGAGCGGTAATTATAAAAAACTTACCTCGAGGAATCTCGGTGCAGATTCGAAGGGCGGAGTTCCAGATAAGTAATTTTAAAAAATGCTACCTCGGAGATTCTCGGAGCAGATTCGGCGGGCAGAGTTCCAGACCAGTTAGTATAAAATACTTTCCTCGGGGCCTCTCGTAGAAGACTCGGAGGGTGGAGTTCCAGACCAGTAAGTATAAAAACCTTACCTCGGAGATTCCCGGAGCAGACTCGGAGGGCGGAGTTCCAGAGCGGTAAGTATAAAAAACTTACCTCGGGGTTTCTGGGAGCAGACTCGGAGGGCGGTGATCCAGAGCGGTAATGTGATAAAACTAATCTCGGGGATTCTCGGAGCAGATTCGGAGGGCGGAGTTCCAGACCAGTAAGTATAAAAATCTTACCTCGCGGATTCTCGGAGAAGACCCGGAGGGTGGCTTCCTGACCAGTAAGTTCAAAACACTTACCTCGGGGATTCTCAGAGCATACTCGAAGGGCGGAGCTCCAGAGCGTAATGAGAAAAAACTTACCTCGGGGATTCTTGGAGAAGACTCGGAGGATGGATTCCAGACCAGTAAGTATAAAAAACCTACCTCGGGGATTCTCGGTGAAGACTCGGAGGGCGGAGTTCCATCTGGTCAGTCTAAAAAACATACCTCGGCGATTCTCGGAGCAGACTCGGAGTGCAGAGTTAATCTCGGGGATTCTTGGAGCAGTCTCGGAGGGCGGAGTTCTGGGGCGGGAAGTATAAAACACTTACCACGGGGAATCTCGGAGCAGACTCGGGGGGTGGAGTTCCAGTGCGGGAACTATAAAAAACTTACCTCGGGGACTCTCAGAGCAGGCTCGGAGGGCGGAGTTCCAGCCTGGTAAGTATAAAAACCTTCCGTCGGGGATTCTCGGAGCAGAATCGGAGGCCGGAGTTCCAGAGCGGTAAGTATAAAAAACTTACCTCAGTGAATCTCACAGCAGACTCAGAGCGCGGAGTTCCAGAGTAGTAAGAATAAAAAACTTACCTCGGGGATTCTCGGAGCAGACTCAGAGGGAATGCTCCTGAGCGGTAGGTATAAAAAACTTACCTCGGGGTTTCTCGGAGCATACTCGGAGGGCCGAGCTCCAGAGCGGTAAGTATAAAAAACTTACCTCGGGGTTTCTCAGAGCAAACTCGGAGGGTGGAGATCCAGAGTGGTAATGTGAAAAAACTTACCTCGGAGATTCTCGGAGCAGACTCGGAGGGCTGGGTTCAATCTGGTCAGTCTCAAAAACTTACCTCGGGGATTCTCGGAGCAGACTTGGATCGCGGAGTAAGAGAGTGGGAAGTATAAAAAAATTATCTAGGGGATTCTCGGAGCGCACATGCAGGGTGGAGTTCCAGAGCGGGAAGTATAATAGAGTTGCACGGGGATTCTCGGAGCAGACTCGGAGGGTGGAGTTCCAGTGCGGGAAGTTTAAAAAACTTACCTCGGGGATTCTTGGAGCAGAATCGGAGGGCGGGGTTCAATCTGGTCAGTCCAAAAACTTACCTCGGGGATTCTCGGAGCAGACTTGGAGGGCGGAGTTCCAGACCGGTAAGTATAAAAAACTTACCTCGGAGATTCTCGGAGCATACTCGGAGGGCGGGGATCCATCTGTTCGGTCTAAATAACTGTCCTCGGGGATTCTCGGAGCAGACTCCGAGGGCGGATTTCCAGAGCAGTACGTATAAAAAACTTATCTCGGGGATTCTCGGAGCAGACTGGCAGGGGGGAGTACCAGAGTTGGAAGTATAAAAAAATTATCTCGGGGATTCTCGGAGCAGACTCGGATGGCGGAGTAAGAGAGTGGGAAGTATAAAAAAATTACCTCGGGGATTCTCGGAGCACACACGGAGGGTGGAGTTCCAGAGAGGGAAGTATAATAGAGTTGCACGGGGATTCTCGGAGCAGACTCGGAGGGTGGAGTTCCAGTGCGGAAAGTTTAAAAAACTTACCTCGGGGATTCTTGGAGCAGAATCGGAGGGCGGAGCTACAGAACGGTAAGTATAAAAAAGGTACCTCTGGGATTCTCGGAGCAGACTCGGTGGGCGGAATTCCTGAGCTGTAAGTATAAAAAACTTACCTGGGGGATTCTTGGAGCAGACTTGGAGAGCGGAGTTAACCTCGGGAATTCTCGGAGACGACTCGGAGGGCGGAGTTCCAGTGCGGTAAGTATAAGGAACGTACCGCGGGAATTCCCAGAGCAGACTCGGAAGGTGGAGTTCAAGAGCGGTAAGTATAAAAAACTTACCACGGGGAATCTCGGAGCAGACTCGGAGGGTGGAGTTCCAGTGCGGTAAGTATAAAAAACTTACCTCAAGGATTCTCGGAGCAGACTCGGAGGGCAGAGTTCCAGAGCGATAAGTATAAAAAACTTACCTCAGTGATTCTCAAAGCAGACTCGCCGGGCGGAGTTCCAGACTGGTAAGTATTAAAACCTTCCCTCGGGGCTTCTCGTAGCAGACTCGGAGGGTGCAGTTCCAGAGCGTTAAGTATAAAAAACTTACCTCAGTGATTCTCAGAGCAGATTCGGAGGGCGGAGTTCCAGAGCGACAAGTATAAAAAACTTACCTCGGGGATACTCGGAGCAGACTTGGAGGGCGGAGTTCCAGACCGGTAAGTATAATAAAAGTACCTCGGAGATTCTTGGAGCAGACTCGGAGGGCTGGGTTCAATCTGGTCAGTCTAAAAAACTTACCTCGGGGATTATCGGAGCAGATTTGAAGGGTGGAGTTCCAGACCAGTAAGTATAATAAACTTACCTCGGAGATTCTCGGAGCAGACTCGGAGGGCGGGGATCCATCTGGTCGGTCTAAACAACTGTCCTTGGGGATTCTCGGAACAGACTGCGTGGGCGGATTTCCAGAGCAGTACATATAAAAAATTATCTCAGGGATTCTCGGAGCAGACTCGGAGGGCGGAGTACCAGAGTGGGAAGTACAACAAAATTACCTCGGGGATTCTAGGAGCAGAATCGGAGGGCGGAGCTACAGAACGGTAAGTATCAAAACCTTACCACGGGGATTCTCAGAGCAGACTCGGAGGGCGGAGTTCCAGAGCGGTAAGTACAAAAAACATAACTCGGACATTTGCGGAGCAGTCTCGGAGGGCGGAGTTCCTGAGCGGGAAGTTTAAAAAACTGACCACGGGGTATCTCTGAGCAGACTCGGATGGTAGAGGTTCAGAGCGGGAAGTATATAAAACTTACCTCAGGGATTGTCGGAGCAGACGCGGAGGGCAGAGTTCCAGAGCAATAAGTATATAAAACTTACCTCAGTGATTCTCAGAGCAGACTTGGATGGCGGAGTTCCAGAGCGGCAAGTATAAAAAACTTACCTCGGGGATACTCGGAGCTTACTCGGAGGGCGGAATTCCAGAGCGGGAAGTATAAAAATCTTCCCTCAGGGATTCTCGGAGCAGACTCGGAGGGTGGAGTTCCAGAGCGGGAAGTATAAAAAATTTACCTCGGGAATTCTTGGAGCAGATTCGGAGGGCAGAGTTCCCCAGCGATAAGTATAAAAAACTTACCTCGGGGATTCTCAGAGCAGACTTGGAGGGCGGAGTTCCATCTGGCCAGTCGAAAGAACCTACCTCCGGATTCTCGGAGCAGACTCGGAGGCCGGCATTCCAGACTGGTACATATCAAAAACTTACCTTGGAGATTCTGGAGCAGACTCGGAGGGCAGAGTTAAAGTCCAGTAAGTTTAAAAAACGTACCTCGGGAACTCTCGGAGCAGACTCGGAGGGTGGAGTTCCAGAGCAATGTGTATAAAAAACTTACCTCGTGGATTCTCGGAGCAGACTCAGACGGTGGAGTTCCAGACCGGTAAGAAAAAGAAACTTAACTCAGTGATTCTCAAAACAGAGTCGGAGGACTGAGTTCCAGAGTGGGAAGTATAAAAAACTTACCTCCGGGATTCTCGGAGCAGACTCGGGGGGCAGAGTTCCAGACCAGTTCGTATAAAATACTTTCCTTGGGGACTCTCGTAGAAGACTCGGAGGGCGGAGTTCCAGACCAGTAAGTATAAAAACCTTACCTCGGAGATTCCCGGAGCAGACTCGGAGGGTGGAGTTCCAGAGCGGCAAGTATAAAAAACCTACCTCGGGGATTCTGGGAGCAGACTCGGAGGGCCGAGCTCCAGAGCGGTAAGTATAAAAACCTTACCTCGGAGATTCCCGGAGCAGACTCGGAGGGTGGAGTTCCAGAGCGGCAAGTATAAAAAACTTACCTCGGGGATTCTCGGAGCAGATTCGGACGGTGGAGGTCCAGAGTGGTAATGTGAAAAAACTTACCTCAGAGATTCTCGGAGAAGACTCGGAGGGCTGTGTTCAATCTGGTCAGTCTCAAAAACTTACCTCGGGGATTCTCGGAGCAGACTTGGAGGGCGGAGTTCCATGACCGGTAAGTATAAAAAACTTACCTCGGAGATTGTCAGAGCAGACTCGGAGGGCGGGGATCCATCTGTTTGGTCTAAATAACTGTCCTCGGGGATTCTCGGAGCAGACTCCGAGGGCGGATTTCCAGAGCAGTACGTATAAAAAACCTTATCTCGGGGATTCTCAGAGCAGACTCGGATGGCGGAGTAACAGAGTGGGAAGTATAAAAAAATTACCTCGCAGATTCTCGGAGCACACACGGAGGGTGGAGTTCCAGAGCGGTAAGTTTAAAAAACTTACCTCGGGGATTCTTGGAGCAGAATCGGAGGGCGGAGCTACAGAACGGTAAGTATAAAAAACGTACCTCTGGGATTCTCGGAGCAGACTCGGAGGCCGGAATTCCAGAGCTGTAAGTATAAAAAACTTACCTCGGGGATTCTTGGAGCAGACTTGGAGATCGGAGTTAACCTCGGGGATTCTCGGAGACGACTCGGAGGGTGGAGTTCCAGTGCGGTAAGTATAAGGAACTTAGCGTGGGAATTCTCAGAGCTGACTCGGAGGGTGGAGTTCAAGAGCGGTAAGTATAAAAAACGTAACTCGGAAATTCACGGAGCAGTCTCGGAGGGCGGAGTTCCTGAGCGGAAAGTTTAAAAAACTTACCACGGGGAATCTCGGAGCAGACTCGGAGGGTGGAGTTCCAGTGCGGGAAGTATAAAAAACGTACCTCAGGGATTCTCGGAGCAGACTCGGAGGGCAGAGTTCCAGAGCGATAAGTATAAAAAACCTACCTCAGTGATTCTCAAAGCAGCCTCGCAGGGCGGAGTTCCAGACTGGTAACTATTAAAACCTTCCCTCGGGGATTCTCGTAGCAGACTCGGAGGGCGCAGTTCCAGAGCGTTAAGTATAAAAAACGTACCTCAGTGATTCTGAGAGCAGACTCGGAGGGCGGAGTTCCAGAGCGGCAAGTATAAAAAACTTACCTCGGGGATACTCGGAGCAGACTTGGAGGGCGGAGTTCCAGACCGGTAAGTATAATAAACTTACCTCGGAGATTCTCGGAGCAGACTCGGAGGGCTGAGTTCAATCTGGTCAGTCTAAAAAGCTTACCTCGGGGATTCTCGGAGCAGACTTGGAGGGCGGATTTCCAGAGCAGTACGTATATAAAATTATCTAGGGGATTCTCGGAGCAGACTCGGAGGGCGGAGTACCAGAGTGGGAAGTATAAAAAAATTACCTCGGGGATTCTCGGAGCAGACTCGGAGGGCGGAGGTCCAGAGCGGTAAGTATAAAAAACTAACCTCGGGTATTCTCGGAGCAGACTTGGAGAGCGGAGTTAACGTCGGGGATTCTCGGAGATGACTCGGAGGGTGGAGTTCCAGAGCAGTAAGTATAAGGAACCTACCGCGGGAATTCTCAGAGCAGACTCGGAGGGTGGAGTTCCAGAGCGGTAAGTATAAAAAACGTAACTCGGAAATTTGTGGAGCAGTCTCGGAGGGCGGAGTTCCTGAGCGGGAAGTTTAAAAAACTTACCACGGGGAATCTCTGAGCAGACTCGGAGGGTGGAGGTCCAGAGCGGGAAGTATAAAAAACTGACCTCAGGGATTGTCGGAGCAGACTCGGAGGGCAGAGTTCCAGAGCGATAAGTAGAAAAAACATAACTCAGTTATTCTTAAAGCACACTCGCAAGGTGGAGTTCCAGACAGGTATGTATAAAAACCTTCCCTCTGGGATTCTCGGAGCAGACTCGGAGGGCGCAGTTCCAGAGCGTTAAGTATAAAAAACTTACCTCAGTGATTCTCAGAGCAGACTCGGAGGGCAGAGTTCCAGAGCGATAAGTAGAAAAAACATAACTCAGTTATTCTTAAAGCACACTCGCAAGGTGGAGTTCCAGACAGGTATGTATAAAAACCTTCCCTCTGGGATTCTCAGAGCTGACTCGGAGGGCGGAGTTCCAGAGCGGCAAGTATAAAACACTTCCCTCGGGGATTCTTGGAACAGACTCGGAGGGTGGAGTTCCAGTGCGGGAAGTATAAAAAATTTACCTCGGGAATTCTTCGAGCAGATTCGGAGGGCAGAGTTCCCCAGCGATAAGTATAAAAAACTTACCTCGGGGATTCTCAGAGCAGAATCAGAGGGTGGAGTTCCATCTGGACAGTCTAAAAAACCTACCTACGGATTCTCGGAGCAGACTCGGAGGGCAGCATTCCAGACTGGTAATTATCAAAAACTTACCTTGGAGATTCTGTACCAGACTCGGAGGGCGGAGTTGCAGAGCGGTAAGTATAAAAAACTTACCTCGGGGATTATCGGAGCAGACTCGGAGCGCGGAGTTCCAGAGCAGTGAGTATAAAAAACCTACCTCGGGGTTTCTCGGAGCAGACTCGGAGGGTGGAGTTCCAGTGCGGGAAGTATAAAAAACTTACCTCGGGGATTCTTGGAGCAGATTCGGAGGGCAGAGTTCCAGAGCGATAAGTATAAAAAAATTACCTCGGGGATTCTCGAGCAGACTCGGAGGGCGGAGTTCCAGAGTGGGAAGTATAAAAAAGCTACCTTGGGGATTCGCGATGCAGACTCGGAGGGCAGAGTTCCAGAGCGGTATGTATAAAATACTTACCTCGGGGATTCTCGGAGCAGACTCGGAGGGCGGTGTTCCAGAGCGCTGAGTATAAAAAACTTACCTCGTGGATTCTCGGAGCAGACTCAGAGGGCGGAGTTCCAGACCGGTAAGATAAAGAAACTTACCTCAGTGATTCTCAAAACAGAGTCGGAGGACTGAGTTCCAGAGCGGTAAGTATAAAAAACTTACCTCCGGGATTCCTGGAGCAGACTCGGAGGGCGCAATTCCGGAGCGGTAATTATAAAAAACTTACCTCGAGGAATCTCGGAGCAGACTCGGAGGGCGGAGTTCCAGATAAGTAATTTTAAAAAATGCTACCTCGGAGATTCTCGGTGCAGATTCGGCGGGCAGAGTTCCAGACCAGTTAGTATAAAATACTTTCCTCGGGGCCTCTCGTAGAAGACTCGGAGGGCGGAGTTCCAGACCAGTAAGTATAAAAACCTTACCTCGGAGATTCCCGGAGCAGACTTGGACGGCGGATTTCCAGAGCGGCAAGTATAAAAAACCTACCTCGGGAATTCAGGGAGCAGACTCGGAGGCCGGAGATCCAGAGCGGTAATGTGAAAAAACTAATCTCGGGGATTCTCGGAGCAGATTCGGAGGGCGGAGTTCCAGACCAGTAAGTATAAAAATCTTACCTCGGGGATTCTCGGAGCAGAGTCTGAGGGTGGAGTGCTGAGCAATGTGTATAAAAAACGTACCTCGTGGATTCTCGGAGTAGACTCAGAGGGCGGAGTTCCAGACTGGTAAGAAAAAGAAACTTACCTCAGTGATTCTCAAAACAGAGTCGGAGGACTGAGTTCCAGAGCGGTAAGTATAAAAAACTTACCACGCGGATTCTCGGAGAAGACCCGGAGGGTGGCTTGCAGACCAGTAAGTTCAAAACACTTACCTCGGGGATTCTCAGAGCATACTCGAAGGGCGGAGCTCCAGAGCGTAATGAGCAAAACTTAGCTCGGCGATTCTTGGAGAAGACTCGGAGGATGGATTCCAGACCAGTAAGTATAAAAAACTTACCTAGGGGATGCTCGGTGAAGACTCGGAGGGCGGAGTTCCATCTGGTCAGTCTAAAAAACTTACCTCGTGGATTCTCGGTGCAGACTCAGAGGGCAGAGTTCCTGACCGGTAAGTCTAAAAAACTTACCTCAGGGATTCTGGGAGCAGACTTGGAGGACGGAGTTCCAGAGCAGTGAGTATAAAAAACTTACCTCGGGGTTTCTCGGAGCAGTCTCGGAGGGCGGAGTTCCAGAGTGGTAAGTATAAAAAACTTACCTCGGGGATTCTCGAGCAGACTCGGAGGGCGGAGTTCCAGAGTGGGAAGTATAAAAAACCTACCTCGGGGATTCTCGATGCAGACTCGGAGGGCAGAGTTCCAGAGTTCCAGAGTTCCAGAGCGGTATGCAAAAAATACTTACCTCGGGGATTCTCGGAGCAGACTCGGAGGTCGCAGTTCCGGAGCGGTCGGTATAACAAACGTACCTCGGAGATTCCTGGAGCAGACTCGGAGGGCAGAGTTAAAGTCCAGTAAGTATAAAAAACGTACCTCGGGGATTCTCGGAGCAGACTCGGAGGGTGGAGTTCCAGAGCAATGTGTATAAAAAACTTACCTCGGGGACTCTCGTAGAAGACTCGGAGGGCGGAGTTCCAGAGCGCTGAGTATAAAAAACTTACCTCGTGGATTCTCGGAGCAGACTCAGAGGGCAGAGTTCCAGACCGTTAAGAAAAAGAAACTTACCTCAGTGATTCTCAAAACATAGTCGGAGGACTGAGTTCCAGAGCGGTAAGTATAAAAAACTTACCTCCGGGATTCTCGGAGCAGACTCGGAGGGCGCAATTCCGGAGCGGTAATTATAAAAAACTTACCTCGAGGAATCTCGGAGCAGACTCGGAGGGCGGAGTTCCAGATAAGTAATTTTAAAAAATGCTACCTCGGAGATTCTCGGAGCAGATTCGGCGGGCAGAGTTCCAGACCAGTTAGTATAAAATACTTTCCTCGGGGCCTCTCGTAGAAGACTCGGAGGGCGGAGTTCCAGACTAGTAAGTATAAAAACCTTACCTCGGAGATTCCCGGAGCAGACTTGGAGGGCGGATTTCCAGTGCGGCAAGTATAAAAAACCTACCTCGGGGATTCTGGGAGCAGACTCGGAGGGCGGAGATCCAGAGCGGTAATGTGAAAAAACTTATCTCGGGGATTCTCGGAGCAGATTCGGAGGGCGGAGTTCCAGACCAGTAAGTATAAAAAACTTACCAAAAGGATTCTCGGAGAAGACCCGGAGGGTGGCTTCCAGACCAGTAAGTTCAAAACACTTACCTCGGGGATTCTCAGAGCATACTCGAAGGGCGGATTTCCATCTGGTCAGTCTAAAAAACTTACCTCGTGGATTCTCGGTGCAGACTCAGAGGGCAGAGTTCCTGACCTGTAAGTCTAAAAAACTTACCTCAGGGATTCTGGGAGCAGACTTGGAGGACGGAGTTCCAGTGCGGTAAGTATAAAAAACTTACCTCGGCGATTCTCGGAGCAGACTCGGAGAGCAGAGTTAATCTCGGGGATTCTCGGAGCAGACTCGGAGGGCGGAGTTCCAGAGGTGTGTGTATAAAATACGTACCTCGGAGATTCTCGGAGCAGACTCGGAGGGCGGAGTTCCAGACCGGTAGGTATAGAAAACGTACCTCGGAGATTCTCGGAACGGACTCAGAGGGCGGAGTTAAAGACTGGTAAGTATAAAAAACTTACCTCGGGGACTCTCGTAGAAGACTCGGAGGTCGGAGTTCCAGAGCGGTGAGTATAAAAAAACGTACCTTGTGGATTCTCGGAGCAGACTCAGAGGGCGGAGTTCCAAACCGGTAAGAAAAAGAAACTTACCTCAGTGATTCTCAAAAAAGAGTCGGAGGACTGAGTTCCAGAGCGGTAAGTATAAAAAACTTACCTCCGGGATTCTCGGAGCAGACTCGGAGGGCGCAATTCCGGAGCGGTAATTATAAAAAACTTACGTCCAGGATTCTCGGAGCAGACTCGGAGGGCTGAGTTCAATCTGGTCAGTCTAAAAAGCTTACCTCGGGGATTCTCGGAGCAGACTTGGAGGGCGGATTTCCAGAGCAGTACGTATATAAAATTATCTAGGGGATTCTCGGAGCAGACTCGGAGGGCGGAGTACCAGAGTGGGAAGTATAAAAAAATTACCTCGGGGATTCTCGGAGCAGACTCGGAGGGCGGAGGTCCAGAGCGGTAAGTATAAAAAACTAACCTCGGGTATTCTCGGAGCAGACTTGGAGAGCGGAGTTAACGTCGGGGATTCTCGGAGATGACTCGGAGGGTGGAGTTCCAGAGCAGTAAGTATAAGGAACCTACCGCGGGAATTCTCAGAGCAGACTCGGAGGGTGGAGTTCCAGAGCGGTAAGTATAAAAAACGTAACTCGGAAATTTGTGGAGCAGTCTCGGAGGGCGGAGTTCCTGAGCGGGAAGTTTAAAAAACTTACCACGGGGAATCTCTGAGCAGACTCGGAGGGTGGAGGTCCAGAGCGGGAAGTATAAAAAACTGACCTCAGGGATTGTCGGAGCAGACTCGGAGGGCAGAGTTCCAGAGCGATAAGTAGAAAAAACATAACTCAGTTATTCTTAAAGCACACTCGCAAGGTGGAGTTCCAGACAGGTATGTATAAAAACCTTCCCTCTGGGATTCTCGGAGCAGACTCGGAGGGCGCAGTTCCAGAGCGTTAAGTATAAAAAACTTACCTCAGTGATTCTCAGAGCAGACTCGGAGGGCAGAGTTCCAGAGCGATAAGTAGAAAAAACATAACTCAGTTATTCTTAAAGCACACTCGCAAGGTGGAGTTCCAGACAGGTATGTATAAAAACCTTCCCTCTGGGATTCTCAGAGCTGACTCGGAGGGCGGAGTTCCAGAGCGGCAAGTATAAAACACTTCCCTCGGGGATTCTTGGAACAGACTCGGAGGGTGGAGTTCCAGTGCGGGAAGTATAAAAAATTTACCTCGGGAATTCTTCGAGCAGATTCGGAGGGCAGAGTTCCCCAGCGATAAGTATAAAAAACTTACCTCGGGGATTCTCAGAGCAGAATCAGAGGGTGGAGTTCCATCTGGACAGTCTAAAAAACCTACCTACGGATTCTCGGAGCAGACTCGGAGGGCAGCATTCCAGACTGGTAATTATCAAAAACTTACCTTGGAGATTCTGTACCAGACTCGGAGGGCGGAGTTGCAGAGCGGTAAGTATAAAAAACTTACCTCGGGGATTATCGGAGCAGACTCGGAGCGCGGAGTTCCAGAGCAGTGAGTATAAAAAACCTACCTCGGGGTTTCTCGGAGCAGACTCGGAGGGTGGAGTTCCAGTGCGGGAAGTATAAAAAACTTACCTCGGGGATTCTTGGAGCAGATTCGGAGGGCAGAGTTCCAGAGCGATAAGTATAAAAAAATTACCTCGGGGATTCTCGAGCAGACTCGGAGGGCGGAGTTCCAGAGTGGGAAGTATAAAAAAGCTACCTTGGGGATTCGCGATGCAGACTCGGAGGGCAGAGTTCCAGAGCGGTATGTATAAAATACTTACCTCGGGGATTCTCGGAGCAGACTCGGAGGGCGGTGTTCCAGAGCGCTGAGTATAAAAAACTTACCTCGTGGATTCTCGGAGCAGACTCAGAGGGCGGAGTTCCAGACCGGTAAGATAAAGAAACTTACCTCAGTGATTCTCAAAACAGAGTCGGAGGACTGAGTTCCAGAGCGGTAAGTATAAAAAACTTACCTCCGGGATTCCTGGAGCAGACTCGGAGGGCGCAATTCCGGAGCGGTAATTATAAAAAACTTACCTCGAGGAATCTCGGAGCAGACTCGGAGGGCGGAGTTCCAGATAAGTAATTTTAAAAAATGCTACCTCGGAGATTCTCGGTGCAGATTCGGCGGGCAGAGTTCCAGACCAGTTAGTATAAAATACTTTCCTCGGGGCCTCTCGTAGAAGACTCGGAGGGCGGAGTTCCAGACCAGTAAGTATAAAAACCTTACCTCGGAGATTCCCGGAGCAGACTTGGACGGCGGATTTCCAGAGCGGCAAGTATAAAAAACCTACCTCGGGAATTCAGGGAGCAGACTCGGAGGCCGGAGATCCAGAGCGGTAATGTGAAAAAACTAATCTCGGGGATTCTCGGAGCAGATTCGGAGGGCGGAGTTCCAGACCAGTAAGTATAAAAATCTTACCTCGGGGATTCTCGGAGCAGAGTCTGAGGGTGGAGTGCTGAGCAATGTGTATAAAAAACGTACCTCGTGGATTCTCGGAGTAGACTCAGAGGGCGGAGTTCCAGACTGGTAAGAAAAAGAAACTTACCTCAGTGATTCTCAAAACAGAGTCGGAGGACTGAGTTCCAGAGCGGTAAGTATAAAAAACTTACCACGCGGATTCTCGGAGAAGACCCGGAGGGTGGCTTGCAGACCAGTAAGTTCAAAACACTTACCTCGGGGATTCTCAGAGCATACTCGAAGGGCGGAGCTCCAGAGCGTAATGAGCAAAACTTAGCTCGGCGATTCTTGGAGAAGACTCGGAGGATGGATTCCAGACCAGTAAGTATAAAAAACTTACCTAGGGGATGCTCGGTGAAGACTCGGAGGGCGGAGTTCCATCTGGTCAGTCTAAAAAACTTACCTCGTGGATTCTCGGTGCAGACTCAGAGGGCAGAGTTCCTGACCGGTAAGTCTAAAAAACTTACCTCAGGGATTCTGGGAGCAGACTTGGAGGACGGAGTTCCAGAGCAGTGAGTATAAAAAACTTACCTCGGGGTTTCTCGGAGCAGTCTCGGAGGGCGGAGTTCCAGAGTGGTAAGTATAAAAAACTTACCTCGGGGATTCTCGAGCAGACTCGGAGGGCGGAGTTCCAGAGTGGGAAGTATAAAAAACCTACCTCGGGGATTCTCGATGCAGACTCGGAGGGCAGAGTTCCAGAGTTCCAGAGTTCCAGAGCGGTATGCAAAAAATACTTACCTCGGGGATTCTCGGAGCAGACTCGGAGGTCGCAGTTCCGGAGCGGTCGGTATAACAAACGTACCTCGGAGATTCCTGGAGCAGACTCGGAGGGCAGAGTTAAAGTCCAGTAAGTATAAAAAACGTACCTCGGGGATTCTCGGAGCAGACTCGGAGGGTGGAGTTCCAGAGCAATGTGTATAAAAAACTTACCTCGGGGACTCTCGTAGAAGACTCGGAGGGCGGAGTTCCAGAGCGCTGAGTATAAAAAACTTACCTCGTGGATTCTCGGAGCAGACTCAGAGGGCAGAGTTCCAGACCGTTAAGAAAAAGAAACTTACCTCAGTGATTCTCAAAACATAGTCGGAGGACTGAGTTCCAGAGCGGTAAGTATAAAAAACTTACCTCCGGGATTCTCGGAGCAGACTCGGAGGGCGCAATTCCGGAGCGGTAATTATAAAAAACTTACCTCGAGGAATCTCGGAGCAGACTCGGAGGGCGGAGTTCCAGATAAGTAATTTTAAAAAATGCTACCTCGGAGATTCTCGGAGCAGATTCGGCGGGCAGAGTTCCAGACCAGTTAGTATAAAATACTTTCCTCGGGGCCTCTCGTAGAAGACTCGGAGGGCGGAGTTCCAGACTAGTAAGTATAAAAACCTTACCTCGGAGATTCCCGGAGCAGACTTGGAGGGCGGATTTCCAGTGCGGCAAGTATAAAAAACCTACCTCGGGGATTCTGGGAGCAGACTCGGAGGGCGGAGATCCAGAGCGGTAATGTGAAAAAACTTATCTCGGGGATTCTCGGAGCAGATTCGGAGGGCGGAGTTCCAGACCAGTAAGTATAAAAAACTTACCAAAAGGATTCTCGGAGAAGACCCGGAGGGTGGCTTCCAGACCAGTAAGTTCAAAACACTTACCTCGGGGATTCTCAGAGCATACTCGAAGGGCGGATTTCCATCTGGTCAGTCTAAAAAACTTACCTCGTGGATTCTCGGTGCAGACTCAGAGGGCAGAGTTCCTGACCTGTAAGTCTAAAAAACTTACCTCAGGGATTCTGGGAGCAGACTTGGAGGACGGAGTTCCAGTGCGGTAAGTATAAAAAACTTACCTCGGCGATTCTCGGAGCAGACTCGGAGAGCAGAGTTAATCTCGGGGATTCTCGGAGCAGACTCGGAGGGCGGAGTTCCAGAGGTGTGTGTATAAAATACGTACCTCGGAGATTCTCGGAGCAGACTCGGAGGGCGGAGTTCCAGACCGGTAGGTATAGAAAACGTACCTCGGAGATTCTCGGAACGGACTCAGAGGGCGGAGTTAAAGACTGGTAAGTATAAAAAACTTACCTCGGGGACTCTCGTAGAAGACTCGGAGGTCGGAGTTCCAGAGCGGTGAGTATAAAAAAACGTACCTTGTGGATTCTCGGAGCAGACTCAGAGGGCGGAGTTCCAAACCGGTAAGAAAAAGAAACTTACCTCAGTGATTCTCAAAAAAGAGTCGGAGGACTGAGTTCCAGAGCGGTAAGTATAAAAAACTTACCTCCGGGATTCTCGGAGCAGACTCGGAGGGCGCAATTCCGGAGCGGTAATTATAAAAAACTTACGTCCAGGATTCTCGGAGCAGACTCGGAGGGCGCAGATCTGGAGCGGTAAGTATAAAAAACTTACCTTGGGGATTCTCGGAGCGGACTCGGAGGGCGGAGTTCCACAGCGGTGTGCATAAAAAACTTACCTCGGGGAATCTCGGAGCAGACTCGGATGGTGGAAATCCAGATAAGTAATTTAAAAAAAAGCTACCTCGGAGATTCTCGGAGCAGACTCGGAGGGCGGAGCTCCAGAGCGGTAATGTGAAAAAACTAATCTCGGGGATTCTCGGAGCAGATTCGGAGGGCGGAGTTCCAGACCAGTACGTATAAAAAACTTACCTCGCGGATTCTTGGAGTAGACTCGGAGGGCGGAGTTGCAGAGCGGTAAGTATAAAAAACTTACCTCGGGTATTCTCGGAGCAGACTCGGAGCGTGGAGTTCCAGAGCAGTGAGTATAATAAACTTAACACGTAAATTCGCGGAGCAGTCTCGGAGGGCGGAGTTCCTGATCGGGAAGCTTCAAAAACTTACCACGAGGAATCTCGGAGCAGACTCGGAGGTTGGAGGTCCAGAGCGGGAAGTATAAAAAACTTACCTCAGGTATTTTCGGAGCAGACTCGGAGGGCAGAGTTCCAGAGCGATAAGTATAAAAAACGTACCTCAGTGATTCTCAAAGCAGACTCGGAGGTTGGAGTTCCAGTGTGGGAAGTATAAAAAACTTCACTCGGGGATTCTTGGAGCAGTTTCTGAGGGTGGTGTTACAGCGCGGTGAGTGTACAAAACTTACCTTGGGGGTTCTCGAGCAGATTCGGAGGGTGAAGTTCCAGAGCGGCATGTATAAAAAACTTACACGGGGATTCTCAGTGCAGACTCGGAGGGTGGAGTTCCAGAGCGGGAAGTATAAAAAACTTACCTCGGGGATTCTTGGAGCAGACTCGGAGGGCAGAGTTCCAGAGCGGCAAGTATAAAAAACTTACCTCGGGGATTCTCGGAGCAGTCTCGGAGCGCGGAGTTCCAGAGCGGTAAGTCTAAAAAAACTTACCTCGGGGTTACTCGGAGCTTACTCGGAGGGTGGAATTCCAGAGAGGGAAGTATTAAAAACTTCCCACGGGGATTCTTGGAGCAGACTCGGAGGGCAGAGTTTCAGACCGGTAATTATGAAAAACTTACCTCGGGGTTTCTCAGAGCAGACTCGGAGGGCGGAGTTTCAGAGCGGTAGTGAGTAAAAGTTTACCTCGGAGATTCTCGGAGCAGACTCGGAGGGCAGAATTCCATCAGGCCAGTCTAAAAAACTTACTTCAGCGATTCTCGGAGCAGACTCGGAGGGCGGCATTCCAGACTGGTAAGTATAATACTGTTCCCTCTGTGATTCTCTGAGCAGACTCGGAGGGCGGAGTTCCAGAGCGCTAAGTATGAAACACTTACCTCAGTAATTCTCAGAGCAGACTCGGAGGGCGGAGTTCCAGAGCGGTAAGTATAAAAACCGAACTTCAGGGATTCTCGGAGGAGACTCGGAGGGCAGAGTTCCAGAGGGAGAAGTATAAAAAACTTACCTAAGTGATTCTCAGAGCAGACTCGGAGGGCGGAGTTCCAGAGCGGCAAGTATAAAAAAACCTACCTCGGGGATTCTCGGATCAGACTCGGAGCGGGGAGCTCCAGAGCGGGAAGTAGAAAAAACCTACCTTGGGGATTCTCGGAGGAGACTCGGAGGGCAGAGTTCCAGAGCTGGAAGTATAAAAAACTTACCTCAGTGATTCTCAGAGCAGTCTCGGAGGTCGGAGTTCCAGTGCGGTAAGTATAAAAAACTTACCTCGGGGATACTTGGAGCTTACTCGGAGGGTGGAATTGCAGAGCGGGAAGTATGAAAAACTTCCCACGGGGATTCTTGGAGCAGACTCGGAGGGCCGAGTTTCAGACCGGTAATTATAAAAAACCTACCTCGGGGTTTCTCAGAGCAGACTCGGAGGGCGGAGTTTCAGAGCTGTAATGAGAAAAAGTTTACCTCAGAGATTCTCCGAGCAGTCTCGGAGGGCGGCATTCCAGACTGGTAAGTATAATACTGTTCCCTCGGTGATTCTCTGAGCAGACTCCCAGGGCGGAGTTCCAGAGCGGTAAGTATAAAAAACTTACCTCAGTAATTCTCAGAGCAGACTCGGAGGGCGGAGTTCCAGAGCGGTAAGTATAAAAACCGAACTTCAGGGATTCTCGGAGGAGACTCGGAGGGCAGAGTTCCAGAGGGAGAAGTATAAAAAGCTTACCTCAGTGATTCTCAGTGCAGACTCGGAGGGCGGAGTTCCATAGCGGCAAGTATAAAAAACCTACCTCGGGGATTCTCGGATCAGACTCGGAGCGGGGAGCCCCAAAGCGGGATGTATAAAAAACCTACCTTGGGGATTCTCGGAGACTACTCAGAGGGCGGAATTCCAGAGCTGGAAGTATAAAAAACTTCCCTCGGGGATTCTCGGAGCAGATTCAGAGGGCGGAGTTCCAGAGCGATAAGTATAAAAAAACTACCTCGGGGATTCTCAGAGCAGACTCGGAGTGGATAGTTTCAGAGCGGTAATGAGAAAAAAACTTACATCGGAAATTTTGGGAGCAGTCTCGGAGTGCGGAGTTCCATCTGGCCAGTCTAAAAAACGTACCTCAAGGATCCTCGGAGTAGAAACGGACTGCAGCATTCCAGACTGGTAAGTATTAAAAACTTAACTCTGGGATTCTTGGAGCAGACTCGGAGGGTGGAGTTCCAGAGCAGTGCGTATAAAAAACTTACCTCGGGATTTCTCGGAGCAGACTCGAAGGGTGGAGTTCCAGAGCGGTAAGTATAAAAATCTTACCTCGGGGATTCTCGAGCAGACTCGGAGGGCGCAGTTCCAGACTGGTAAGTATAAAAACCTTCCCTCGGGGATTCTCGGAGCAGAATCGGAGGCCGGAGTTCCAGAGCGGTAAGTATAAAAAACTTACCTCAGTGATTCTCAGAGCAGACTCGGAGGGCGGAGTTCCAGAGCAGTGAGTATAAAAAACTTACCTCGGGATTTCTCAGAGCAGACACGAAGGGTGGAGTTCCAGTGCGGGCAGTATAGAAAAATTACCTCGGGGATTCTTTGAGCAGATTCGGAGGGGGGAGTTCCAGAGCAGTAAGTATAAAATATCTACCTCGGGGATTCTCGAGCAGACTCGGAGGGCGCAGTTCCAGACTGGTAAGTATAAAAACCTTCCCTCGGGGATTCTCGGAGCAGAATCGGAGGCCGGAGTTCCAGAGCGGTAAGTATAAAAAACTTACCTCAGTGATTCTCAGAGCAGACTCGGAGGGCGGAGATCCAGAGCGGTATGTATAAAAAACCTACCTCGGGGATTCTTGCAGCAGACTCGGAGGGTGGAGGTTCAGACCGGTAAGTATAAAAAACTTACCTCGGGGATTCTCAGAGCAGACTCGGAGGGTGGAGTTTCAGAGCGGTAATGAGAAAAAACTTACCTCGGGGATTCTCGGAGCAGACTCGGAGAGTGGAGTTCCAGGGCGGTAAGTATAAAAAACTTACCTCGCGGATACTCGCAGCTTACTCGGAGGGCGGAATTCCAGAGCGGGAAGTATAAAAAACTTCCCTCGGGGATTCTATGAGCAGACTCGGAGGGCGGAGTTCCAGAGCGGTAAGTACACAAAACCTACCTCTGGGATACTCGAGCAGACTCAGAGGGCGGAGTTCCAGAGCGGTAAGTATAAAAAACGTACCTCCGGGATTCTCGGAGCAGACTCAGAGCGCGGAGTTCCAGAGCAGTGAGTATAAAAAACTTACCTCGGGATTTCTCGGAGCAGACTCGAAGGGTGGAGTTCCAGTGCGGGCAGTATAAAAAAATTACCTCGGGGATTCTTTGAGCAGACTCGGAGGGTGGTGTTGCAATGCGGGACGTATAACAAACTTACCTCGGGGATTTTGCAGCAGATTCGGAGGGCGGAGTTCCAGAGCGGTAAGGACACAAAACCAACCTCGGGGGATCTCGAGCAGACTCGGAGGGCGGAGTTACTGAGCGGACAGAATAAAAAACTTACCTCGGGTATTCTCGAGAAGACTCATAGGGCGGAGTTCCAGAGCGGTAAGTATAACAAATCTACCTCGGGGATTCTCGAGCAGACTCGGATGGCGGAGTTCCAGACAGGTAAGTATAAAAATCTTACCTCGGGGATTCTCGAGCAGACTCGGAGGGCGCAGTTCCAGAGAGGGAAGTATAAAAAATTCACATCTGGGGTTCTAGGAGCAGACTCAGAGCGCGGAGTTCCAGAGCGGCAAGTATAAAAAACGTACACGGGGATTCTCGGTGAAGACTCGGAGGGCGGAGTTCCATCTGTTCAGTCTAAAAAACTTACCTCGGGGATTTTCGGAGCCGACTCGGAGGGCAGGATTCCTGTCTGGTAAGTCTAAAAAACTTACCTCAGGGATTCTCGGAGCAGACTTGGAGCGCGGAGTTCCAGAGCAAAAAGAATTACAACCTTACCACGGGGAATCTCGGAGCAGCATCGGAGGGTGGAGTTCCAGAGCGGGAAGTATAAAAAACTTACCTCAGTGATTCACAAAGCAGGCTCGGAGGGCGGAGTTCCAGACTGGTAAGTTTAAAAACCTTCCCTCGGGGATTCTCGGAGCAGAATCGGAGGGCCGAGCTCCAGAGCGGTATGTATAAAAAACTTACCTCGGGGATTCTCGGAGCAGACTCAGAGGGCGGAGTTCCAGAGTAATAAGTATAAAAAACCTACCTTGCGGATTCCCGGAGCAGACTCGGAGGGCAGAGCTCCAGAGCGGTAAGTATAAAAAACTTCCCTCGGAGATTCTTGGAGCAGACTCAGAGGGTGGAGTTCCAGAGCGGGAAGTATAAAAAATTACCTCAGGGAATCTCGGAGCAGACTCGGAGGGCAGAGTTCCAGAGCGATAAGTATAAAAAACTTACCTCAGTGATTCTCAGAGCAGACCCGGAGGGCGGAATTCCAGAGCGGCAAGTATAAAAAACTTACCTCGGGAATTCTCGGAGCAGTCTCGGATCGCGGAGTTCCATAGCGGTACGTATAAAAAACCTACCTTGGGGATACTCGGAGCTTACTCGGAGGGCGGAATTCGAGAGCGGGAAGTATCAAAAACTTCCCTCGGGGATTCTCAGAGCAGACTCGGAGGGTGGAGTTCCAGTGCGGGAAGTATAAAAAACTTACTTCGGGAATTCTTGGAACAGACTCGGAGGGCAGAGTTTCAGACCGGTAAGTATAAAAAACTTACCTCGGGGATTCTCAGAGCAGACTCGGAGCGCGGAGTTCCAGAGCGGTAAGTATAAAAAACTTACCTCAGGGATTCTCGGAGCAGACTCGAAGGGTGGAGTTCCAGAGCGGGAAGTAAAAAAAACTTACCTCAGAAATTCTCGGAGCAGATTCGGAGGGCGGAGTTCCATCTGGTCAGTCTAAAAAACTTACCTCGGGGATTCTGAGAGCAGACTCGGAGGGTGGAGTTTCAGAGCGGTAATGAGAAAAAACTTACCTCGGGGATTCTCGGAGCAGACTCGGAGAGTGGAGTTCCAGGGAGGTAAGTATAAAACACTTACCTCGCGGATACTCGGAGCTTACTCGGAGGGCGGAATTCCAGAGCGGGAACTATAAAAAACTTCCCTCGGGGATTCTATGAGCAGACTCGGAGGGCGGAGTTCCAGAGCGGTAAGTATAAAAAACGTACCTCGGGGATTCTCGGAGAAGACTCAGAGCGCGGAGTTCCAGAGCAGTGAGTATAAAAAACTTACCTCAGGATTTCTCGGAGCAGACTCGAAGGGTGGAGTTCCAGTGCGGGCAGTATAAAAAAATTACCTCGGGGATTCTTTGAGCAAATTCGGAGGGGGGAGTTCCAGAGCGGTAAGTATAAAAATCTTACCTCGGGGATTCTCGAGCAGACTCGGAGGGCGCAGTTCCAGACTGGTAAGTATAAAAACCTTCCCTCGGGGATTCTCGGAGCAGAATCGGAGGCCGGAGTTCCAGAGCGGTAAGTATAAAAAACTTACCTCAGTGATTCTCAGAGCAGGCTCGGAGGGCGGAGTTCCAGAGCAGTGAGTATAAAAAACTTACCTCGGGATTTCTCAGAGCAGACTCGAAGGGTGGAGTTCCAGTGCGGGCAGTATAGAAAAATTACCACGGGGATTCTTTGAGCAGATTCGGAGGGGGGAGTTCCAGAGCAGTAAGTATAAAATATCTACCTCGGGGATTCTCGAGCAGACTCGGAGGGTGCAGTTCCAGACTGGTAAGTATAAAAACCTTCCCTCGGGGATTCTCGGAGCAGAATCGGAGGCCGGAGTTCCAGAGCGGTAAGTATAAAAAACTTACCTCAGTGATTCTCAGAGCAGACTCGGAGGGCGGAGATCCAGAGCGGTATGTATAAAAATCCTACCTCGGGGATTCTTGCAGCAGACTCGGAGGGTGGAGTTCCAGTGCGGGCAGTATAGAAAAATTACCACGGGGATTCTTTGAGCAGATTCGGAGGGGGGAGTTCCAGAGCAGTAAGTATAAAATATCTACCTCGGGGATTCTCGAGCAGACTCGGAGGGCGCAGTTCCAGACTGGTAAGTATAAAAACCTTCCCTCGGGGATTCTCGGAGCAGAATTGGAGGCCGGAGTTCCAGAGCGGTAAGTATAAAAAACTTACCTCAGTGATTCTCAGAGCAGACTCGGAGGGCGGAGATCCAGAGCGGTATGTATAAAAATCCTACCTCGGGGATTCTTGCAGCAGACTCGGAGGGTGGAGGTTCAGACCGGTAAGTATAAAAAACTTACCTCGGGGATTCTCAGAGCAGACTCGGAGGGTGGAGTTTCAGAGCGGTAATGAGAAAAAACTTACCTCGGGGATTCTCGGAGCAGACTCGGAGAGTGGAGTTCCAGGGCGGTAAGTATAAAAAACTTACCTCGCGGATACTCGCAGCTTACTCGGAGGGCGGAATTCCAGAGCGGGAAGTATAAAAAACTTCCCTCGGGGATTCTATGAGCAGACTCGGAGGGCGGAGTTCCAGAGCGGTAAGTACACAAAACCTACCTCTGGGATACTCGAGCAGACTCAGAGGGCGGAGTTCCAGAGCGGTAAGTATAAAAAACGTACCTCGGGGATTCTCGGAGCAGACTCAGAGCGCGGAGTTCCATAGCAGTGAGTATAAAAAACTTACCTCGGGGTTTCTCGGAGCAGACTCGGAGGGTGGTGTTGCAATGCGGGACGTATAAAAAACTTACATCGGGGATTTTGCAGCAGATTCGGAGGGCGGAGTTCCAGAGCGGTAAGGACACAAAACCAACCTCGGGGGTTCTCGGCAGACACGGAGGGCGGAGTTCCTGAGCGGTAAGAATAAAAAACTTACCTCGGGTATTCTCGAGAAGACTCATAGGGCGGAGTTCCAGAGCGGTAAGTATAACAAATCTACCTCGGGGATTCTCGAGCAGACTCGGATGGCGGAGTTCCAGACAGGTAAGTATAAAAATCTTACCTCGGGGATTCTCGAGCAGACTCGGAGGGCGCAGTTCCAGAGAGGGAAGTATAAAAAATTCACATCTGGGGTTCTAGGAGCAGACTCAGAGCGCGGAGTTCCAGAGCGGCAAGTATAAAAAACGTACACGGGGATTCTCGGTGAAGACTCGGGGGGCGGAGTTCCATCTGTTCAGTCTAAAAAACCTACATCGGGGATTTTCGGAGCCGACTCGGAGGGCAGGATTCCTGTCCGGTAAGTCTAAAAAACTTACCTCAGGGATTCTCGGAGCAGACTTGGAGCGCGGAGTTCCAGAGCGAAAAGAATTACAACCTTACCACGGGGAATCTCGGAGCAGCATCGGAGGGTGGAGTTCCAGAGCGGGAAGTATAAAAAACTTACCTCAGTGATTCACAAAGCAGGCTCGGAGGGCGGAGTTCCAGACTGGTAAGTATAAAAACCTTCCCTCGGGGATTCGCGGAGCAGAATCGGAGGGCCGAGCTCCAGAGTGGTATGTATAAAAAACTTACCTCGGGGATTCTCGGAGCAGACTCAGAGGGCGGCGTTCCAGAGTAATAAGTATAAAAAACCTACCTTGCGGATTCCCGGAGCTGACTCGGAGGGCAGAGCTCCAGAGCAGTAAGTATAAAAAACTTCCCTCGGAGATTCTTGGAGCAGACTCAGAGGGTGGAGTTCCAGAGCGGGAAGTATAAAAAATTACCTCAGGGAATCTCGGAGCAGACTCGGAGGGCAGAGTTCCAGAGCGATAAGTATAAAAAACTTACCTCAGTGATTCTCAGAGCAGACCCGGAGGGCGGAATTCCAGAGCGGCAAGTATAAAAAACTTACCTCGGGAATTCTCGGAGCAGTCTCGGATCGCGGAGTTCCATAGCGGTACGTATAAAAAACCTACCTTGGGGATACTCGGAGCTTACTCGGAGGGCGGAATTCGAGAGCGGGAAGTATCAAAAACTTCCCTCGGGGATTCTCGGAGCAGACTCGGAGGGTGGAGTTCCAGTGCGGGAAGTATAAAAAACTTACCTCGGGGATTCTCAGAGCAGACTTGGAGCGCGGAGTTCCAGAGCGGTAAGTATAAAAAACTTACCTCGGGGATTCTCCGAGCAGATTCGGAGGGCGGCATTCCAGACTGGTAAGTATAATACTGTTCCCTCGGTGATTCTCTGAGCAGACTCATAGGGCGGAGTTCCAGAGCGGTAAGTATAACAAATCTACCTCGGGGATTCTCGAGCAGACTCGGATGGCGGAGTTCCAGACAGGTAAGTATAAAAATCTTACCTCGGGGATTCTCGAGCAGACTCGGAGGGCGCAGTTCCAGAGAGGGAAGTATAAAAAATTCACATCTGGGGTTCTAGGAGCAGACTCAGTGCGCGGAGTTCCAGAGCGGCAAGTATAAAAAACGTACACGGGGATTCTCGGTGAAGACTCGGAGTGCGGAGTTCCATCTGTTCAGTCTAAAAAACTTACCTCGGGGATTTTCGGAGCCGACTCGGAGTGCAGGATTCCTGTCCGGTAAGTCTAAAAAACTTACCTCAGGGATTCTCGGAGCAGACTTGGAGCGCGGAGTTCCAGAGCAAAAAGAATTACAACCTTACCACGGGGAATCTCGGAGCAGCATCGGAGGGTGGAGTTCCAGAGCGGGAAGTATAAAAAACTTACCTCAGTGATTCACAAAGCAGGCTCGGAGGGCGGAGTTCCAGACTGGTAAGTATAAAAACCTTCCCTCGGGGATTCTCGGAGCAGAATCGGAGGGCCGAGCTCCAGAGCGGTATGTATAAAAAACTTACCTCGGGGATTCTCGGAGCAGACTCAGAGGGCGGAGTTCCAGAGTAATAAGTATAAAAAACCTACCTTGCGGATTCCCGGAGCAGACTCGGAGGGCAGAGCTCCAGAGCGGTAAGTATAAAAAACTTCCCTCGGAGATTCTTGGAGCAGACTCAGAGGGTGGAGTTCCAGAGCGGGAAGTATAAAAAATTACCTCAGGGAATCTCGGAGCAGACTCGGAGGGCAGAGTTCCAGAGCGATAAGTATAAAAATCTTACCTCAGTGATTCTCAGAGCAGACCCGGAGGGCGGAATTCCAGAGCGGCAAGTATAAAAAACTTACCTCGGGAATTCTCGGAGCAGTCTCGGATCGCGGAGTTCCATAGCGGTACATATAAAAAACCTACCTTGGGCATACTCGGAGCTGACTCGGAGGGCGGAATTCGAGAGCGGGAAGTATCAAAAACTTCCCTCGGGGATTCTCGGAGCAGATTCGGAGGGGGGAGTTCCAGAGCGGTAAGTATAAAAAACTTACCTCGGGGATTCTCGGAGCAGACTCGGAGGGTGGAGTTCCAGTGCGGGAAGTAAAAAAAACTTACCTCAGAAATTCTCGGAGCAGATTCGGAGGGCGGAGTTTCAGAGCGGTAATGAGAAAAAACTTACCTCGGGGATTCTCGGAGCAGACTCGGAGAGTGGAGTTCCAGGGAGGTAAGTATAAAACACTGACCTCGCGGATACTCGGAGCTTACTCGGAGGGCGGAATTCCAGAGCGGGAACTATAAAAAACTTCCCTCGGGGATTCTATGAGCAGACTCGGAGGGCGGAGTTCCAGACTGGTAAGTATAAAAACCTTCCCTCGGGGATTCTCGGAGCAGAATCGGAGGGCCGAGCTCCAGAGCGGTATGTATAAAAAACTTACCTCGGGGATTCTCGGAGCAGACTCAGAGGGCGGAGTTCCAGAGTAATAAGTATAAAAAACCTACCTTGTGGATTCCCGGAGCAGACTCGGAGGGCAGAGCTCCAGAGCGGTAAGTATAAAAAACTTCCCTCGGAGATTCTTGGAGCAGACTCAGAGGGTGGAGTTCCAGAGCGGGAAGTATAAAAAATTACCTCAGGGAATCTCGGAGCAGACTCGGAGGGCAGAGTTCCAGAGCGATAAGTATAAAAAACTTACCTCAGTGATTCTCAGAGCAGACCCGGAGGGCGGAATTCCAGAGCGGCAAGTATAAAAAACTTACCTCGGGAATTCTCGGAGCAGTCTCGGATCGCGGAGTTCCATAGCGGTACATATAAAAAACCTACCTTGGGCATACTCGGAGCTGACTCGGAGGGCAGAATTCGAGAGCAGGAAGTATCAAAAACTTCCCTCGGGGATTCTCGGAGCAGACTCGGAGGGTGGAGTTCCAGTGCGGGAAGTATAAAAAACGTACTTCGGGAATTCTTGGAACAGACTCGGAGGGCAGAGTTTCAGACCGGTAAGTATAAAAAGCTTACCTCGGGGATTCTCAGAGCAGACTCGGAGCGCGGAGTTCCAGAGCGGTAAGTATAAAAAACTTACCTCAGGGATTCTCGGAGCAGACTCGGAGGGTGGAGTTCCAGTGCGGGAAGTAAAAAAAACTTACCTCAGAAATTCTCGGAGCAGATTCGGAGGGCGGATTTCCATCTGGTCAGTCTAAAAAACTTACCTCGGGGATTCTCAGAGCAGACTCGGAGGGTGGAGTTTCAGAGCGGTAATGAGAAAAAACTTACCTCGGGGATTCTCGGAGCAGACTCGGAGAGTGGAGTTCCAGGGAGGTAAGTATAAAACACTTACCTCGCGGATACTCGGAGCTTACTCGGAGGGCGGAATTCCAGAGCGGGAACTATAAAAAACTTCCCTCGGGAATTCTATGAGCAGACTCGGAGGGCGGAGTTCCAGAGCGGTAAGTATAAAAAACGTACCTCGGGGATTCTCGGAGCAGACTCAGAGCGCGGAGTTCCAGAGCAGTGAGTATAAAAAACTTACCTCGGGGTTTCTCGGAGCAGACTCGGAGGGTGGTGTTGCAATGCGGGATGTATAAAAAACTTACATCGGGGATTTTGGAGCAGATTCGGAGGGCGGAGTTCCAGAGCGGTAAGGACACAAAACCTACCTCGGGGGTTCTCGAGCAGACTCGGAGGACGGAGTTCCTGAGCGGTAAGAATAAAAAACTTACCTCGGGTATTCTCGAGAAGACACATAGGGCGGAGTTCCAGAGCGGTAAGTATAACAAATCTACCTCGGGGATTCTCGAGCAGACTCGGATGGCGGAGTTCCAGAGAGGTAAGGATAAAAATCTTACCTCGGGGATTCTCGAGCAGACTCGCAGGGCGCAGTTCCAGAGAGGGAAGTATAAAAAATTCTCATCTGGGGTTCTAGGAGCAGACTGGGAGGGCGGAGTTCCAGAGCGGCAAGTATAAAAAACGTACACGGGGATTCTCGGAGCAGTCTCAGAGCGCGGAGTTCCAGCGCGGTAAGTATAAAAAATTTACCTCGGGGATTCTCGGTGCAGAATCGGAGGCCGGAGTTCCAGAGCGGTAAGTATAAAAAACTTACCTCAGTGATTCTCAGAGCAGACTCGGAGGGCGGAGATCCAGAGCGGTATGTATAAAAATCCTACCTCGGGGATTCTTGCAGCAGACTCGGAGGGTGGAGGTTCAGACCGGTAAGTGTAAAAAACTTACCTCGGGGATTCTCGGAGCAGACTCGGAGGGTGGAGTTTCAGAGCGGTAATGAGAAAAAACTTACCTCGGGGATTCTCGGAGCAGACTCGGAGAGTGGAGTTCCAGGGCGGTAAGTATAAAAACCTTCCCTCGGGGATTCGCGGAGCAGAATCGGAGGGCGGAGTTCCATAGCGGTATGTATAAAAAACTTACCTCGGGGATTCTCGGAGCAGACTCAGAGGGCGGATTTCCAGAGTAATAAGTATAAAAAACCTACCTTGGGGATTCCCGGAGCAGACTCGGAGGGCAGAGCTCCAGAGCGGTAAGTATAAAAAACTTCCCTCGGAGATTCTTGGAGCAGACTCAGAGGGTGGAGTTCCAGAGCGGGAAGTATAAAAAATTACCTCAGGGAATCTCGGAGCAGACTCGGAGGGCAGAGTTCCAGAGCGATAAGTATAAAAAACTTAACTCAGAGATTCTCAGAGCAGACCCGGAGGGCGGAATTCCAGAGCGGCAAGTATAAAAAACTTACCTCGGGAATTCTCGGAGCAGACTCGGAGGGTGGAGTTCCAGTGCGGGAAGTATAAAAATCTTACTTCGGGAATTCTTGGAACAGACTCAGATCGCGGAGTTCCAGAGTGGTAAGTATAAAAAACTTACCTTGGGGATTCTCGGAGCTTACTCGGAGGGCGGAATTCGAGAGCGGGAAGTATCAAAAACTTCCCTCGGGGATTCTCGGAGCAGACTCGGAGGGTAGAGTTCCAGTGCGGGAAGTATAAAAAACTTACTTCGGGAATTCTTGGAACAGACTTGGAGGGCAGAGTTTCAGACCGGTAAGTATAAAAAACTTACCTCGGGGATTCTCAGAGCAGACTCGGAGCGTGGAGTTCCAGAGCGGTAAGTATAAAAAACTTACCTCGGGGATTCTCAGAGCAGATTCGCAGTGCGGTGTTCAAGAGCGGCAAGTCTCAAAAACTTACCTCGGGAATTCTCGGAGCAGACTCGGAGCGCGGAGTTCCAGAGCGCTAAGTATAAAAAACTTACCTCGGGGATACTCGGAGCTTACTCGGAGGGCGGAATTCCAGAGCGGGAAGTATAAAAAACTTACCTCGGGGATTCTCGGAGCAGACTCGGAGGGTGGTGTTCCAGTGTGGGAAGTATAAAAAACTTACCTCGGGAATTCTTGGAGCAGACTCGGAGGGCAGAGTTTCAGACCGGTAAGTATAAAAAACTTACCTCGGGGATTCTCAGAGCAGACTCGGAGCGCGGAGTTCCAGTTCGGTAAGTATAAGAAACTTACCTCGGGGACACTCGGAGCTTACGCGGAGGGTGGAATTCCAGAGCGGGAAGTATAAAAAACTTCCCTCGGGGCTTCTCAGAGCAGACACAGAGGGCGGAGTTCCAGAACGATCAGTATAAAAAACTTACCTCAGAAATTCTCGGAGCAGACTCGGAGGGCGGAGTTCCAGAGCGGTAAGTATAAAAAACTTACCTCGGGTATTCTCGAAAAGACTCATAGTGCGGAGTTCCAGAGCGGTAAGTATAAAAAATCTACCTCTGGGATTCTCGAGCAGACTCAGAGGGCGGAGTTCCAGAGCGGTAAGTATAAAAAACCTACCTCGGGTATTCTCGAAAAGACTCATAGTGCGGAGTTCTAGAGCGGTAAGTATAAAAAACTTACCTCGGGTATTCTCGAAAAGACTCATAGTGCGGAGTTCCAGAGCGGTAAGTATAAAAAATCTACCTCGGGGATTCTCGAGCTGACTCGGAGGGCGCAGTTCCAGAGTGGGAAGTATAAGAAATTCACCTGTGGGGTGCTAGGAGCAGACTCGGAGGGTGGAGTTCCAGTGAGGCAAGTATACAAAATGGACACGGGGATTCTCGGAGAAGACTCGGAGGGCGGAGTTCCATCTGTTAAGACTAAAAAACCTACCTCGGGAATTCTCGGAGCTGACTCGGAGGGCAGGATTCCTGTGTGGTAAGTCTAAAAAACTTACCTCAGGGAATCACGGAGCAGCATCGGAGGGTGGAGTTCCAGAGCGGGAAGTATAAAAAACATACCTCAGTGATTCTCAAAGCAGGCTCGGAGGGCGGAGTTCCAGACTGGTAAGTATAAAAATCTTCCCTCGGGGATTCTCGGAGCAGAATCGGAGGGCGGAGTTCCAGAGCGGCATGTATAAAAAACGTATCTCGGGGATTCTCGGAGCAGGCTCAGAGGGCGGAGGTCCAGAGTAATAAGTATAAAAAACTTACCTCGGGGATTCTCGGAGCAGACTCGGAGGGCAGAGTTCCAGAGCGATAAGTATCAAAAACTGACCTCAGTGATTCTCAGAGCAGACTCGGAGGGCGGAGTTCCAGAGCAGCAAGTCTAAAAAACTTACCTCGGGAATTCTCGGAGCAGTCTCGGAGCGCGGAGTTCCAGAGCGGTAAGTATAAAAAACTTACCTCGGGGATACTTGGAGCTTACTCGGAGGGCGGAATTCCAGAGCGGGAAGTATAAAAAAACTTCCCTCGGGGATTCTCGGAGCAGCATCGGAGGGTGGAGTTACAGTGCGGGAAGTATAAAAACCTTACCTCGGGAATTCTTGGAGCAGACTCGGAGGGCAGAGTTTCAGACCGGTAAGTATAAAAAACTTACCTCGGGGATTCTCAGAGCAGACTCGGAGCGCGGAGTTCCAGAGCGGAAAGTATAAGAAACTTACCTCGGGGACACTCGGAGCTTACTCGGAGGGTGGAATTCCAGAGCGGGAAGTATAAAAAACTTCCCTCGGGGCTTCTCAGAGCAGACACAGAGGGCGGAGTTCCAGAACGATCAGTATAAAAAACTTACCTCAGAAATTCTCGGAGCAGACTCGGAGGGCGGAGTTCCAGAGCGGTAAGTATAAAAAACTTACCTCGGGTATTCTCGAAAAGACTCATAGTGCGGAGTTCCAGAGCGGTAAGTATAAAAAATCTACCTCTGGGATTCTCGAGCTGACTCAGAGGGCGGAGTTCCAGAGCGGTAAGTATAAAAAACCTACGTCGGGTATTCTCAAAAAGACTCATAGTGCGGAGTTCCAGAGCGGTAAGTATAAAAAACTTACCTCGGGTATTCTCGAAAAGACTCATAGTGCGGAGTTCCAGAGCAGTAAGTATAAAAAATCGACCTCGGGGATTCTCGAGCTGACTCGGAGGGCGCAGTTCCAGAGTGGGAAGTATAAGAAATTCACCTGTGCGGTGCTAGGAGCAGACTCGGAGGGTGGAGTTCCAGTGAGGCAAGTATACAAAATGGACACGGGGATTCTCGGAGCAGACTCAGAGCGCGGATTTCCAGCGCCGTAAGTATAAAAAACTTACCTCGGGGATTCTTGGTGAAGACTCGGAGGGCGGAGTTCCATCTGTTAAGACTAAAAAACCTACCTCGGGGATTCTCGGAGCTGACTCGGAGGGCAGGATTCCTGTGCGGTAAGTCTAAAAAACTTACCTCAGGGAATCACGGAGCAGCATCGGAGGGTGGAGTTCCAGAGCGGGAAGTATAAAAAACATACCTCAGTGATTCTCAAAGCAGGCTCGGAGGGCGGAGTTCCAGACTGGTAAGTATAAAAATCTTCCCTCGGGGATTCTCGGAGCAGAATCGGAGGGCGGAGTTCCAGAGCGGCATGTATAAAAAACGTATCTCGGGGATTCTCGGAGCAGGTTCAGAGGGCGGAGGTCCAGAGTAATAAGTATAAAAAACTTACCTCGCGGATTCTCGGAGCAGACTCGGAGGGCAGAGTTTCAGAGCGATAAGTATAAAAAACTGACCTCAGTGATTCTCAGAGCAGAATCGGAGGGCGGAGTTCCAGAGCAGCAAGTCCAAAAAACTTACCTCGGGAATTCTCGGAGCAGTCTCGAGGCGCGGAGTTCCAGAGCGGTAAGTATAAAAAACTTACCTCGGGGATACTTGGAGCTTACTCGGAGGGCGGAATTCCAGAGCGGGAAGTATAAAAAACTTCCCTCGGGGATTCTCGGAGCAGACTCGGAGGGTGGAGTTACAGTGCGGGAAGTATAAAAACCTTACCTCGGGAATTCTTGGAGCAGACTCGGAGGGCAGAGTTTCAGACCGGTAAGTATAAAAAACGTACCTCGGGGACACTCGGAGCTTACTCGGAGGGCTGAATTCCAGAGCGGGAAGTATAAAAAACTTCCCTCGGGGTTTCTCGGAGCAGACTCGGAGGGTGGAGTTCCAGTGCGGGAAGTATAAAAAACTTACTTCGGGGATTCTCGGAGCAGACACGGAGGGCGGCATTCCAGACTGATAAGTTTAAAAAACTTACCTCGGAGATTCTCGGAGCAGACACGGAGGGCGGAGTTGCAGAGCGGTAAGTATAAAAAACTTACCTCGGGGATTCTCGGAGCAGACTCGGAGCGTGGAGTTCCAGAGCAGTGTGTATAAAAAACTTACCTCGGGGTTTCTCGGAGCAGACTCGGAGGGTGGAGTTCCAGTGCGGGAAGTATAAAAAACGTACCTCGGGGATTCTCAGAGAAGACTCAGATGGCGGAGTTTCAGAGCGGTAATTAGAAAAAACTTACCTCAGAAATTCTCGGAGCAGACTCGGAGGGAGGAGTTCCATCTGGTCAGTCTAAAAAACTTACCACACGGATTCTCGGAGCACACTCGGAGGGCAGAGTTTCAGACCGGTAAGTATTAAAAACTTACCTCGGGGATTCTCAGAGCAGACTCGGAGGGCGGAGTTCCAGAGCGGTAAGCATAAAAAACTTACCTCGGGGATACTCGGAGCTTACTCGAAGGGCGGAATTCCAGAGCGGGAGGTATAAAAAACTTCCCTCGGGGATTCTCGGAGCAGATTCGGAGGGCGGAGTTCCAGAACGATAAGTGTAAAAAACGTACCTCGGGGATTCTCAGAGCTGACTCGGAGGGCGGAGTTCCAGAGCGGTAAGTATAAAAAACTCTCCTTTGGGATTCTAGGAGCTGACTCGGAGGGTGGAGTTCCAGAGCAGTAAGTATAAAAAACTTCCCTCGGGGATTCTCGGAGCAGACTCGGAGGGTGGAGTTACAGTGCGGGAAGTATAAAAACCTTACCTCGGGGATTCTCAGAGCTGACTCGGAGGGCGGAGTTCCAGAGCGGTAAGTATAAAAAACTCTCCTTTGGGATTCTAGGAGCTGACTCGGAGGGCGGAGTTCCAGAGCGGTAAGTATAAAAAACTCTCCTTTGGGATTCTAGGAGCTGACTCGGAGGGTGGAGTTCCAGAGCAGTAAGTATAAAAAACTTCCCTCGGGGATTCTCGGAGCAGACTCGGAGGGTGGAGTTACAGTGCGGGAAGTATAAAAACCTTACCTCGGGAATTCTTGGAGCAGACTCGGAGGGCAGAGTTTCAGACCGGTGAGTATAAAAAACGTACCTCGGGGACACTCGGAGCTTACTCAGAGGGCTGAATTCCAGAGCGGGAAGTATAAAAAACTTCCCTCGGGGATTCTCGGAGCAGACTCGGAGGGTGGAGTTCCAGTGCGGGAAGTATAAAAAACTTACCTCGGGGATTCTCGGAGCAGACACGGAGGGCGGCATTCCAGACCGATAAGTTTAAAAAACTTACCTCGGAGATTCTCGGAGCAGACACGGAGGGCGGAGTTGCAGAGCGGTAAGTATAAAAAACTTACCTCGGGGATTCTCGGAGCAGACTCGGAGCGTGGAGTTCCAGAGCAGTGTGTATAAAAAACTTACCTCGGAGTTTCTCGGAGCAGACTCGGACGGTGGAGTTCCAGTGCGGGAAGTATAAAAAACGTACCTCGGGGATTCTCAGAGAAGACTCAGATGGCGGAGTTTCAGAGCGGTAATTAGAAAAAACTTACCTCAGAAATTCTCGGAGCAGACTCGGAGGGAGGTGTTCCATCTGGTCAGTCTAAAAATCTTACCACACGGATTCTCAGAGCACACTCGGAGGGCAGAGTTTCAGACCGGTAAGTATTAAAAACTTACCTCGGGGATTCTCAGAGCAGACTCGGAGCGCGGAGTTCCAGAGCGGTAAGTATTAAAAACTTCCCTCGGGGATTCTCGGAGCAGACTCGGAGGGTGGAGTTGCAATGCGGGAAGTATAAAAAACTTACCTCGGGGATTCTTGGAGCAGATTCGGAGGGCGGAGTTCCAGAGCGGTAAGGACACAAAACCTACCTCAGTGATTCTCGAGCAGACTCAGAGGGCGGAGTTCCCGAGCGGCAAGAATAAAAAACTTAGCTCCGGGATTCGAGAGCAGAAACGCAGGGCGGAGTTCCACAGCGGTAAGTATAAAAAACCTACCTCGGGGAATCTGGAGCAGACTCGGAGGGTGGAGTTCCTGGCAGTCAGTATAAAAATCTTACCTCGGGGATTCTCGAGCAGACTCGGAGGGTGGAGTTCCAGAGCGGGAAGTATAAAAAACTTCCCTTGGGGATTCTCGGAGCAGACTCGGAGGGAGGAGTTCCAGTGCGGGTAGTATAAAAAACGTACCTCGGGAATTCATGGAGCAGATTCGGAGGGCGGAGTTCCAGAGCAATAAGTATAAAAAACTTACCTCGGGGATTCTCAGAGAAGACTCGGAGGGCGGAGTTTCAGAGCGGTAATTAGAAAAAACTTACCTCAGAAATTCTCGGAGCAGACTCGGAGGGCGGAGTTCCATCTGGTCAGTCTAAAAAACTCACCTCACGGATTCTCGGAGCAGACTCGGAGGGCGGCATTCCAGACTGGTAAGTATAAAAAACTTGCCTCGGAGATTCTCGGAGCAGACACGGAGGGCGGAGTTGCTGAGCGGTAAGTATAAAAAACTTACCTCGGTGATTCTCGGAGCAGACTCGGAGGGTGGAGTTCCAGTGCGGGAAGTATAAAAAACGTACCTCGGGGATTCTCGGAGCAGACACGGAGGGCGGCATTCCAGACCGATAAGTTTAAAAAACTTACCTCGGAGATTCTCGGAGCAGACACGGAGGGCAGAGTTGCAGAGCGGTAAGTATAAAAAACTTACCTCGGGGATTCTCGGAGCAGACTCGGAGCGTGGAGTTCCAGAGCAGTGTGTATAAAAAACTTACCTCGGGGTTTCTCGGAGCAGACTCGGACGGTGGAGTTCCAGTGCGGGAAGTATAAAAAACGTACCTCGGGGATTCTCAGAGAAGACTCAGATGGCGGAGTTTCAGAGCGGTAATTAGAAAAAACTTACCTCAGAAATTCTCGGAGCAGACTCGGAGGGAGGAGTTCCATCTGGTCAGTCTAAAAAACTTACCACACGGATTCTCGGAGCACACTCGGAGGGCAGAGTTTCAGACCGGTAAGTATTAAAAACTTACCTCGGGGATTCTCAGAGCAGACTCGGAGCGCGGAGTTCCAGAGCGGTAAGCATAAAAAACTTACCTCGGGGATACTCGGAGCAGACTCGGAGGGTGGAGTTGCAATGCGGGAAGTATAAAAAACTTACCTCGGGGATTCTTGGAGCAGACTCGGAGGGTGGAGTTGCAATGCGGGAAGTATAAAAAACTTACCTCGGGGAATCTGGAGCAGACTCGGAGGGTGGAGTTCCTGGCAGTCAGTATAAAAATCTTACTTCGGGGATTCTCGAGCAGACTCGGAGGGCGGAGTTCCATCTGGTCAGTCTAAAAAACTCACCTCACGGATTCTCGGAGCAGACTCGGAGGGCGGCATTCCAGACTGGTAAGTATAAAAAACTTGCCTCGGAGATTCTCGGAGCAGACACGGAGGGCGGAGTTGCTGAGCGGTAAGTATAAAAAACTTACCTCGGAAATTCTCGGAGCAGACTCGGAGCGCGGAGTTCAAGAGCAGTAAGCATAAAAAACGTACCTCGGTGATACTCGGAGCTTACTCGGAGGGCGGAATTCCAGAGCGGGAAGTATTAAAAACGTCCCTCGGGGATTCTCGGAGCAGACTCGGACGGTGGAGTTCTAGTGCGGGAAGTATAAAAAACTTACCTCGGAAATTCGTGGAGCAGATTCGGAGGGCGGTGCTCCAGACCGGTAAGTATAAAAAACTTACCTCGGGGTTTCTCGGAGCAGACTCGGAGGGTGAAGTTCCAGTGCGGGAAGTATAAAAACCTTACTTCGGGAATTCTTGGAGCAGACTCGGAGGGTAGAGTTTCAGACCGGTAAGTATAAAAAACGTACCTCGGGGACACTCGGAGCTTACTCGGAGGGCTGAATTCCAGAGCGGGAAGTATAAAAAACTTCCCTCGGGGTTTCTCGGAGCAGACTCGGAGGGTGGAGTTCCAGTGCGGGAAGTATAAAAAACTTACCTCGGGGATTCTCGGAGCAGACACGGAGGGCGGCATTCCAGACTGATAAGTTTAAAAAACTTACCTCGGAGATTCTCGGAGCAGACACGGAGGGCGGAGTTGCAGAGCGGTAAGTATAAAAAACTTACCTCGGGGATTCTCGGAGCAGACTCGGAGCGTGGAGTTCCAGAGCAGTGTGTATAAAAAACTTACCTCGGGGTTTCTCGGAGCAGACTCGGAGGGTGGAGTTCCAGTGCGGGAAGTATAAAAAACGTACCTCGGGGATTCTCAGAGAAGACTCAGATGGCGGAGTTTCAGAGCGGTAATTAGAAAAAACTTACCTCAGAAATTCTCGGAGCAGACTCGGAGGGAGGAGTTCCATCTGGTCAGTCTAAAAAACTTACCACACGGATTCTCGGAGCACACTCGGAGGGCAGAGTTTCAGACCGGTAAGTATTAAAAACTTACCTCGGGGATTCTCAGAGCAGACTCGGAGGGCGGAGTTCCAGAGCGGTAAGCATAAAAAACTTACCTCGGGGATACTCGGAGCTTACTCGAAGGGCGGAATTCCAGAGCGGGAGGTATAAAAAACTTCCCTGGGGGATTCTCGGAGCAGACTCGGAGGGTGGAGTTGCAACGCGGGAAGTATAAAAAACTTACCTCGGGGATTCTTGGAGCAGATTCGGAGGGCGGAGTTCCAGAACGATAAGTGTAAAAAACGTACCTCGGGGATTCTCAGAGCTGACTCGGAGGGCGGAGTTCCAGAGCGGTAAGTATAAAAAACTCTCCTTTGGGATTCTAGGAGCTGACTCGGAGGGTGGAGTTCCAGAGCAGTAAGTATAAAAAACTTCCCTCGGGGATTCTCGGAGCAGACTCGGAGGGTTGAGTTTCAGACCGGTGAGTATAAAAAACGTACCTCGGGGACACTCGGAGCTTACTCGGAGGGCTGAATTCCAGAGCGGGAAGTATAAAAAACTTCCCTCGGGGATTCTCGGAGCAGACTCGGAGGGCGCAGTTCCAGAGCGGTAAGGACACAAAAACTACCTCGGGGATTCTCGGAGCACACTCGGAGGGCAGAGTTTCAGACCAGTAAGTATTAAAAACTTACCTCGGGGATTCTTTGAGCAGATTCGGAGGGCGGAGTTCCACAGCGGTAAGTATAAAAAACCTACCTCGGGGAATCTGGAGCAGACTCGGAGGGTGGAGTTCCTGGCAGTCAGTATAAAAATCTTACTTCGGGGATTCTCGAGCAGACTCGGAGGGTGGAGTTCCCGAGCGGTAAGAATAAAAAACCTAGCTCCGGGATTCGAGAGCAGAAACGCAGGGCGGAGTTCCACAGCGGTAAGTATAAAAAACCTACCTCGGGGAATCTGGAGCAGACTCGGAGGGTGGAGTTCCTGGCAGTCAGTATAAAAATCTTACTTCGGGGATTCTCGAGCAGACTCGGAGGGCGGAGTTCCATCTGGTCAGTCTAAAAAACTCACCTCACGGATTCTCGGAGCAGACTCGGAGGGCGGCATTCCAGACTGGTAAGTATAAAAAACTTGCCTCGGAGATTCTCGGAGCAGACACGGAGGGCGGAGTTGCTGAGCGGTAAGTATAAAAAACTTACCTCGGTGATTCTCGGAGCAGACTCAGAGCGCGGAGTTCCAGAGCAGTGAGTATAAAAAACTTACCTCGGGTTTTCTCGGAGCAGACTCGGAGGGTGGTGTTGCAATGCGGGAAGTATAAAAAACTTACCTCGGGGATTCTTGGAGCAGATTCGGAGGGCGGAGTTCCAGAGCGGTAAGGCTCAAAACCTACCTCGGGGATTCTGGAGCAGACTCGGAGGGTGAAGTTCCAGTGCGGGAGGTATAAAAAACTTACCTCGGGGATTCTTTGAGCAGATTTGAAGGGCGGAGTTCCAACTGTTCAGTCTGAAAAACCTACCACGGGGAATCTCGGAGCAGCATCGGAGGGTGGAGTTCCAGAGCGGGAAGTATAAAAAACTTACCTCAGTGATTCTCAAAGCAGGCTCCGAGGGCGGAGTTCCAGCCTGGTAAGTATAAAAACCTTCCCTCGGGGATTCTCGGAGCAGAATCGGAGGGCGGAGTTCCAGAGCGATAAATATAAAAAACATACCTCGGGGATTCTCGGAGCAGACTCAGAGGGC
The DNA here is from genome assembly GCF_036365525.1 of Heterodontus francisci. Lineage (NCBI taxonomy): Eukaryota > Metazoa > Chordata > Chondrichthyes > Heterodontiformes > Heterodontidae > Heterodontus > Heterodontus francisci. The sequence continues at coordinate 3,490,301 of NW_027140336.1, forward strand.
GGAGGTCCAGAGTAATAAGTATAAAAAACTTACCTCGGGGATTCTCGGAGCAGACTCGGAGAGCAGAGCTCCAGAGCGGTAAGTATAAAAAACTTCCCTCGGGGATTCTCGGAGCAGACTCGGAGGATGGAGTTCCAGAGCGGGAAGTATAAAAAACTTACCTCAGGGAATCTCGGAGGAGTCTCGGATGGCAGAGTTCCAGAGCGATAAGTATAAAAAACTTACCTCAGTGATTCTCAGAGCAGACTCGGAGGGCGGAGTTCCAGATCGGCAAGTATAAAAAACTTACCTGGGGAATTCTCGGAGCAGTCTCGGAGCGCGGAGTTCCAGAGCGGTAAGCATAAAAAACTGCCTTCGGGGATTCTCGGAGCAGGCACGGAGGGTGGAGTTCCAGTGCGGGAAGTATAAAAAACTTGCCTCGGGAATTCTTGGAGCAGACTCGGAGGGCAGAGTTTCAGACCGGTAAGTATAATAAACTTACCTTGGGGATTCTCAGAGCAGACTCGGAGCGCGGAGTTCAAGAGCAGTAAGCATAAAAAACGTACCTCGGTGATACTCGGAGCTTACTCGGAGGGCGGAATTCCAGAGCGGGAAGTATTAAAAACGTCCCTCGGGGATTCTCGGAGCAGACTCGGACGGTGGAGTTCTAGTGCGGGAAGTATAAAAAACTTACCTCGGAAATTCGTGGAGCAGATTCGGAGGGCGGTGCTCCAGACCGGTAAGTATAAAAAACTTACCTCGGGGTTTCTCGGAGCAGACTCGGAGGGTGAAGTTCCAGTGCGGGAAGTATAAAAACCTTACTTCGGGAATTCTTGGAGCAGACTCGGAGGGTAGAGTTTCAGACCGGTAAGTATAAAAAACGTACCTCGGGGACACTCGGAGCTTACTCGGAGGGCTGAATTCCAGAGCGGGAAGTATAAAAAACTTCCCTCGGGGTTTCTCGGAGCAGACTCGGAGGGTGGAGTTCCAGTGCGGGAAGTATAAAAAACTTACCTCGGGGATTCTCGGAGCAGACACGGAGGGCGGCATTCCAGACTGATAAGTTTAAAAAACTTACCTCGGAGATTCTCGGAGCAGACACGGAGGGCGGAGTTGCAGAGCGGTAAGTATAAAAAACTTACCTCGGGGATTCTCGGAGCAGACTCGGAGCGTGGAGTTCCAGAGCAGTGTGTATAAAAAACTTACCTCGGGGTTTCTCGGAGCAGACTCGGAGGGTGGAGTTCCAGTGCGGGAAGTATAAAAAACGTACCTCGGGGATTCTCAGAGAAGACTCAGATGGCGGAGTTTCAGAGCGGTAATTAGAAAAAACTTACCTCAGAAATTCTCGGAGCAGACTCGGAGGGAGGAGTTCCATCTGGTCAGTCTAAAAAACTTACCACACGGATTCTCGGAGCACACTCGGAGGGCAGAGTTTCAGACCGGTAAGTATTAAAAACTTACCTCGGGGATTCTCAGAGCAGACTCGGAGGGCGGAGTTCCAGAGCGGTAAGCATAAAAAACTTACCTCGGGGATACTCGGAGCTTACTCGAAGGGCGGAATTCCAGAGCGGGAGGTATAAAAAACTTCCCTGGGGGATTCTCGGAGCAGACTCGGAGGGTGGAGTTGCAACGCGGGAAGTATAAAAAACTTACCTCGGGGATTCTTGGAGCAGATTCGGAGGGCGGAGTTCCAGAACGATAAGTGTAAAAAACGTACCTCGGGGATTCTCAGAGCTGACTCGGAGGGCGGAGTTCCAGAGCGGTAAGTATAAAAAACTCTCCTTTGGGATTCTAGGAGCTGACTCGGAGGGTGGAGTTCCAGAGCAGTAAGTATAAAAAACTTCCCTCGGGGATTCTCGGAGCAGACTCGGAGGGTTGAGTTTCAGACCGGTGAGTATAAAAAACGTACCTCGGGGACACTCGGAGCTTACTCGGAGGGCTGAATTCCAGAGCGGGAAGTATAAAAAACTTCCCTCGGGGATTCTCGGAGCAGACTCGGAGGGCGCAGTTCCAGAGCGGTAAGGACACAAAAACTACCTCGGGGATTCTCGGAGCACACTCGGAGGGCAGAGTTTCAGACCGGTAAGTATTAAAAACTTACCTCGGGGATTCTTTGAGCAGATTCGGAGGGCGGAGTTCCACAGCGGTAAGTATAAAAAACCTACCTCGGGGAATCTGGAGCAGACTCGGAGGGTGGAGTTCCTGGCAGTCAGTATAAAAATCTTACTTCGGGGATTCTCGAGCAGACTCGGAGGGTGGAGTTCCCGAGCGGTAAGAATAAAAAACCTAGCTCCGGGATTCGAGAGCAGAAACGCAGGGCGGAGTTCCACAGCGGTAAGTATAAAAAACCTACCTCGGGGAATCTGGAGCAGACTCGGAGGGTGGAGTTCCTGGCAGTCAGTATAAAAATCTTACTTCGGGGATTCTCGAGCAGACTCGGAGGGTGGAGTTCCAGAGCGGGAAGTATAAAAAACTTCCCTTGGGGATTCTCGGAGCAGACTCGGAGGGAGGAGTTCCAGTGCGGGTAGTATAAAAAACGTACCTCGGGAATTCATGGAGCAGATTCGGAGGGCGGAGTTCCAGAGCAATAAGTATAAAAAACTTACCTCGGGGATTCTCAGAGAAGACTCGGAGGGCGGAGTTTCAGAGCGGTAATTAGAAAAAACTTACCTCAGAAATTCTCGGAGCAGACTCGGAGGGCGGAGTTCCATCTGGTCAGTCTAAAAAACTCACCTCACGGATTCTCGGAGCAGACTCGGAGGGCAGCATTCCAGACTGGTAAGTATAAAAAACTTGCCTCGGAGATTCTCGGAGCAGACACGGAGGGCGGAGTTGCTGAGCGGTAAGTATAAAAAACTTACCTCGGTGATTCTCGGAGCAGACTCGGAGGGTGGAGTTCCAGTGTGGGAAGTATAAAAAACTTACCTCGGGAATTCTCGGAGCAGACACGGAGGGCGGCATTCCAGACCGATAAGTTTAAAAAACTTACCTCGGAGATTCTCGGAGCAGACACGGAGGGCAGAGTTGCAGAGCGGTAAGTATAAAAAACTTACCTCGGGGATTCTCGGAGCAGACTCGGAGCGTGGAGTTCCAGAGCAGTGTGTATAAAAAACTTACCTCGGGGTTTCTCGGAGCAGACTCGGACGGTGGAGTTCCAGTGCGGGAAGTATAAAAAACGTACCTCGGGGATTCTCAGAGAAGACTCAGATGGCGGAGTTTCAGAGCGGTAATTAGAAAAAACTTACCTCAGAAATTCTCGGAGCAGACTCGGAGGGAGGAGTTCCATCTGGTCAGTCTAAAAAACTTACCACACGGATTCTCGGAGCACACTCGGAGGGCAGAGTTTCAGACCGGTAAGTATTAAAAACTTACCTCGGGGATTCTCAGAGCAGACTCGGAGCGCGGAGTTCCAGAGCGGTCAGCATAAAAAACTTACCTCGGGGATACTCGGAGCTTACTCAAAGGGCGGAATTCCAGAGCGGGAGGTATAAAAAACTTCCCTCGGGGATTCTCGGAGCAGACTCGGAGGGTGGAGTTGCAATGCGGGAAGTATAAAAAACTTACCTCGGGGATTCTTGGAGCAGACTCGGAGGGCGCAGTTCCAGAGCGGTAAGGACACAAAAACTGCCTCGGGGATTCTCGAGCAGACTCGGACAGTGAAGTTCCAGTGCAGGAAGTATAAAAAACTTACCTCGGGGATTCTTTGAGCAGATTCGGAGGGCGGAGTTCCAGAGCGGTAAGGACACAAAACCTACCTCAGTGATTCTCGAGCAGACTCGGAGGGCGGAGTTCCCGAGCGGTAAGAATAAAAAACTTAGCTCCGGGATTCGAGAGCAGAAACGCAGGGCGGAGTTCCACAGCGGTAAGTATAAAAAACCTACCTCGGGGAATCTGGAGCAGACTCGGAGGGTGGAGTTCCTGGCAGTCAGTATAAAAATCTTACCTCGGGGATTCTCGAGCAGACTCGGAGGGTGGAGTTCCAGAGCGGGAAGGAGAAAAAACTTCCCTTGGGGATTCTCGGAGCAGACTCGGAGGGAGGAGTTCCAGTGCGGGTAGTATAAAAAACGTACCTCGGGAATTCATGGAGCAGATTCGGAGGGCGGAGTTCCAGAGCAATAAGTATAAAAAACTTACCTCGGGGATTCTCAGAGCAGACTCGGAGGGCGGAGTTTCAGAGCGGTAATTAGAAAAAACTTACCTCAGAAATTCTCGGAGCAGACTCGGAGGGCGGAGTTCCATCTGGTCAGTCTAAAAAACTCACCTCACGGATTCTCGGAGCAGACTCGGAAGGCGGCATTCCAGACTGGTAAGTATAAAAAACTTGCCTCGGAGATTCTCGGAGCAGACACGGAGGGCGGAGTTGCTGAGCGGTAAGTATAAAAAACTTACCTCGGTAATTCTCGGAGCAGACTCGGAGGGCGGAGTTCCAGAGCGGTAAGTATAAAAAACTTACCTCGGGGATTCTTGGAGCAGATTCAGAGCGCGGAGTTCCAGAGCAGTGAGTATAAAAAACTTACCTCGGGGTTTCTCGGAGCAGACTCGGAGGGTGGTGTTGCAATGCGGGAAGTATAAAAAACTTACCTCGGGGATTCTTGGAGCAGATTCGGAGGGCGGAGTTCCAGAGTGGTAAGGCTCAAAACCTACCTCGGGGATTCTGGAGCAGACTCGGAGGGTGAAGTTCCAGTGCGGGAGGTATAAAAAACTTACCTCGGGGATTCTTTGAGCAGATTTGAAGGGCGGAGTTCCAACTGTTCAGTCTGAAAAACCTACCACGGGGAATCTCGGAGCAGCATCGGAGGGTGGAGTTCCAGAGCGGGAAGTATAAAAAACTTACCTCAGTGATTCTCAAAGCAGGCTCCGAGGGCGGAGTTCCAGCCTGGTAAGTATAAAAACCTTCCCTCGGGGATTCTCGGAGCAGAATCGGAGGGCGGAGTTCCAGAGCGATAAATATAAAAAACATACCTCGGGGATTCTCGGAGCAGACTCAGAGGGCGGAGGTCCAGAGTAATAAGTATAAAAAACTTACCTCGGGGATTCTCGGAGCAGACTCGGAGAGCAGAGCTCCAGAGCGGTAAGTATAAAAAACTTCCCTCGGGGATTCTCGGAGCAGACTCGGAGGATGGAGTTCCAGAGCGGGAAGTATAAAAAACTTACCTCAGGGAATCTCGGAGCAGTCTCGGATGGCAGAGTTCCAGAGCGATAAGTATAAAAAACTTACCTCAGTGATTCTCAGAGCAGACTCGGAGGGCGGAGTTCCAGATCGGCAAGTATAAAAAACTTACCTGGGGAATTCTCGGAGCAGTCTCGGAGCGCGGAGTTCCAGAGCGGTAAGCATAAAAAACTGCCTTCGGGGATTCTCGGAGCAGGCACGGAGGGTGGAGTTCCAGTGCGGGAAGTATAAAAAACTTGCCTCGGGAATTCTTGGAGCAGACTCGGAGGGCAGAGTTTCAGACCGGTAAGTATAATAAGCTTACCTTGGGGATTCTCAGAGCAGACTCGGAGCGCGGAGTTCAAGAGCAGTAAGCATAAAAAACGTACCTCGGTGATACTCGGAGCTTACTCGGAGGGCGGAATTCCAGAGCGGGAAGTATTAAAAACGTCCCTCGGGGATTCTCGGAGCAGACTCGGACGGTGGAGTTCTAGTGCGGGAAGTATAAAAAACTTACCTCGGGAATTCGTGGAGCAGATTCGGAGGGCGGTGTTCCAGACCGGTAAGTATAAAAAACTTACCTCGGGGTTTCTCGGAGCAGACTCGGAGGGTGACGTTCCAGTGCGGGAGGTATAAAAAACTTACCTCGGGGATTCTTTGAGCAGATTCGAAGGGCGGAGTTCCATCTGTTCAGTCTAAAAAAACTTACCTCGGGGATTCTCGGAGCAGACTAGGAGTGCGGAGTTCCAGAGCGGGAAGTATTACAAACTTACCACCGGGAATCTCGGAGCAGCATCGGAGGGTGGAGTTCCAGAGCGGGAAGTATAAAAAACTTACCTCAGTGATTCTCAAAGCAGGCTCCGAGGGCGGAGTTCCAGACTGGTAAGTATAAAAACCTTCCCTCGGGGATTCTCGGAGCAGAATCGGAGGGCAGAGTTCCAGAGCGATAAGTATAAAAATCTTACCTCGGGGATTCTCGGAGCAGACTCAGAGGGCGGAGGTCCAGAGTAATAAGTATAAAAACCTTACCTCGGGGAATCTCGGAGCAGACTCGGAGGATGGAGTTCCAGAGCATGAAGTATAAAAAACTTCCCTCAGGGAATCTCGGAGCAGGCTCGGAGGGCAGAGTTCCAGAGCGATAAGTATAAAAAACTTACCTCAGTGATTCTCAGAGCAGACTCGGAGGGCGGAGTTCCAGATCGGCAAGTATAAAAAACTTACCTCGGGAATTCTCGGAGCAGTCTCGGAGCGTGGAGTTCCAGAGCAGTAAGTATAAAAAACTTACCTCGGGGATACTCGGAGCTTACTTGGAGGGTGGAATTCCAGAGCGGAAAGTATAAAAAACTTCCTTCGGGGATTCTCGGAGCAGACTCGGAGGGTGGAGTTCCAGAGCGGGAAGTATAAAAAACTTACCTCAGTGATTCTCAAAGCAGGCTGCGAGGGCGGAGTTCCAGACTGGTAAGTATAAAAACCTTCCCTCGGGGATTCTCGGAGCAGAATCGGAGGGCGGAGTTCCAGAGCGATAAGTATAAAAAACTTACCTCGGGGATTCTCGGAGAAGACTCAGAGGGCGGAGGTCCAGAGTAATAAGTATAAAAAACTTACCTCGGGGATTCTCGGAGCAGACTCGGAGGATGGAGCTCCAGAGCGTGAAGTATAAAAAACTTACTTCAGGGAATCTCGGAGCAGACTCGGAGGGCAGAGTTCCAGAGCGATAAGTATAAAAAACCTACCTCAGTGATTCTCAGAGCAGACTCGGAGGGCGGAGTTCCAGATCGGCAAGTATAAAAAACTTACCTCGGGAATTCTCGGAGCAGTCTCGGAGCGTGGAGTTCCAGAGCGGTCAGTATAAAAAACTTACCTCGGGGATACTCGGAGCTTACTTGGAGGGCGGAATTCCAGAGCGGAAAGTAGAAAAAACTTCCTTCGGGGATTCTCGGAGCAGTTTCGGAGGGTGGAGTTCCAGAGCGGTAAGTATTAAAAAGTTACCTCGGGGATACTCGGAGCTTACTTGGAGGGCGGAATTCCAGAGCGGAAGGTATAAAAAACGTCCCTCGGGGATTCTCGGAGCAGACTCGGAGGGTGGAGTTCCAGTGCGGGAAGTATAAAAAACTTACCTCGGGGATTCTCGGAGCAGACACGGAGGGCGGCATTCCAGACCGATAAGTTTAAAAAACTTACCTCGGAGATTCTCGGAGCAGACACGGAGGGCGGAGTTGCAGAGCGGTAAGTATAAAAAACTTACCTCGGGGATTCTCGGAGCAGACTCGGAGCGTGGAGTTCCAGAGCAGTGTGTATAAAAAACTTACCTCGGAGTTTCTCGGAGCAGACTCGGACGGTGGAGTTCCAGTGTGGGAAGTATAAAAAACGTACCTCGGGGATTCTCAGAGAAGACTCAGATGGCGGAGTTTCAGAGCGGTAATTAGAAAAAACTTACCTCAGAAATTCTCGGAGCAGACTCGGAGGGAGGAGTTCCATCTGGTCAGTCTAAAAATCTTACCACACGGATTCTCGGAGCACACTCGGAGGGCAGAGTTTCAGACCGGTAAGTATTAAAAACTTACCTCGGGGATTCTCAGAGCAGACTCGGAGCGCGGAGTTCCAGAGCGGTCAGCATAAAAAACTTACCTCGGGGATACTCGGAGCTTACTCGAAGGGCGGAATTCCAGAGCGGGAGGTATAAAAAACTTCCCTCGGGGATTCTCGGAGCAGACTCGGAGGGTGGAGTTGCAATGCGGGAAGTATAAAAAACTTACCTCGGGGATTCTTGGAGCAGACTCGGAGGGCGCAGTTCCAGAGCGGTAAGGACACAAAAACTACCTCGGGGATTCTCGAGCAGACTCGGACAGTGAAGTTCCAGTGCAGGAAGTATAAAAAACTTACCTCGGGGATTCTTTGAGCAGATTCGGAGGGCGGAGTTCCAGAGCGGTAAGGACACAAAACCTACCTCAGTGATTCTCGAGCAGACTCGGAGGGCGGAGTTCCCGAGCGGTAGGAATAAAAAACCTAGCTCCGGGATTCGAGAGCAGAAACGCAGGGCGGAGTTCCACAGCGGTAAGTATAAAAAACCTACCTCGGGGAATCTGGAGCAGACTCGGAGGGTGGAGTTCCTGGCAGTCAGTATAAAAATCTTACCTCGGGGATTCTCGAGCAGACTCGGAGGGTGGAGTTCCAGAGCGGGAAGTATAAAAATCTTACCTCGGGGATTCTAGGAGCTGACTCGGAGGGTGGAGTTCCAGAGCGGTAAGAATAAAAAACTTAGCTCCGGGATTCGAGAGCAGAAACGCAGGGCGGAGTTCCACAGCGGTAAGTATAAAAAACCTACCTCGGGGAATCTGGAGCAGACTCGGAGGGTGGAGTTCCAGGCGGTCAGTATAAAAATCTTACCTCGGGGATTCTCGAGCAGACTCGGAGGGTGAAGTTCCAGAGCGGGAAGTATAAAAAACTTCCCTTGGGGATTCTCGGAGCAGACTCGGAGGGAGGAGTTCCAGTGCGGGTAGTATAAAAAACTTCCCTTGGGGATTCTAGGAGCTGACTCGGAGGGTGGAGTTCCAGAGCGGGAAGTATAAAAATCTTACCTCGGGGATTCTAGGAGCTGACTCGGAGGGTGGAGTTCCAGAGCGGGAAGTATAAAAATCTTACCTCGGGGATTCTAGGAGCTGACTCGGAGGGTGGAGTTCCAGAGCGGGAAGTATAAAAAACTTCCCTTGGGGATTCTAGGAGCTGACTCGGAGGGTGGAGTTCCAGAGCGGGAAGTATAAAAAACTTCCCTTGGGGATTCTCGGAGCAGACTCGGAGGGAGGAGTTCCAGTGCGGGTAGTATAAAAAACGTACCTCGGGAATTCATGGAACAGATTCGGAGGGCGGAGTTCCAGAGCAATAAGTATAAAAAACTTACCTCGGGGATTCTCAGAGCAGACTCGGAGGGCGGAGTTTCAGAGCGGTAATTAGAAAAAACTTACCTCAGAAATTCTCGGAGCAGACTCGGAGGGCGGAGTTCCATCTGGTCAGTCTAAAAAACTCACCTCACGGATTCTCGGAGCAGACTCGGAGGGCGGCATTCCAGACTGGTAAGTATAAAAAACTTGCCTCGGAGATTCTCGGAGCAGACACGGAGGGCGGAGTTGCTGAGCGGTAAGTATAAAAAACCTACCTCGGTGATTCTCGGAGCAGACTCAGAGCGCGGAGTTCCAGAGCAGTGAGTATAAAAAACTTACCTCGGGGTTTCTCGGAGCAGACTCGGAGGGCGGAGTTCCAGAGCAGTGAGTATAAAAAACTTAACTCGGGGTTTCTCGGAGCAGACTCGGAGGGTGGTGTTGCAATGCGGGAAGTATAAAAAACTTACCTCGGGGATTCTTGGAGCAGATTCAGAGCGCGGAGTTCCAGAGCAGTGAGTATAAAAAACTTACCTCGGGGATTCTTGGAGCAGATTCAGAGCGCGGAGTTGAAGAGCAGTGAGTATAAAAAACTTACCTCGGGGTTTCTCGGAGCAGACTCGGAGGGTGGTGTTGCAATGCGGGATGTATAAAAAACTTACCTCGGGGATTCTTGGAGCAGATTCGGAGGGTGGTGTTGCAATGCGGGAAGTATAAAAAACTTACCTCGGGGATTCTTGGAGCAGATTCGGAGGGCGGAGTTCCAGAGCGGTAAGGCTCAAAACCTACCTCAGGGATTCTGGAGCAGACTCGGAGGGTGAAGTCCCAGTGCGGGAGGTATAAAAAACTTACCTCGGGGATTCTTTGAGCAGATTTGAAGGGCGGAGTTCCAACTGTTCAGTCTGAAAAACCTACCACGGGGAATCTCGGAGCAGCATCGGAGGGTGGAGTTCCAGAGCGGGAAGTATAAAAAACTTACCTCAGTGATTCTCAAAGCAGGCTCCGAGGGCGGAGTTCCAGCCTGGTAAGTATAAAAGCCTTCCCTCGGGGATTCTCGGAGCAGAATCGGAGGGCGGAGTTCCAGAGCGATAAATATAAAAAACATACCTCGGGGATTCTCGGAGCAGACTCAGAGGGCGGAGGTCCAGAGTAACAAGTATAAAAAACTTACCTCGGGGATTCTCGGAGCAGACTCGGAGAGCAGAGCTCCAGAGCGGTAAGTATAAAAAACTTCCCTCGGGGATTCTCGGAGCAGACTCGGAGGATGGAGTTCCAGAGCGGGAAGTATAAAAAACTTACCTCAGGGAATCTCGGAGCAGTCTCGGATGGCAGAGTTCCAGAGCGATAAGTATAAAAAACTTACCTCAGTGATTCTCAGAGCAGACTCGGAGGGCGGAGTTCCAGATCGGCAAGTATAAAAAACTTACCTGGGGAATTCTCGGAGCAGTCTCGGAGCGCGGAGTTCCAGAGCGGTAAGCATAAAAAACTGCCTTCGGGGATTCTCGGAGCAGGCACGGAGGGTGGAGTTCCAGTGCGGGAAGTATAAAAAACTTGCCTCGGGAATTCTTGGAGCAGACTCGGAGGGCAGAGTTTCAGACCGGTAAGTATAATAAACTTACCTTGGGGATTCTCAGAGCAGACTCGGAGCGCGGAGTTCAAGAGCAGTAAGCATAAAAAACGTACCTCGGTGATACTCGGAGCTTACTCGGAGGGCGGAATTCCAGAGCGGGAAGCATTAAAAACGTCCCTCGGGGATTCTCGGAGCAGACTCGGACGGTGGAGTTCTAGTGCGGGAAGTATAAAAAACTTACCTCGGGAATTCGTGGAGCAGATTCGGAGGGAGGTGTTCCAGACCGGTAAGTATAAAAAACTTACCTCGGGGTTTCTCGGAGCTGACTCGGAGGGTGAAGTTCCAGTGCGGGAGGTATAAAAAACTTACCTCGGGGATTCTTTGAGCAGATTCGAAGGGCGGAGTTCCATCTGTTCAGTCTAAAAAAACTTACCTCGGGGATTCTCGGAGCAGACTAGGAGTGCGGAGTTCCAGAGCGGGAAGTATTACAAACTTACCACCGGGAATCTCGGAGCAGCATCGGAGGGTGGAGTTCCAGAGCGGGAAGTATAAAAAACTTACCTCAGTGATTCTCAAAGCAGGCTCCGAGGGCGGAGTTCCAGACTGGTAAGTATAAAAACCTTCCCTCGGGGATTCTCGGAGCAGAATCGGAGGGCAGAGTTCCAGAGCGATAAGTATAAAAATCTTACCTCGGGGATTCTCGGAGCAGACTCAGAGGGCGGAGGTCCAGAGTAATAAGTATAAAAACCTTACCTCGGGGATTCTCGGAGCAGACTCGGAGGATGGAGTTCCAGAGCATGAAGTATAAAAAACTTACCTCAGGGAATCTCGGAGCAGGCTCGGAGGGCAGAGTTCCAGAGCGATAAGTATAAAAAACTTACCTCAGTGATTCTCAGAGCAGACTCGGAGGGCGGAGTTCCAGATCGGCAAGTATAAAAAACTTACCTCGGGGATACTCGGAGCTTACTTGGAGGGCGGAATTCCAGAGCGGAAAGTATAAAAAACTTCCTTCGGGGATTCTCGGAGCAGACTCGGAGGGTGGAGTTCCAGAGCGGGAAGTATAAAAAACTTACCTCAGTGATTCTCAAAGCAGGCTGCGAGGGCGGAGTTCCAGACTGGTAAGTATAAAAACCTTCCCTCGGGGATTCTCGGAGCAGAATCGGAGGGCGGAGTTCCAGAGCGATAAGTATAAAAAACTTACCTCGGGGATTCTCGGAGAAGACTCAGAGGGCGGAGGTCCAGAGTAATAAGTATAAAAAACTTACCTCGGGGATTCTCGGAGCAGACTCGGAGGATGGAGTTCCAGAGCGTGAAGTATAAAAAACTTACCTCAGGGAATCTCGGAGCAGACTCGGAGGGCAGAGTTCCAGAGCGATAAGTATAAAAAACCTACCTCAGTGATTCTCAGAGCCAACTCGGAGGGCGGAGTTCCAGATCGGCAAGTATAATAAACTTACCTCGGGAATTCTCGGAGCAGTCTCGGAGCGTGGAGTTCCAGAGCGGTCAGTATAAAAAACTTACCTCGGGGATACTCGGAGCTTACTTGGAGGGCGGAATTCCAGAGCGGAAAGTATAAAAAACTTCCTTCGGGGATTCTCGGAGCAGTTTCGGAGGGTGGAGTTCCAGAGCGGTAAGTATTAAAAAGTTACCTCGGGGATACTCGGAGCTTACTTGGAGGGCGGAATTCCAGAGCGGAAGGTATAAAAAACGTCCCTCGGGGATTCTCAGAGCAGACTCGGACGGTGGAGTTCCAGTGCGGGAAGTATAAAAAACCTACCTCGGGAATCCGTGGAGCAGATACGGAGGGCGGAGTTCCAGAATGATAAGTATAAAAAACTTACCTCGGGGATTCTCAGAGCAGAATCGGAGGGCGGAGTTCCATCTGGTCAGTCTAAAAAACTTACCTCACGGATTATCAGAGCAGACTCAGAGGGCAGAGTTTCAGACCGGTAAGGATAAAAAACTTACCTCGGGGATTCTCAGAGCAGACTCGGAGCGCGGAGTTCCAGAGCGGTAAACATACAAAACTTACCTCGGGGATACTCGGAGCTTACTCGGAGGGCGGAATTCCAGAGCGGGAATTGTAAAAAACTTCCCTCGGGGATTCTCGGAGCAGACTCGGATGGTGGAGTTCTAGTGCGGGAAGTATAAAAAACTTACTTCGGGGATTCTCAGAGCAGACTCGCTGGGCGGAGTTCCAGAACGATAAGTATAAAAAACTTACCTCAGTGATTCTCAGAGCAGACTCGGAGGGCGGAGTTCCAGATCGGCAAGTATAAAAATCTTACCTCGGGGATACTCGGAGCTTACTCGGAGGGCGGAATTCCAGAGCAGAAAGTATAAAAAACTTCCTTCGGGGATTCTCGGAGCAGACTAGGAGCGCGGAGTTCCAGAGCGGGAAGTATTACAAACTTACCACGGGGAATCTCGGAGCAGCATCAGAGGGCAGAGTTCCAGAGCGATAAGTATAAAAAACTTACCTCAGTGATTCTCAGAGCAGACTCGGAGGGCGGAGTTCCAGAGCGGTAAGTATAAAAAACTTACCTCGGGGATACTCGGAGCTTACTCGGAGGGTGGAATTCCAGAGCGGAAAGTATAAAAAACTTCCTTCGGGGATTCTCGGAGCAGACTCGGAGGGTGGAGTTCCAGTGCGGGGAGTATAAAAAACTTACCTCGGGAATTCTTGGAGCAGACTCGGAGGGCAGAGTTTCAGACCAGTAAGTATAAAAAACTGACCTCGGGGATTCTCGGAGCAGACTCGGAGCGCGGAGTTCCAGAGCAGTAAGCATAAAAAACCTACCTCGGGGATACTCGGAGCTTACTCGGAGGGTGGAATTCCAGAGCGGGAAGTATAAAAAACGTCCCTCGGGGATTCTCGGAGCAGACTCGGACGGAGGAGTTCCAGTGCGGGAAGTATAAAAAACTTACAACAGGAATTCGTGGAGCAGATTCGGAGGGCGGAGTTCCAGAACGATAAGTAGAAAAAACTTACCTCGGGAATTCTCAGAGCAGACTCGGAGGTCGGAGTTCCATCTGGTCAGTCTAAAAAACATACCTCACGGATTCTCGGAGCAGACTCGGAGGGCAGAGTTTCAGAGCGGTAAGTACAAAAAACTTACCTCGGGGATTCTCAGAGCAGACTCGGAGCGCGGAGTTCCAGAGCGGTAAGCATAAAAAACTTACCTCGGGGATACTCGGAGCTTACTCGGAGGGCGGAATTCCAGAGCGGGAAGTATAAAAAACTTCCCTCGGGGATTCTCGGAGCAGACTCGGACGGTGGAGTTCTAGTGCGGGAAGTATAAAAAACTTACTTCGGGGATTCTCAGAGCAGACTCGGAGGGCGGAGTTCCAGAACGATAAATGTAAAAAACGTACCTCGGGGATTCTCAGAGCTGACTCGGAGGGCGGCGTTACATCTGGTCAGTCTAAAAAACCTACCTCACGGATTCTCAGAGCAGACACGGAGGGCGGAGTTGCAGCGCGGTAAGTATAAAAAACTTACCTCAGGGATTCTCGGAGCAGTCTCGGAGCGCGGAGTTCCAGAGCAGTGAGTATTAAAAACTTACCTTGGGGTTTCTCGGAGCAGACTCGGAGGGTGGAGTTGCAATGCGGGAAGTATAAAAAACTTACCTCGGGGATTCCTGGAGCAGATTCGGAGGGCAGAGTTCCAGAGCGGTAAGGACACAAAACCTACCTCGGGGATTCTCGAGCAGAATCGCAGGGCGGAGATCCACAGCGGTAAGTATAAAAAGCCTACCTCGGGGAATCTCGAGCAGACTCGGAGGGCGGAGTTCCAGAGCGGTAAGTCTAAAAAACTCTCCTTTGGGATTCTAGGAGCTGACTCGGAGGGTGGAGTTCCAGAGCGGGAAGTATAGAAAACTTATCTTGGGGATTCTCGGAGCAGACTCGGAGGGAGGAGTTCCAGTGCGGGAAGTAAAAAAAACTTACCTCGGGAATTCGTGGAGCAGATTCGGAGGGCGGAGTTCCAGAGCGATAAGTATAAAAAACTTACCTCGGGGGCTCTCAGAGCAGACTCGGAGGGCGGAGTTTCAGAACGGTAATTAGAAAAAACTAACCTCAGAAATTCTCGGAGCAGACTCGGAGCGCGGAGTTCCAGAGCGGGAAGTATATAAAACTTACCTCAGGGAATCTCGGAGCTGAATTGAGGACGGAGTTCCAGAGCGCTAAGTATATAAAACATACCTCGGCGATTCTCAGAGCAGACTCGGAGAGCGGAGTATACCTCGCGGATTCTCGGAGCAGACTCGGTGGTCGGAGTTCCAGAGCGGGAATTATAAAAATCTTACCTCGGTAATTCTCGGAGCAGACTCGGAGGGTGGAGTTCCAGAGCGCTAAGTATAGAAAACGTACCTCGGAAATTCGCGGAGCAGACTCGGAGGGCGGAGTTCCAGAGCAGGAAGTATTACAAACTTACCACGGGGAATCTCGGAGCGGCATCGGAGGGTGGAGTTCCAGTGCAGGAAGTATAAAAAACTACCTCAGTGATTCTCAAACCAGGCTCGGAGGGCGGAGTTCCAGAGCGGTAAGTATAAATAACTTACCTCAGTGATTCTCAGAGCAGACTCAGATCGTGGAGTTCCAGAACGGTATGTATAAAAAACTTCCCTCGGTGATTCTCGGAGCAGACTCGGAGGGCAGAGCTCCAGAGCGGTAAGTATAAAACACTTAGCTCGGAGATTCCCGGAGTAGACTCGGAGGGCGGATTTCCGGAGTGGTGAGTCGAAAAAGCTTACCTCGGCGATTCTCGGAGCAGATTCGGAGGGGGGAGTTCCTGACCGGTAAGGATAAAAAACTTACCTGGGGGATTCTCCGAGTAGACTCGGAGGGTGGAGTTCCAGAGTGGGAAGTATAAAAAACCTACACAGGGGATTCTCGGAGCAGACTCTGAGGGCGGAGATCCAGAGCGGTAAGTATACAAAACTTCCCTCTGGGATTCTCAGAGAAGACTCGGAGGGCAGAGTTTCAGACCGGTAAGTATAAAAAACTTACCTCGGAGATTCTCGGAGCAGACTCGGAGGGCGGAGTTCCATCTGGCCAGTCTAAAAAACGTCCCTCAGGGATTCTCGGAGCAGACTTGCAGGGCGGCATTCAAGATTGGTAAGTATAAAAACCTTCCCTCGGGGATTCTCGGAGCAGACTCGGAGGGCGGAGTTCCAGAGCGGTAAGTACAAAAAACTTTCCTCAGTAATTCTCAGAGCAGACTCGGAGGGCGGAGTTCCAGACTGGCAAGTAGAAAAAACTTACATCGGGGATTCTCACAGCAGACTCGAAGCGCGGAGTTCCAGAATGGAAAGTATAAAATACTTAACCTCGGGAATACTCGGAGCAGACATGGAGGGCGGAGTTCCAGAGCGGGAAGTATAAAAAACTTCCCTCGGGGACTCTCGAAGCAGCATCGGAGGGTGGAGTTCCAGTGCAGGAAGTATAAAAAACGTACCTCGGGGATTCCTGGAGCAGATTCGGAGGGCGGAGTTCCAGAGCGGTAAGTATATAAAACTTACCTCGGGGATTCTCGAGCAGACTCGGAGGGTGGAGTTTCAGAGCGGTAAGTATAAAAAACTTACCTCAGTGATTCTCAGAGCAGACTCGGAGGCCGGAGTTCCAGAGCAGCAAGTATAAAAAACTTACCTCGGGGATTCTCGGAGCAGACTCGGAGGGCGGAGTTCCAGAGCGATAAGTATAAAAATCTTACCTTGGGGATTCTCGGAGCAGACTCGGAGTGCGGAGTTCCAGAGCAGTAAGTATAAAAAACGTACCTTGGGGATTCTCGGAGAAGACTCGGAGGGTGGACTTCGTGATCGGCAAGTATAAAAAACCTGCCTCGGGGATTCTCGGAGAAGACTCGGATTGTGGAGGTCCATCTGGTCAGTCTAAAAAACGTACTCGGGGATTCTCAGAGGAGACTCGGAGGGCGGACTTTCAGAGCAGTAGTGAGAAAAAACTTATCTCGGAGATTCTCGGAGCAGACTCGGAGGGCGGAGTTCCAGAGCGGGAAGTATAGAAAACTTCCCTCGGGGATTCTCGGAGCAGACTCGGAGGGTGGACTTTCAGAGCAGTAGTGAGAAAAAACTTATCTCGGAGATTCTCGGAGCAGACTCGGAGGGCGGAGTTCCAGAGCGGGAAGTATAGAAAACTTCCCTCGGGGATTCTCGGAGCAGACTCGGAGGGTGGAGTTCCAGAGCGATAAGAATATTAAACTTGCCTCGGGGATTCTCAGAGCAGACTCAGAGGGTGGGGTTTCTGAGCAGTAATGAGAAAAAACTTACCTCGCAAATTCTCGGAGCAGACTCGAAGGGCAGAGTTCCAGACTGGTAAGTATCAAAAACTTACCTCGGATATTCTCAGAGCAGAGTCGGAGGGCGGAGTTGCAGAGCGGTAAGTAGAAAAAACTTACCTCGGGGATTCTCGGAGCAGACTCGGAGCGCGGAGTACCAGAGCGGAAAGTATAAAAAAGCTACCTCGGGGATTCTCGGAGCAGACTCGGAGCGCGGAGTTCCAGAGCAGTGAGTATAAAAAACTTACCTCGGGGTTTCTCGGAGCAGATTCTGAGGTTGGAGTTCCAGTGCGGGAAGTATAAAAAACGTACTTCGGGGATTCTCGAGCAGACTCGGAGGGCGGAGTTCCAGAGTGGGTTGTATAAAAAACTCACTTCTGGGATTCTAGGAGCAGACTCGGAGGCTGGAGTTCCAGAGCCGGAAGTATAAAAAACTTACACCGGGGATTCTCGGAGCAGACTCGGAGGGTGGAGTTCCAGAGCGGGAAGTATAAAAACTTACCTCGGGGATTCTTGGAGCAGACTCAGAGGGTGGAGTTCCAGAGCGGTAAGTATAAAAAACGTACCACGGGTATTCTCGGAGAAGACTCGGAGGGTGGACTTCGTGACCAGTCAGTCTAAAAAACTTACCTCGGGGATTCTCAGAGCAGACTCGGAGGGCAGAGTTTCAGACCGGTAAGTAAAAAAAACTTACCTCGGAGATTCTTGGAGCAGTCTCGGAGGGCGGAGTTCCATCTGGCCAGTCTAAAAAACTTACCTCAGGGATTCTCGGAGCAGACTTGGAGGGCGGCATTCAAGACTGGTAAGTACAAAACCCTTTCCTCGGGGATTCTCGGAGCAGACTCGGAGGGCGGGGTTCCAGAGCGGTAAGTATAAAAAACTTTCCTCAGTGATTATCAGAGCAGACTCGGAGGGCGGAGTTCCATCTGGCCAGTCTAAAAAACGTCCCTCAGGGATTCTCGGAGCAGACTTGCAGGGCGGCATTCAAGATTGGTAAGTATAAAAACCTTCCCTCGGGGATTCTCGGAGCAGACCCGGAGGGCGGAGTTCCAGAGCAGTAAGTACAAAAAACTTTCCTCAGTGATTCTCAGAGCAGACTCGGAGGGCGGAGTTCCAGACTGGCAAGTATAAAAAACTTACATCGGGGATTCTCACAGCAGACTCGAAGCGCGGAGTTCCAGAGTGGAAAGTATAAAATACTTAACCTCGGGAATACTCGGAGCAGACACGGAGGGCGGAGTTCCAGAGCGGTAAGTACAAAAAACTTTCCTCAGTAATTCTCAGAGCAGACTCGGAGGGCGGAGTTCCAGACTGGCAAGTAGAAAAAACTTACATCGGGGATTCTCACAGCAGACTCGAAGCGCGGAGTTCCAGAATGGAAAGTATAAAATACTTAACCTCGGGAATACTCGGAGCAGACACGGAGGGCGGAGTTCCAGAGCGGGAAGTATAAAAAACTTCCCTCGGGGACTCTCGAAGCAGCATCGGAGGGTGGAGTTCCAGTGCAGGAAGTATAAAAAACGTACCTCGGGGATTCCTGGAGCAGATTCGGAGGGCGGAGTTCCAGAGCGGTAAGTATATAAAACTTACCTCGGGGATTCTCGAGCAGACTCGGAGGGTGGAGTTTCAGAGCGGTAAGTATAAAAAACTTACCTCAGTGATTCTCAGAGCAGACTCGGAGGCCGGAGTTCCAGAGCAGCAAGTATAAAAAACTTACCTCGGGGATTCTCGGAGCAGACTCGGAGGGCGGAGTTCCAGAGCGATAAGTATAAAAATCTTACCTTGGGGATTCTCGGAGCAGACTCGGAGTGCGGAGTTCCAGAGCAGTAAGTATAAAAAACGTACCTTGGGGATTCTCGGAGAAGACTCGGAGGGTGGACTTCGTGATCGGCAAGTATAAAAAACCTGCCTCGGGGATTCTCGGAGAAGACTCGGATTGTGGAGGTCCATCTGGTCAGTCTAAAAAACGTACTCGGGGATTCTCAGAGGAGACTCGGAGGGCGGACTTTCAGAGCAGTAGTGAGAAAAAACTTATCTCGGAGATTCTCGGAGCAGACTCGGAGGGCGGAGTTCCAGAGCGGGAAGTATAGAAAACTTCCCTCGGGGATTCTCGGAGCAGACTCGGAGGGTGGACTTTCAGAGCAGTAGTGAGAAAAAACTTATCTCGGAGATTCTCGGAGCAGACTCGGAGGGCGGAGTTCCAGAGCGGGAAGTATAGAAAACTTCCCTCGGGGATTCTCGGAGCAGACTCGGAGGGTGGAGTTCCAGAGCGATAAGAATATTAAACTTGCCTCGGGGATTCTCAGAGCAGACTCAGAGGGTGGGGTTTCTGAGCAGTAATGAGAAAAAACTTACCTCGCAAATTCTCGGAGCAGACTCGAAGGGCAGAGTTCCAGACTGGTAAGTATCAAAAACTTACCTCGGATATTCTCAGAGCAGAGTCGGAGGGCGGGGTTGCAGAGCGGTAAGTAGAAAAAACTTACCTCGGGGATTCTCGGAGCAGACTCGGAGCGCGGAGTACCAGAGCGGAAAGTATAAAAAAGCTACCTCGGGGATTCTCGGAGCAGACTCGGAGCGCGGAGTTCCAGAGCAGTGAGTATAAAAAACTTACCTCGGGGTTTCTCGGAGCAGATTCTGAGGTTGGAGTTCCAGTGCGGGAAGTATAAAAAACGTACTTCGGGGATTCTCGAGCAGACTCGGAGGGCGGAGTTCCAGAGTGGGTTGTATAAAAAACTCACTTCTGGGATTCTAGGAGCAGACTCGGAGGCTGGAGTTCCAGAGCCGGAAGTATAAAAAACTTACACCGGGGATTCTCGGAGCAGACTCGGAGGGTGGAGTTCCAGAGCGGGAAGTATAAAAACTTACCTCGGGGATTCTTGGAGCAGACTCAGAGGGTGGAGTTCCAGAGCGGTAAGTATAAAAAACGCACCACGGGTATTCTCGGAGAAGACTCGGAGGGTGGACTTCGTGACCAGTCAGTCTAAAAAACTTACCTCGGGGATTCTCAGAGCAGACTCGGAGGGCAGAGTTTCAGACCGGTAAGTAAAAAAAACTTACCTCGGAGATTCTTGGAGCAGTCTCGGAGGGCGGAGTTCCATCTGGCCAGTCTAAAAAACTTACCTCAGGGATTCTCGGAGCAGACTTGGAGGGCGGCATTCAAGACTGGTAAGTACAAAACCCTTTCCTCGGGGATTCTCGGAGCAGACTCGGAGGGCGGGGTTCCAGAGCGGTAAGTATAAAAAACTTTCCTCAGTGATTATCAGAGCAGACTCGGAGGGCGGAGTTCCATCTGGCCAGTCTAAAAAACGTCCCTCAGGGATTCTCGGAGCAGACTTGCAGGGCGGCATTCAAGATTGGTAAGTATAAAACCTTCCCTCGGGGATTCTCGGAGCAGACCCGGAGGGCGGAGTTCCAGAGCAGTAAGTACAAAAAACTTTCCTCAGTGATTCTCAGAGCAGACTCGGAGGGCGGAGTTCCAGACTGGCAAGTATAAAAAACTTACATCGGGGATTCTCACAGCAGACTCGAAGCGCGGAGTTCCAGAGTGGAAAGTATAAAATACTTAACCTCGGGAATACTCGGAGCAGACACGGAGGGCGGAGTTCCAGAGCGGGAAGTATAAAAAACTTCCCTCGGGGATTCTCGAAGCAGCATCGGAGGGTGGAGTTCCAGTGCAGGAAGTATAAAAAACTTACCTCGGGGATTCCTGGAGCAGATTCGGAGGGCGGAGTTCCAGAGCGGTAAGTATATAAAACTTACCTCGGGGATTCTCGAGCAGACTCGGAGGGTGGAGCTTCAGAGCGGTAAGTATAAAAAACTTACCTCAGTGATTCTCAGAGCAGACTCGGAGGCCGGAGTTCCAGAGCGGCAAGTATAAAAAACTTACCACGGGGATTCTTGGAGCATACTCGGAGGGCGGAGATCCAGAGCGGTAAGTATAAAAATCTTACCTTGGGGATTCTCGAGCAGACTCGGGGGGCGCATTTCCAGAGTGGGAAGTATAAAAAACTCACCTCTGGGATTCGAGGAGCAGACTCGGAGGGTGGAGTTCCAGAGCAGGAAGTATAAAAAACTTACCTCGGGGATTCTAGGAGCAGACTCGGAGTGCGGAGTTCCAGAGCAGTAAGTATAAAAAACGTACCTTGAGGATTCTCGGAGAAGACTCGGAGGGTGGACTTCGTGATCGGTAAGTATAAAAAAACCTCCCTCGGGGATTCTCGGAGAAGACTCGGATTGTGGAGGTCCATCTGGTCAGTCTAAAAAACGTACCTCGGGGATTCTCAGAGGAGACTCGGAGGGCGGACTTTCAGAGCAGTATTGAGAAAAAACTTATCTCGGAGATTCTCGGAGCAGACTCGGAGGGCGGAGTTCCAGAGCGGGAAGTATAGAAAACTTCCCTCGGGGATTCTCGGAGCAGACTCGGAGGGTGGAGTTCCAGTGCGGGAAGTATAAAACACTTACCTCGGGGATTCTTGGAGCAGATTCGGAGGGCGGAGTTCCAGAGCGATAAGGATATTAAACTTGCCTCGGGGATTCTCAGAGCAGACTCAGAGGGTGGGGTTTCTGAGCAGTAATGAGAAAAAACTTACCTCGCAAATTCTCGGAGCAGACTCGAAGGGCAGAGTTCCAGACTGGTAAGTATCAAAAACTTACCTCGGATATTCTCGGAGCAGAGTCGGAGGGCGGAGTTGCAGAGCGGTAAGTAGAAAAAACTTACCTCGGCGATTCTCGGAGTAGACTCGGAGCGTGGAGTACCAGAGCGGAAAGTAAAAAAAAGCTACCTCGGGGATTCTCGGAGCAGACTCGGAGCGCGGAGTTCCAGAGCAGTGAGTATAAAAAACTTACCTCGGGGTTTCTCGGAGCAGATTCTGAGGTTGGAGTTCCAGTGCGGGAAGTATAAAAAACGTACTTCGGGGATTCTCGAGCAGACTCAGAGGGCGGAGTTCCAGAGTGGGTTGTATTAAAAACTCACTTCTGGGATTCTAGGAGCAGACTCGGAGGCTGGAGTTCCAGAGCCGGAAGTATAAAAAACTTACACCGGGGATTCTCGGAGCAGACTCGGAGGGTGGAGTTCCAGAGCGGGAAGTATAAAAAACTTACCTCGGGGATTCTTGGAGCAGACGCAGAGGGTGGAGTTCCAGAGCAGTAAGTATAAAAAACGTACCACGGGGATTCTCGGAGCAGACTCGGAGGGTGGAGTTCCAGAGCGGGAAGTATAAAAAACTGACCTCGGGGATTCTTGGAGCAGATTCGGAGGGCGGAGTTCCAGAGCGGTAAGTATACAATCCTTCCCTCGGTGATTCTCGGAGCAGACTCGGAGTGCGGAGTTCCACCTGGGCAGTCTAAAAAACTTACCTCAGGGATTCTCGGAGCAGACTTGGAGGGCGCCATTCAAGACTGGTAAGTACAAAAACCTTTCCTCGGGGATTCTCGGAGCAGACTCGGAGGGCGGAGTTCCAGAGCGGTAAGTATAAAAAACTTTCCTCAGTGATTATCAGAGCAGGCTCGGAGGGCGGAGCTCCAGAGTGGCAAGTATAAAATACTTAACCTCGGGAATACTCGGAGCAGACACGGAGGGCGGAGTTCCAGAGCGGGAAGTATAAAAAACTTCCCTCAGGGATTCTCGGAGCAGCATCGGAGGGTGGAGTTCCAGTGCAGGAAGTATAAAAAACTTACCTCGGGGATTCTTGGAGCAGATTCGGAGGGCGGAGCTCCAGAGCGGTAAGTATACAAAACTTACCTCAGAGATTCTCAAAGCAGACTCGGAGGGCGGAGTTCCACACTGGTAAGGAAAAAATCCTTCCCTCGGTGATTCTCGGAGCAGACTCGGAGGGCGGAGTTCCAGAGCGGTAAGTATAAAAATGTTACCTCAATGATTCTCAGAGCAGACTCGGAGGGCGGAGTTCCAGAGCGGCAAGTGTAAAAAACTTACCTCGGGGATTCTCGGAGCAGATTCGGAGGGTGGAGTTCCAGTGCAGGAAGTATAAAAACCTTACCTCGGGGATTCTCGGAGCATATTCGGATGGCGGAGTTCCAGAGCGGTAAGTATACAAAACTTACCTCAGAGATTCTCAAAGCAGACTCGGAGGGCGGAGTTCCAGACTGGTAAGTAAAAAATCCTTCCCTCAATGATTCTCAGAGCAGACTCGGAGGGCGAAGTTCCAGAGAGTTAAGTATAAAAATCTTACCTCGGGGATTTTCGAGCAGACTCGGGGGTCGCAGTTCCAGAGTGGGAAGTATAAAAAACTCACCTCTGGGATTCTAGGAGCAGACTCGGAGGGTGGAGTTCCAGAGCGGGAAGAATAAAAAACATACACCGGTCATTCTCGGAGCAGACTCGGAGTGTGGCGTTCCAGAGCGGTAAGTATAAAAAACTTTCCTCAGTGATTATCAGAGCAGGCTCGGAGGGCGGAGCTCCAGAGTGGCAAGTATAAAATACTTAACCTCGGGAATACTCGGAGCAGACACGGAGGGCGGAGATCCAGAGCGGTAAGGACACAAAACCAACCTCGGGGATTCTCGGAGCAGACTCGGAGTGCGGAGATCCAGAGCGGTAAGGACACAAAACCTACCTCGGGGATTCTCGGAGAAGACTCGGAGGGTGGACTTCGTGACCGGTAAGTATAAAAAACCAACCTCAGGGATTCTCGGAGCAGACTCGGAGTGCGGAGATCCAGAGCGATAAGTATAAAAAACGTACCTTGGGGATTCTCGGAGAAGACTCAGAGGGTGGACTTCGTGACCGGTAAGTATAAAAAACCTGCCTCGGGGATTCTCGGAGAGGACTCGGATGGTGGAGGTCCATCTGGTCAGTCTAAAAAACTTACCTCGGGGATTCTCAGAGCAGACTCGGAGGGCAGAGTTTCATACCGGTAAGTATAAAAAACTTACCTCAGAGATTCTCGGAGCAGACTCGAAGGGCGGAGACCCATTTGGCCAGTCTAAAAAACTTACCTCGGAGATTCTCGGAGCAGACTCGGAGGGCGGAGATTCATTTGGCCAGTCTAAAAAACTTACGTCAGGGATTCTCGGAGCAGACTCGGAGGGCGGCATTCAAGACTGGTAAGTATAAAAACTTTCCCTCGGGGATTCTCGGAGCAGACTCGGAGGGCGTAGTTCCAGAGCGGCAAGTATAAAAAACTTACCTCAGTGATTCTCAGAGCAGATTCGGAGGGCGGAGTTCCAGAGCGGATAGTATAACAATCTTACCTCGGGGATTCCCGAGCAGACTCGGTGGGCGAAGTTCCAGAGCGGATAGTATAACAATCTTACCTCGGGGATTCCCGAGCAGACTCGGTGGGCGAAGTTCCAGAGCGGCAAGTATAAAAAACTTACCTCAGTGATTCTCAGAGCAGATTCGGAGGGCGGAGTTCCAGAGCGGCAAGTATAAAAAACTTACCTCGGGGATTCTCGGAGCAGACTCGGAGGGTGGAGATCCAGAGCGGATAGTATAACAATCTTACCTCGGGGATTCCCGAGCAGACTCGGTGGGCGAAGTTCCAGAGCGGCAAGTATAAAAAACTTACCTCAGTGATTCTCAGAGCAGATTCGGAGGGCGGAGTTCCAGAGCGGCAAGTATAAAAAACTTACCTCGGGGATTCTCGGAGCAGACTCGGAGGGTGGAGATCCAGAGCGGATAGTATAACAATCTTACCTCGGGGATTCCCGAGCAGACTCGGTGGGCGAAGTTCCAGAGCGGCAAGTATAAAAAACTTACCTCGGTGATTCTCAGAGCAGATTCGTAGGGCGGAGTTCCAGAGCGGCAAGTATAAAAAATTTACCTCGGGGATTCTCGGAGCAGACTCGGAGGGTGGAGATCCAGAGCGGATAGTATAACAATCTTACCTCGGGGATTCCCGAGCAGACTCGGTGGGCGCAGTTCCAGAGTGGGAAGTATAAAAAACTCACCTCTGGGATTCTGGGAGCAGACTCGGAGGGTGGAGTTCCAGAGCGGGAAGTATAAAAAACATACACCGGGGATTCTCGGAGCAGACTCGGAGTGTGGAGTTCCAGAGCGGTAAGTATAAAAAACCAACCTCGGGGATTCTCGGAGCAGACTCGGAGTTCGGAGTTCCAGAGTGATAAGTATAAAAAACGTACCTCGGGGATTCTCGGAGCAGACTCGGAGGGCGGAGTTCCAGAGCGGTAAGTATAAAAAACTTACCTCGGGGATTCTCGGAGCAGACTCGGAGGGTGGAGATCCAGAGCGGATAGTATAAAAAACCAACCTCGGGGATTCCCGAGCAGACTCGGTGGGCGCAGTTCCAGAGTGGGAAGTATTAAAAACTCACCTCTGGGATTCTGGGAGCAGACTCGGAGGGTGGAGTTCCAGTGCGGGAAGTATAAAAAACATACACCGGGGATTCTCGGAGCAGACTCGGAGTGTGGAGTTCCAGAGCGGTAAGTATAAAAAACCAACCTCGGGGATTCTCGGAGCAGACTCGGAGTGCGGAGATCCAGAGCGATAGGTATAAAAAACGTACCTCGGGGATTCTCAGAGATGACTCAGAGGGTGGACTTCGTGACCGGTAAGTATAAAAAACCTGCCTCGGGGATTCTCGGAGAAGACTCGGATGGTGGAGGTCCATCTGGTCAGTCTAAAAAACTTACCTCGGGGATTCTCAGAGCAGACTCGGAGGGCTGAGTTTCAGACCGGTAAGTATAGAAAACCTACCTCGGGGATTCTCAGAGCAGACTCGGAGGGCGGAGTTTCAGAGCAGTAATGAGACAAAACCTACCTCGGAGATTCTCGGAGCAGACTCGGTGGGCGGAGATCCAGAGTGGATAGTATAACAATCTTACCTCGGGGATTCCCGAGCAGACTCGGTGGGCGAAGTTCCAGAGCGGCAAGTATAAAAAACTTACCTCAGTGATTCTCAGAGCAGATTCGGAGAGCGGAGTTCCAGAACGGCAAGTATAAAAAACTTACCTCGGGGATTCTCAGAGCAGACTCGGAGGGCTGAGTTTCAGACCGGTAAGTATAGAAAACCTACCTCGGGGATTCTCAGAGCAGACTCGGAGGGCGGAGTTTCAGAGCAGTAATGAGACAAAACTTACCTCGGAGATTCTCGGAGCAGACTCGGAGAGCGGAGTTCCAGAACGGCAAGTATAAAAAACTTACCTCGGGGATTCTCGGAGCAGACTCGGAGTGTGGAGTTCCAGAGCGGATAGTATAAAAAACCAACCTCGGGGATTCCCGAGCAGACTCGGTGGGCGCAGTTCCAGAGTGGGAAGTATAAAAAACTCACCTCTGGGATTCTGGGAGCAGACTCGGAGGGTGGAGTTCCAGAGCGGGAAGTATAAAAAACATGCACCGGGGATTCTCGGAGCAGACTCGGAGGGTGGAGGTCCATCTGGTCAGTCTAAAAAACTTACCTCGGGGATTCTCAGAGCAGACTCGGAGGGCTGAGTTTCAGAGCAGTAATGAGACAAAACTTACCTCGGAGATTCTCGGAGCAGACTCGGAGAGCGGAGATCCATTTGGCCAGTCTAAAAAACGTACCTCAGGGATTCTCGGAGCAGACTCGGAGGGCGGCTTTCAAGACTGGTAAGTATAAAAACCTTCCCTCGGGGATTCTCGGAGCAGACTCGGACGGCGGAGTTCCAGAGCGGTAAGTATACAAAACTTACCTCAGAGATTCTCAAAGCAGACTCGGAGGGCGGAGTTCCAGACTGGTAAGTAAAAAATCCTTCTCTCGGGGATTCTCGGAGCAGACTCGGAGGGCGGAGTTCCAGATCGGTAAGTATAAAAAAGTTACCTCGGGGATTCTCGGAGCAGACTCGGAGGGCGGAGTTCCAGAGCGGCAAGTGTAAAAAACTTACCTCGGGGATTCTCGGAGCAGACTCGGAGGGCGGTCTTTCAGAGCAGTAGTGAGAAAAAACTTATCTCGGAGATTCTCGGAGCAGACTCGGAGGGCGGAGTTCCAGAGCGGGAAGTATAGAAAACTTCCCTCGGAGATTCTCGGAGCAGACTCGGAGGGTGGAGTTCCAGTGCGGGAAGTATAAAACACTTACCTCGGGGATTCTTGGAGCAGATTCGGAGGGCGGAGTTCCAGAGCGATAAGGATATTAAACTTACCTCGGGGATTCTCAGAGCAGACTCAGAGATTGGGGTTTCTGAGCAGTAATGAGAAAAAACTTACCTCGCAAATTCTCGGAGCAGACTCGAAGGGCAGAGTTCCAGACTGGTAAGTATCAAAAACTTACCTCGGATATTCTCGGAGCAGAGTCGGAGGGCGGAGTTGCAGAACGGTAAGTAGAAAAAACTTACCTCGGGGATTCTCAGAGCAGATTCGGAGGGCGGAGTTCCAGAGCGGCAAGTATAAAAAACTTACCTCGGGGATTCTCGGAGCAGACTCGGAGGGTGGAGATCCAGAGCGGATAGTATAACAATCTTACCTCGGGGATTCCCGAGCAGACTCGGTGGGCGAAGTTCCAGAGCGGCAAGTGTAAAAAACTTACCTCAGTGATTCTCAGAGCAGATTCGGAGGGCGGAGTTGCAGAGCGGTAAGTAGAAAAAACTTACCTCGGGGATTCTCAGAGCAGATTCGGAGGGCGGAGTTCCAGAGCGGCAAGTATAAAAAACTTACCTCGGGGATTCTCGGAGCAGACTCGGAGGGTGGAGATCCAGAGCGGATAGTATAACAATCTTACCTCGGGGATTCCCGAGCAGACTCGGTGGGCGCAGTTCCAGAGTGGGAAGTATAAAAAACTCACCTCTGGGATTCTGGGAGCAGACTCGGAGGGTGGAGTTCCAGAGCGGGAAGTATAAAAAACATACACCGGGGATTCGCGGAGCAGACTCGGAGTGTGGAGTTCCAGAGCGGTAAGTATAAAAAACCAACCTCGGGGATTCTCGGAGCAGACTCGGAGTGCGGAGTTCCAGAGTGATAAGTATAAAAAACGTACCTCGGGGATTCTCGGAGAAGACTCGGAGGGTGGACTTCGTGACCGGTACGTATAAAAAACCAGCCTCGGGGATTCTCGGAGAAGACTCGGATGGTGGAGGTCCATCTGGTCAGTCTAAAAAACTTACCTCGGGGATTCTCAGAGCAGACTCGGAGGGCTGAGTTTCAGACCGGTAAGTATAGAAAACCTACCTCGGGGATTCTCAGAGCAGACTCGGAGGGCGGAGTTTCAGAGCAGTAATGAGACAAAACTTACCTCGGAGATTCTCGGAGCAGACTCGGAGGCCGGAGATCCATTTGGCCAGTCTAAAAAACTTACCTCAGGGATTCTCGGAGCAGACTCGGAGGGCGGCTTTCAAGACTGGTAAGTATAAAAACCTTCCCTCGGGGATTCTCGGAGCAGACTCGGACGGCGGAGTTCCAGAGCGGTAAGTATACAAAACTTACCTCAGAGATTCTCAAAGCAGACTCGGAGGGCGGAGTTCCAGACTGGTAAGTAAAAAATCCTTCTCTCGGGGATTCTCGGAGCAGACTCGGAGGGCGGAGTTCCAGATCGGTAAGTATAAAAAAGTTACCTCGGGGATTCTCGGAGCAGACTCGGAGGGCGGAGTTCCAGAGCGGCAAATGTAAAAAACTTACCTCGGGGATTCTCGGAGCAGACTCGGAGGGCGGAGATCCAGAGCGGTAAGCATAAAAAACTTACCTTGGCGATTCTCGGAGCAGACTCGGAGAGCGGAGTTCCAGAGCGGTAAGTATAAAAATCTTACCTTGGGGATTCTCGAACAGACTCGGGGGGCGCAGTTCCAGAGTGGGAAGTATAAAAATCTTACCTCTGGGATTCGAGGAGCAGACTCGGAGGGTGGAGTTCCAGAGCGGGAAGTATAAAAAACTTACCTCGGGGATTCTCGGAGCAGACTCGGAGTGCGGAGTTCCAGAGCAGTAAGTATAAAAAACGTACCTTGGGGATTCTCGGAGAAGACTTGGAGGGTGGACTTCATGATCGGTAAGTGTAAAAAAACTGCCTTGGGGATTCTCGGAGAAGAATCGGATTGTGGAGGTCCATCTGGTCAGTCTAAAAAACGTACCTCGGGTATTCTCAGAGGAGAGTCGGAGGGCTGAGTTTCAGAGCAGTAGTGAGAAAAAACGTATCTCGGAGATTCTCGGAGCAGACTCGGAGGGCGGAGTTCCAGAGCGGGAAGTATAGAAAACTTCCCTCGGGGATTCTCGGAGCAGACTCGGAGGGTGGAGTTCCAGTGCGGGAAGTATAAAACACTTACCTCGGGGATTCTTGGAGCAGATTCGGAGGGCGGAGTTCCAGAGCGATAAGGATATTAAACTTACCTCGGGGATTCTCAGAGCAGACTCAGAGGGTGGGGTTTCTGAGCAGTAATGAGAAAAAACTTACCTCGCAAATTCTCGGAGCAGACTCGAAGGGCAGAGTTCCAGACTGGTAAGTATCAAAAACTTACCTCGGATATTCTCGGAGCAGAGTCGGAGGGCGGAGTTGCAGAGCGGTAAGTAGAAAAAACTTACCTCGGGGATTCTCGGAGCAGACTCGGAGCGCGGAGTACCAGAGCGGAAAGTATAAAAAAGCTACCTCGGGGATTCTCGGAGCAGACTCGGAGCGCGGAGTTCCAGAGCAGTGAGTATAAAAAACTTACCTCGGGGTTTCTCGGAGCAGATTCTGAGGTTGGAGTTCCAGTGCGGGAAGTATAAAAAACGTACTTCGGGGATTCTCGAGCAGACTCGGAGGGCGGAGTTCCAGAGTGGGTTGTATAAAAAACTCACTTCTGGGATTCTAGGAGCAGACTCGGAGGCTGGAGTTCCAGAGCCGGAAGTATAAAAAACGTACACCGGGGATTCTCGGAGCAGACTCGGAGGGTGGAGTTCCAGAGCGGGAAGTATAAAAAACTTACCTCGGGGATTCTTGGAGCAGACTCAGAGGGTGGAGTTCCAGAGCGGTAAGTATAAAAAACGTACCACGGGTATTCTCGGAGAATACTCAGAGGGTGGACTTCGTGACCAGTCAGTCTAAAAAACTTACCTCGGGGATTCTCAGAGCAGACTCGGAGGGCAGAGTTTCAGACCGGTAAGTATAAAAAACTTACCTCGGAGATTCTTGGAGCAGACTCGGAGGGCGGAGTTCCATCTGGCCAGTCTAAAAAACTTACCTCAGGGATTCTCGGAGCAGACTTGGAGGGCGGCATTCAAGACTGGTAAGTACAAAAACCTTTCCTCGGGGATTCTCGGAGCAGACTCGGAGGAAGGGGTTCCAGAGCGGTAAGTATAAAAAACTTTCCTCAGTGATTATCAGAGCAGACTCGGAGGGCGGAGTTCCATCTGGCCAGTCTAAAAAACGTCCCTCAGGGATTCTCGGAGCAGACTTGCAGGGCGGCATTCAAGATTGGTAAGTATAAAAACCTTCCCTCGGGGATTCTCGGAGCAGACTCGGAGGGCGGAGTTCCAGAGCGGTAAGTACAAAAAACTTTCCTCAGTGATTCTCAGAGCAGACTCGGAGGGCGGAGTTCCAGACTGGCAAGTATAAAAAACTTACATCGGGGATTCTCACAGCAGACTCGAAGCGCGGAGTTCCAGAGTGGAAAGTATAAAATACTTAACCTCGGGAATACTCGGAGCAGACACGGAGGGCGGAGTTCCAGAGCGGGAAGTATAAAAAACTTCCCTCGGGGATTCTCGAAGCAGCATCGGAGGGTGGAGTTCCAGTGCAGGAAGTATAAAAAACTTACCTCGGGGATACCTGGAGCAGATTCGGAGGGCGGAGTTCCAGAGCGGTAAGTATATAAAACTTACCTCGGGGATTCTCGAGCAGACTCGGAGGGTGGAGTTTCAGAGCGGTAAGTATAAAAAACTTACCTCAGTGATTCTCAGAGCAGACTCGGAGGCCGGAGTTCCAGAGCGGCAAGTATAAAAAACTTACCTCGGGGATTCTCGGAGCAGACTCGGAGGGCGGAGATCCAGAGCGGTAAGTATAAAAATCTTACCTTGGGGATTCTCGAGCAGACTCGGGGGGCGCAGTTCCAGATTGGGAAGTATAAAAAACTCACCTCTATGATTCGAGGAGCAGACTCGGAGGGTGGAGTTCCAGAGCGGGAAGTATCAAAAACTTACCTCGGGGATTCTCGGAGCAGACTCGGAGTGCGGAGTTCCAGAGCAGTAAGTATAAAAAACGTACCTTGGGGATTCTCGGAGAAGACTCAGAGGGTGGACTTCGTGATCGGTAAGTATAAAAAACTGCCTCGGGGATTCTCGGAGAAGAATCGGATTGTGGAGGTCCATCTGGTCAGTCTAAAAAACGTACCTCGGGGATTCTCAGAGGAGACTCGGAGGGCGGACTTTCAGAGCAGTAGTGAGAAAAAACATATCTCGGAGATTCTCGGAGCAGACTCGTGGGGCGGAGTTCCAGAGCGGGAAGTATAGAAAACTTCCCTCGGGGATTCTCGGAGCAGACTCGGAGGGTGGAGTTCCAGTGCGGGAAGTATAAAACACTTACCTCGGGGATTCTTGGAGCAGATTCGGACGGCGGAGTTCCAGAGCGATAAGGATATTAAATTTGCCTCGGGGATTCTCAGAGCAGACTCAGAGGGTTGGGTTTCTGAGCAGTAATGAGAAAAAACTTACCTCGCAAATTCTCGGAGCAGACTCGGGGGGCGGAGTTCCAGAGCGGGAAGTATAGAAAACTTACCTCGGCGATTCTCGGAGCAGACTCGGAGCGCAGAGTACCAGAGCGGAAAGTATAAATAAGCTACCTCGGGGATTCTCGGAGCAGACTCGGAGGGCGGAGTTGCAGAGCGGTAAGTAGAAAAAACTTACCTCGGGGATTCTCGGAGACGACTCGGAGCGCGGAGTACCAGAGCGGAAAGTATAAAAAAGCTACCTCGGGGATTCTCGGAGCAGACTCGGAGCGCGGAGTTCCAGAGCAGTGAGTATAAAAAACTTACCTCGGGGTTTCTCGGAGCAGATTCTGAGGTTGGAGTTCCAGTGCGGGAAGTATAAAAAACGTACTTCGGGGATTCTCGAGCAGACTCGGAGGGCGGAGTTCCAGAGTGGGTTGTATAAAAAACTCACTTCTGGGATTCTAGGAGCAGACTCGGAGGCTGGAGTTCCAGAGCCGGAAGTATGAAAAACTTACACCGGGGATTCTCGGAGCAGACTCGGAGGGTGGAGTTCCAGAGCGGGAAGTATAAAAAACCTTCCTCAGTGATTATCAGAGCAGGCTCGGAGGGCGGAGCTCCAGAGTGGCAAGTATAAAATACTTAACCTCGGGAATACTCGGAGCAGACACGGAGGGCGGAGTTCCAGAGCGGGAAGTATAAAAAACGTCCCTCAGGGATTCTCGGAGCAGCATCGGAGGGTGGAGTTCCAGTGCAGGAAGTATAAAAAACTTACCTCGGGGATTCTTGGAGCAGATTCGGAGGGCGGAGCTCCAGAGCGGTAAGTATACAAAACTTACCTCAGAGATTCTGAAAGCAGACTCGGAGGGCGGAGTTCCAGACTGGTAAGTAAAAAATCCTTCCCTCGGTGATTCTCGGAGCAGACTCGGAGGGCGGAGTTCCAGAGCGGTAAGTATAAAAAACTTACCTCGGGGATTCTCGGAGCAGACTCGGAGGGTGGAGATCCAGAGCGGATAGTATAAAAAACCAACCTCGGGGATTCCCGAGCAGACTCGGTGGGCGCAGTTCCAGAGTGGGAAGTATTAAAAACTCACCTCTGGGATTCTGGGAGCAGACTCGGAGGGTGGAGTTCCAGTGCGGGAAGTATAAAAAACATACACCGGGGATTCTCGGAGCAGACTCGGAGTGTGGAGTTCCAGAGCGGTAAGTATAAAAAACCAACCTCGGGGATTCTCGGAGCAGACTCGGAGTGCGGAGATCCAGAGCGATAGGTATAAAAAACGTACCTCGGGGATTCTCAGAGATGACTCGGAGGGTGGACTTCGTGACCGGTAAGTATAAAAAACCTGCCTCGGGGATTCTCGGAGAAGACTCGGATGGTGGAGGTCCATCTGGTCAGTCTAAAAAACTTACCTCGGGGATTCTCAGAGCAGACTCGGAGGGCTGAGTTTCAGACCGGTAAGTATAGAAAACCTACCTCGGGGATTCTCAGAGCAGACTCGGAGGGCGGAGTTTCAGAGCAGTAATGAGACAAAACTTACCTCGGAGATTCTCGGAGCAGACTCGGAGGGCGGAGATCCAGAGCGGATAGTATAACAATCTTACCTCGGGGATTCCCGAGCAGACTCGGTGGGCGAAGTTCCAGAGCGGCAAGTATAAAAAACTTACCTCAGTGATTCTCAGAGCAGATTCGGAGAGCGGAGTTCCAGAACGGCAAGTATAAAAAACTTACCTCGGGGATTCTCAGAGCAGACTCGGAGGGCTGAGTTTCAGACCGGTAAGTATAGAAAACCTACCTCGGGGATTCTCAGAGCAGACTCGGAGGGCGGAGTTTCAGAGCAGTAATGAGACAAAACTTACCTCGGAGATTCTCGGAGCAGACTCGGAGGGCGGAGATCCAGAGCGGATAGTATAACAATCTTACCTCGGGGATTCCCGAGCAGACTCGGTGGGCGAAGCTCCAGAGCGGCAAGTATAAAAAACTTACCTCAGTGATTCTCAGAGCAGATTCGGAGAGCGGAGTTCCAGAACGGCAAGTATAAAAAACTTACCTCGGGGATTCTCGGAGCAGACTCGGAGGGTGGAGATCCAGAGCGGATAGTATAAAAAACCAACCTCGGGGATTCCCGAGCAGACTCGGTGGGCGCAGTTCCAGAGTGGGAAGTATAAAAAACTCACCTCTGGGATTCTGGGAGCAGACTCGGAGGGTGGAGTTCCAGAGCGGGAAGTATAAAAAACATGCACCGGGGATTCTCGGAGCAGACTCGGAGTGTGGAGTTCCAGAGCGGTAAGTATAAAAAACCAACCTCGGGGATTCTCGGAGCAGACTCGGAGTGCGGAGTTCCAGAGTGATAAGTATAAAAAACGTACCTCGGGGATTCTCGGAGAAGACTCGGAGGGTGGACTTCGTGACCGGTAAGTATAAAAAACCTGCCTCGGGGATTCTCAGAGCAGACTCGGATGGTGGAGGTCCATCTGGTCAGTCTAAAAAACTTACCTCGGGGATTCTCAGAGAAGACTCGGAGGGTGGACTTCGTGACCGGTAAGTATAAAAAACCTGCCTCGGGGATTCTCGGAGAAGACTCGGATGGTGGAGGTCCATCTGGTCAGTCTAAAAAACTTACCTCGGGGATTCTCGGAGAAGACTCGGAGGGTGGACTTCGTGACCGGTAAGTATAAAAAACCTGCCTCGGGGATTCTCAGAGCAGACTCGGAGGGCTGAGTTTCAGACCGGTAAGTATAGAAAACCTACCTCGGGGATTCTCAGAGCAGACTCGGAGGGCGGAGTTTCAGAGCAGTAATGAGACAAAACTTACCTCGGAGATTCTCGGAGCAGACTCGGAGGGCGGAGATCCATTTGGCCAGTCTAAAAAACCTACCTCAGGGATTCTCGGAGCAGACTCGGAGGGCGGCTTTCAAGACTGGTAAGTATAAAAACCTTCCCTCGGGGATTCTCGGAGCAGACTCGGAGGGCGGAGTTCCAGAGCGGTAAGTATACAAAACTTACCTCAGAGATTCTCAAAGCAGACTCGGAGGGCGGAGTTCCAGACTGGTAAGTAAAAAATCCTTCTCTCGGGGATTCTCGGAGCAGACTCGGAGGGCGGAGTTCCAGATCGGTAAGTATAAAAAAGTTACCTCGGGGATTCTCGGAGCAGTCTCGGAGGGCGGAGTTCCAGAGCGGCAAATGTAAAAAACTTACCTCGGGGATTCTCGGAGCAGACTCGGAGGGCGGAGATCCAGAGCGGTAAGCATAAAAAACTTACCTCGGCGATTCTCGGAGCAGACTCGGAGAGCGGAGTTCCAGAGCGGCAACCATAAAAAACTTACCTCGGCGATTCTCGGAGCAGACTCGGAGGGCGGAGTTCCAGAGCGGTAAGTATTAAAAACATACCTCGGGGATTCTACGAGCAGACTCGGAGGGTGGAGTTCCAGAGCGGTAAGTATAAAAAACGTACCTCGGGGATTCTCGGAGAAGACTCGGAGGGTGGACATCGTGACTGGTAAGTATACAAAACCTGCCTCGGGGATTCTCGGATAAGACTCGGATGGTGGAGGTCCATCTGGTCCGTCTAAAAAACTTGCCTTGGGGATTCTCGGAGCAGATTCGGAGGGCGGAGTTCCAGAGCGGGAAGTATAAAAAACGTCCCTCGGGGATACTCGGAGCAGACTCGGAGGGTGGAGTTCCAGTGCAAGAAGCATGAAAACCTTATGTCAGGGATTCTTGGAGCAGATTCGGAGGGCGGAGTTCCAGAGCGGAAAGTATACAAAACTTACCTCGGGGATTCTCAGAGCAGACTCGGAGGGCGGAGTTGCAGAGCGGTAAGTATAAAAAACTAACCTCAGGGTTTCTCGGAGCAGATTCGGAGGGCGGATTTCCAGAGCGGTAAGTTTACAAAACTTAACTCGGGGATTCTCGAGCAGTCTCGGAGGGTGGCGTTCCAGAGCGATAAGTATTAAAAACTTACTTCAGTGATTCTCAAAGCAGTCTCGGAGGGCGGAGTTCCAGACAGGTAAGTAAAGATCCTTCCCTCGGGGATTCTCGGAGCAGACTCGGAGCGCAGAGTTCCAGAACGGTAAGCATAAAATACTTACCTCGGGGATACTCGGAGTTACTCGGAGGGCGGTATTCCAGTGCGGTGAGTATAAAAAACTTCCCACAGGGATTCTCGGAGCAGACTCGGAGTGTGGAGTTCCAGTGCGGGAAGTATAAAAAACTTACCTCGGGGATTCTCCAGCAGATTCGGAGGGCGGAATTCCAGACCGGTAATTATACAAAATCTGCCTCGGGAATTCTCGGAGAGGACTCGGATGGTGGAGGTCCATCTGGTCAGTCTAAAAAACATACCTCGGGGATTCTCAGAGCAGTCTCGGAGGGCGGAGTTTCAGAGCGGTAATGAGAAAAAACTTACCTCGATGATTCTCGGAGCAGACTCGGAGGGCGGCAATCCAGACTGGTACGTATAAAAAACTTACCTCGGAGACTCTCGGAGCAGACATGGAGGGCGGAGTTCCAGAGCGGTAAGTGTAAAAAACTTACCTCGGGGATTCTCGGAGTAGACTCGGAGGATGGAGTTCCAGTGCAGTGAGTATAAAAAACATACCTCGCGGTTTCTCGGAGCTGACTCGTCGGGTGGAGTTCCAGAGCGGTAAATACAAAAAACTTGCATCAGGGATTCTCGGAGCAGACTCGGAGGGTGGAACTCCAGAGCGTAATGAGAAAAAACTTACCTCGGGGATTCTCGGAGCAGACTCGGAGAGCAGAGTTCCAGACCGGTAAGTATAAAAAACTTACCTCGGGGATTCTCGGTGAAGACTCGGAGGGCGGAGTTCCAGACCGGTAAGTATGAAAAACTAACGGCGGAGATTCTAGGAGCAGACTCGGAGGGCGGAGTTCCAGAGCGGTGTGTATAAAAACTTACCTCGGGGAACCTCGGAGTAGACACGGAGGGCGGAGTTCCCGAGCGATGTGTATAAAAACCTACCTAGGGGAATCTCAGAGCAGATTGTGAGGGCGGAGTTCCAGACCAGTAAGTATAAAAAACTTACCTCGGGGATTCTCGGAGAAGACTCGGTGAGCTGAGTTCCAGACCAGTAAGTATAAAAAATTTACCTCCGGGATTCTATGTGAAGACTTGGAGGGTGGAGTTCCATCTGGTCAGTCTAAAAAACTTACATCGGTGATTCTCGGAGCAGACTCGGACGGCGGAATTCCTGACCAGTAAGTATTATGCACCTCTCTGCATTGAATTCCATCTGCCATGCTTCTAACCATTTCACCATCCTGTATATCATTCTGGAGCCTACAACTATCCTCATCACTGTCTACTACTTCACCAAATTTCGTAACATCTGCAAACTTTATTATGCTGCTCCTTATACCTGTGTTTTCTCAATGAAATTTATCCGGATGTAACTGACGAGCACAGCTGCCGATACTTCAATCTCCGATCCTGCTGTCTTCACAGTCCAGAGTGTCTGCAGCCACGGCATGCGGTAAGTCCATTGAGGTGAAGAAGGAGCTGCGGGACCCGAGAGAAGTCCTGTGAAAAGGTGCCCCGAACACCCAAAACATCCACGAACGGCCCCCGCGGCCGCAACTTCAAAGCGCCCGCGGGAGATGGCTCGGAGAGCATCTGCAGCGCACTGTCGGCAATGCTGCATGCCTTTATTTAAACCACTGCAAAAAAAAAACCCTTAGCAAATGTAATCACCTCTAAGTCTGCCAAATGATGCTTCACCTCCCGAAGGACGTGGATGAGCTTTCCGGACGTCGATGGTGGGCACTGAGGAAATGGCTTATTACCTGCACCAGATTCCACCCCCCCTCCCCCACCTTTACCCCCCTTCCACCCCCCCACCCCCGTCCCCTTCCCTGCTCCACCCTCTCAGCTCACCCCCTCACAACCCCGTCCCAGCTCGCCCCCCCTCGCACCATCTTCACCCCGCACCCCCTTCCCCTGCACCCCCCCCACCCCCTCCCTCTACCCCTCCCCCTTGCATCCCCTCCTCCCACCGGCACCATCCTACACCTGTGTAGGGGCCCCAACAACCCCACTGCCTTGTGGGCGTCTCGGGAGAGACCAAGGCTAAGGGAGTAAACCCTAACAGAAAATCCGGAGCGGAACCCCGTAGGCGGTCATGTGTCACCTTTGGCATGTTTCCGGCAGTTCCTGCAGCCATACTGGTGCCAAACGTCGTGTCCTGCACTCCTTTGGACCCCACCAGAAAGGCCGAGAGGGGGGTTTTGACGACTGGGCAACTCTCAACCTCCATAAATTTGCCCAGGCATGCGCCATGGAGAGGTCACTCCATAGTTGCCTCACAGCGACTGAAACAACACGGAAGGCAGCAGTTATGGGTTATAAGTCCAGATAAATTGGCGTAGAAACTGGGCGCCACGGGTTGCCTTTGTCGGTGGGAGAGGTCATTGCACCTCACTGGACAGCTACCGCCCGCCTCAAACCGGGCAGCCCCCGGTCAATAAGGTTCTGTCCCGCCACAGTCTGCCTGCTTCAATGGGTGCTTGGAGCTCAGGGTCATTGCCCGAAAGGTGGACTGATACACCGCACCAAACAACATGAAAAATGGAAAGAAGGTACCAGCCCTTCGCTTTGCAAGCTGGAACGTCAGAACTATGTGTCCTGGCCTGTCGGAAGACCTTACACAAATCAACGATTCTCGGAAGACCGCCATCATTAACAACGAGCTCAGTAGACTCAATGTGGACATTGCAGCACTTCAGGAGACTCGCCTCCCCGCGAGTGGCTCTCTAGCAGAGCAAGACTACACCTTCTTCTGGCAGGGCAGGGATCCTGAAGAACCAAGACAGCATGGAGTGGGCTTCGCCATCAGAAACTCCTTGCTCAGCATGATAGAGCCTCCCTCAAATGGCTCAGAACGCATACTGTCCATCCGACTGCTCACCACCTCTGGTCCAGTACACCTACTCAGCATCTATGCTCCAACACTCTGTTCCGCACCTGAAGCTAAAGACCAGTTCTGTGAACAACTCCATGACATCATTAGCAGCATCCCCAACACCGAACACCTATTCCTGCTGGGGGACTTTAATGCCAGGGTTGGGGCCGACCATGACTCATGGCCCTCCTGCCTTGGGCGCTATGGCGTTGGAAGGATGAATGAGAACGGGCAGAGACTGCTTGAGTTGTGTACCTATCATAACCTCTGCATCACCAACTCGTTCTTTCACACTAAACCCTGTCACCAGGTTTCATGGAGGCACCCAAGATCACGTCGTTGGCACCAGCTAGACCTCATTGTCACAAGGCGAGCCGCCTTAAACAGTGTTCAAATCACACGCAGCTTCCACAGTGCGGACTGCGACACCGACCACTCCCTGGTGTGCAGCAAGGTTAGACTCAGACCAAAGAAGTTGCATCATTCCAAGCAGAAGGGCCACCCGCGCATCAACACGAGCAGAATTTCTCACCCACAGCTGTTACAAAAATTTCTAAATTCACTTGCAACAGCCCTTCAAAACACTCCCACAGGGGATGCTGAGACCAAGTGGGCCCACATCAGAGACGCCATCTATGAGTCAGCTTTGACCACCTACGGCAAAAGTGCGAAGAGAAATGCAGACTGGTTTCAATCTCATAATGAAGAGCTGGAACCTGTCATAGCCGCTAAGCGCATTGCACTTTTGAACTACAAGAAAGCCCCCAGCGATTTAACATCCGCAGCACTTAAAGCAGCCAGAAGTACTGCACAAAGAACAGCTAGGCGTTGCGCAAACGACTACTGGCAACGCCTATGCAGTCATATTCAGCTGGCCTCAGACACCGGAAACATCAGAGGAATGTATGATGGCATGAAGAGAGCTCTTGGGCCAACCATCAAGAAGATCACCCCCCTCAAATCTAAATCGGGGGACATAATCACTGACCAACGCAAACAGATGGACCGCTGGGTTGAGCACTACCTAGAACTGTACTCCAGGGAGAATGCTGTCACTGAGACTGCCCTCAATGCAGCCCAGCCTCTACCAGTCATGGATGAGCTGGACGAACAGCCAACCAAATCGGAACTCAGTGATGCCATTGATTCCCTAGCCAGCGGAAAAGCCCCTGGGAAGGACAGCATTACCCCTGAAATAATCAAGAGTGCCAAGCCTGCTATACTCTCAGCACTACATGAACTGCTATGCCTGTGCTGGGACGAGGGAGCAGTACCCCAGGACATGCGCGATGCCAACATCATCACCCTCTATAAAAACAAAGGTGACCGCGGTGACTGCAACAACTACCGTGGAATCTCCCTGCTCAGCATAGTGGGGAAAGTCTTTGCTCGAGTCGCTCTGAACAGGCTCCAGAAGCTGGCCGAGCGCGTCTACCCTGAGGCACAGTGTGGCTTTCGTGCAGAGAGATCGACTATTGACATGCTGTTCTCCCTTCGTCAGATACAGGAGAAATGCCGTGAACAACAGATGCCCCTCTACATTGCTTTCATTGATCTCACCAAAGCCTTTGACCTCGTCAGCAGACGTGGTCTCTTCAGACTACTAGAAAAGATCGGATGTCCACCAAAGCTACTAAGTATCATCACCTCATTCCATGACAATATGAAAGGCACAATTCAACATGGTGGCTCCTCATCAGAGCCCTTTCCTATCCTGAGTGGTGTGAAACAGGGCTGTGTTCTCGCACCCACACTTTTTGGGATTTTCTTCTCCCTGCTGCTTTCACATGCGTTCAAATCCTCTGAAGAAGGAATTTTCCTCCACACAAGATCAGGGGGCAGGTTGTTCAACCTTGCCCGTCTAAGAGCGAAGTCCAAAGTACGGAAAGTCCTCATCAGAGAACTCCTCTTTGCTGACGATGCTGCTTTAACATCTCACACTGAAGAATGCCTGCAGAGTCTCATCGACAGGTCTGCGTCTGCCTGCAATGAATTTGGCCTAACCATCAGCCTCAAGAAAACGAACATCATGGGGCAGGATGTCAGAAATGCTCCATCCATCAATATTGGCGACCACGCTCTGGAAGTGGTTCAAGAGTTCACCTACCTAGGCTCAACTATCACCAGTAACCTGTCTCTAGATGCAGAAATCAACAAGCGCATGGGTAAGGCTTCCACTGCTATGTCCAGACTGGCCAAGAGAGTGTGGGAAAATGGCGCACTGACACGGAACACAAAAGTCCGAGTGTATAAGGCCTGTGTCCTCAGTGCCTTGCTCTACGGCAGTGAGGCCTGGACAACGTATGCCAGCCAAGAGCGACGTCTCAATTCATTCCATCTTCGCTGCCTTCGGAGAATACTTGGCATCAGGTGGCAGGACTATATCTCCAACACAGAAGTCCTTGAAGCGGCCAACATCCCCAGCTTATACACACTACTGAATCAGCGGCGCTTGAGATGGCTTGGCCATGTGAGCCGCATTGAAGATGGCAGGATCATCACTAATACACAGGGGATAATATTCCAGTTAATTGTTAAATTAGATATCATCACTAATACACAGGTGATAATATTCCAGTTAATTGTTAAATTAGATGTCATCACTAATACACAGGTGATAATATTCCAGTTAATTGTTAAATTAGATATCATCACTAATACACAGGGGATAATATTCCAGTTAATTGTTAAATTAGATATCATCACTAATACACAGGGGATAATATTCCAGTTAATTGTTAAATTAGATATCATCACTAATACACAGGTGATAATATTCCAGTTAATTGTTAAATTAGATATCATCACGAATACACAGGGGATAATATTCCAGTTAATTGTTAAATTAGATGTCATCACTAATACACAGGTGATAATATTCCAGTTAATTGTTAAATTAGATATCATCACTAATACACAGGTGATAATATTCCAGTTAATTGTTAAATTAGATGTCATCACTAATACACAGGTGATAATATTCCAGTTAATTGTTAAATTAGATGTCATCACGAATACACAGGTGATAATATTCCAGTTAATGGTTAAATTAGATGTCATCACTAATACACAGGGGATAATATTCCAGTTAATGGTTAAATTAGATGTCATCACTAATACACAGGTGATAATATTCCAGTTAATTGTTAAATTAGATATCATCACTAATACACAGGGGATAGTATTCCAGTTAATTGTTAAATTAGATATCATCACTAATACACAGGTGATAATATTCCAGTTAATTGTTAAATTAGATATCATCACTAATACACAGGGGATAATATTCCAGTTAATTGTTAAATTAGATATCATCACTAATACACAGGGGATAATATTCCAGTTAATTGTTAAATTAGATGTCATCACTAATACACAGGTGATAATATTCCAGTTAATTGTTAAATTAGATGTCATCACTAATACACAGGTGATAATATTCCAGTTAATTGTTAAATTATATATCATCACTAATACATAGGTGATAATATTCCAGTTAATTGTTAAATTAGATATCATCACTAATACACAGGTGATAATATTCCAGTTAATTGTTAAATTAGATATCATCACTAATACACAGGTGATAATATTCCAGTTAATTGTTAAATTAGATATCATCACTAATACACAGGTGATAATATTCCAGTTAATTGTTAAATTAGATATCATCACTAATACACAGGTGATAATATTCCAGTTAATTGTTAAATTAGATATCATCACTAATACACAGGTGATAATATTCCAGTTAATTGTTAAATTAGATATCATCACTAATACACAGGTGATAATATTCCAGTTAATTGTTAAATTAGATGTCATCACTAATACACAGGTGATAATATTCCAGTTAATTGTTAAATTAGATGTCATCACTAATACACAGGTGATAATATTCCAGTTAATTGTTAAATTAGATGTCATCACTAATACACAGGTGATAATATTCCAGTTAATTGTTAAATTAGATATCATCACTAATACACAGGGGATAATATTCCAGTTAATTGTTAAATTAGATATCATCACTAATACACAGGGGATAATATTCCAGTTAATTGTTAAATTAGATATCATCACTAATACACAGGTGATAATCCAGTTAATTGTTAAATTAGATGTCATCACTAATACACAGGTGATAATATTCCAGTTAATTGTTAAATTAGATATCATCACTAATACACAGGGGATAATATTCCAGTTAATTGTTAAATTAGATATCATCACTAATACACAGGGGATAATATTCCAGTTAATTGTTAAATTAGATATCATCACTAATACACAGGTGATAATATTCCAGTTAATTGTTAAATTAGATATCATCACGAATACACAGGGGATAATATTCCAGTTAATTGTTAAATTAGATGTCATCACTAATACACAGGTGATAATATTCCAGTTAATTGTTAAATTAGATATCATCACTAATACACAGGTGATAATATTCCAGTTAATTGTTAAATTAGATGTCATCACTAATACACAGGTGATAATATTCCAGTTAATTGTTAAATTAGATGTCATCACGAATACACAGGTGATAATATTCCAGTTAATGGTTAAATTAGATGTCATCACGAATACACAGGGGATAATATTCCAGTTAATGGTTAAATTAGATGTCATCACTAATACACAGGTGATAATATTCCAGTTAATTGTTAAATTAGATATCATCACTAATACACAGGGGATAGTATTCCAGTTAATTGTTAAATTAGATATCATCACTAATACACAGGTGATAATATTCCAGTTAATTGTTAAATTAGATATCATCACTAATACACAGGGGATAATATTCCAGTTAATTGTTAAATTAGATATCATCACTAATACACAGGGGATAATATTCCAGTTAATTGTTAAATTAGATGTCATCACTAATACACAGGTGATAATATTCCAGTTAATTGTTAAATTAGATGTCATCACTAATACACAGGTGATAATATTCCAGTTAATTGTTAAATTATATATCATCACTAATACATAGGTGATAATATTCCAGTTAATTGTTAAATTAGATATCATCACTAATACACAGGTGATAATATTCCAGTTAATTGTTAAATTAGATATCATCACTAATACACAGGTGATAATATTCCAGTTAATTGTTAAATTAGATATCATCACTAATACACAGGTGATAATATTCCAGTTAATTGTTAAATTAGATATCATCACTAATACACAGGTGATAATATTCCAGTTAATTGTTAAATTAGATATCATCACTAATACACAGGTGATAATATTCCAGTTAATTGTTAAATTAGATATCATCACTAATACACAGGTGATAATATTCCAGTTAATTGTTAAATTAGATGTCATCACTAATACACAGGTGATAATATTCCAGTTAATTGTTAAATTAGATA
The DNA here is from genome assembly GCF_036365525.1 of Heterodontus francisci. Lineage (NCBI taxonomy): Eukaryota > Metazoa > Chordata > Chondrichthyes > Heterodontiformes > Heterodontidae > Heterodontus > Heterodontus francisci. The sequence goes on from NW_027140336.1 coordinate 3,534,025, forward strand.
TCATCACTAATACACAGGGGATAATATTCCAGTTAATTGTTAAATTAGATATCATCACTAATACACAGGTGATAATCCAGTTAATTGTTAAATTAGATGTCATCACTAATACACAGGTGATAATATTCCAGTTAATTGTTAAATTAGATGTCATCACTAATACACAGGTGATAATATTCCAGTTAATTGTTAAATTAGATATCATCACTAATACACAGGTGATAATATTCCAGTTAAATGTTAAATTAGATATCATCACTAATACACAGGTGATAATATTCCAGTTAATTGTTAAATTAGATGTCATCACTAATACACAGGTGATAATATTCCAGTTAATTGTTAAATTAGATATCATCACTAATACACAGGTGATAATATTCCAGTTAATTGTTAAATTAGATGTCATCACTAATACACAGGTGATAATATTCCAGTTAATTGTTAAATTAGATATCATCACTAATACACAGGTGATAATATTCCAGTTAATTGTTAAATTAGATATCATCACTAATACACAGGTGATAATATTCCAGTTAATTGTTAAATTAGATGTCATCACTAATACACAGGTGATAATATTCCAGTTAATTGTTAAATTAGATGTCATCACTAATACACAGGTGATAATATTCCAGTTAATTGTTAAATTAGATGTCATCACTAATACACAGGTGATAATATTCCAGTTAATTGTTAAATTAGATATCATCACTAATACACAGGGGATAATATTCCAGTTAATTGTTAAATTAGATGTCATCACTAATACACAGGTGATAATATTCCAGTTAATTGTTAAATTAGATGTCATCACTAATACACAGGTGATAATATTACAGTTAATTGTTAAATTAGATGTCATCACTCATACACAGGTGATAATATTCCAGTTAATTGTTAAATTAGATATCATCACTAATACACAGGTGGTAATATTCCAGTTAATTGTTAAATTAGATATCATCACTCATACACAGGTGATAATATTCCAGTTAATTGTTAAATTAGATGTCATCACTAATACACAGGGGATAATATTCCAGTTAATTGTTAAATTAGATATCATCACTAATACACAGGTGATAATATTCCAGTTAATTGTTAAATTAGATATCATCACTAATACACAGGGGATAATATTCCAGTTAATTGTTAAATTAGATATCATCACTAATACACAGGTGATAATATTCCAGTTAATTGTTAAATTAGATGTCATCACGAATACACAGGTGATAATATTCCAGTTAATGGTTAAATTAGATGTCATCACTAATACACAGGGGATAATATTCCAGTTAATGGTTAAATTAGATGTCATCACTAATACAGAGGTGATAATATTCCAGTTAATTGTTAAATTAGATATCATCACTAATACACAGGGGATAATATTCCAGTTGATTGTTAATTTAGATGTCATCACTAATACACAGGTGATAATATTCCAGTTAATTGTTAAATTAGATGTCAACACTAATACACAGGTGATAATATTCCAGTTAATTGTTAAATTAGATGTCATCACTAATACACAGGGGATAATATTCCAGTTAATTGTTAAATTAGATATCATCACTAATACACAGGTGATAATATTCCAGTTAATTGTTAAATTAGATATCATCAATAATACACAGGTGATAATATTCCAGTTAATTGTTAAATTAGATGTCATCACTAATACACAGGTGATAATATTCCAGTTAATTGTTAAATTAGATGTCATCACTAATACACAGGTGATAATATTCCAGTTAATTGTTAAATTAGATGTCATCACTAATACACAGGTGATAATATTCCAGTTAATTGTTAAATTAGATATCATCACTAATACACAGGTGAAAATATTCCAGTTAATTGTTAAATTAGATATCATCACTAATACACAGGTGATAATATTCCAGTTAATTGTTAAATTAGATATCATCACTAATACACAGGTGATAATATTCCAGTTAATTGTTAAATTAGATGTCATCACTAATACACATGTGATAATATTCCAGTTAATTGTTAAATTAGATGTCATCACTAATACACAGGTGATAATATTCCAGTTAATTGTTAAATTAGATGTCATCACTAATACACAGGTGATAATATTCCAGTTAATTGTTAAATTAGATATCATCACTAATACACAGGTGATAATATTCCAGTTAATTGTTAAATTAGATGTCATCACTAATACACAGGTGATAATATTCCAGTTAATTGTTAAATTAGATATCATCACTAATACACAGGTGATAATATTCCAGTTAATTGTTAAATTAGATATCATCACTAATACACAGGGGATAATATTCCAGGTAATTGTTAAATTAGATATCATCACTAATACACAGGGGATAATATTCCAGGTAATTGTTAAATTAGATGTCATCACTAATACACAGGTGATAATATTCCAGTTAATTGTTAAATTAGATATCATCACTAATACACAGGTGATAATATTCCAGTTAATTGTTAAATTAGATATCATCACTAATACACAGGTGATAATATTCCAGTTAATTGTTAAATTAGATATCATCACTAATACACAGGGGATAATATTCCAGGTAATTGTTAAATTAGATGTCATCACTAATACACAGGTGATAATATTCCAGTTAATTGTTAAATTAGATATCATCACTAATACACAGGTGATAATATTACAGTTAATTGTTAAATTAGATATCATCACTAATACACAGGGGATAATATTCCAGGTAATTGTTAAATTAGATGTCATCACTAATACACAGGTGATAATATTCCAGTTAATTGTTAAATTAGATATCATCACTAATACACAGGTGATAATATTACAGTTAATTGTTAAATTAGATATCATCACTAATACACAGGGGATAATATTCCAGGTAATTGTTAAATTAGATGTCATCACTAATACACAGGTGATAATATTCCAGTTAATTGTTAAATTAGATATCATCACTAATACACAGGTGATAATATTACAGTTAATTGTTAAATTAGATATCATCACTAATACACAGGGGATAATATTCCAGGTAATTGTTAAATTAGATGTCATCACTAATACACAGGTGATAATATTCCAGTTAATTGTTAAATTAGATGTCATCACTAATACACAGGTGATAATATTCCAGTTAATTGTTAAATTAGTTGTCATCACTAATACACAGGTGATAATATTCCAGTTAATTGTTAAATTAGATATCATCACTAATACACAGGTGATAATATTCCAGTTAACTGTTAAATTAGATATCATCACTAATACACAGGTGATAATATTCCAGTTAATTGTTAAATTAGATATCATCACTAATACACAGGTGATAATATTCCAGTTAATTGTTAAATTAGATATCATCACTAATACACAGCTGATAATATTCCAGTTAATTGTTAAATTAGATATCATCACTAATACACAGGTGATAATATTCCAGTTAATTGTTAAATTAGATATCATCACTAATAAACAGGGGATAATATTCCAGGTAATTGTTAAATTAGATGTCATCACTAATACACAGGTGATAATATTCCAGTTAATTGTTAAATTAGATATCATCACTAATACACAGGTGATAATATTCCAGTTAATTGTTAAATTAGATATCATCACTAATACACAGGGGATAATATTCCAGGTAATTGTTAAATTAGATGTCATCACGAATACACAGGTGATAATATTCCAGTTAATTGTTAAATTAGATATCATCACTAATACACAGGTGATAATATTCCAGTTAATTGTTAAATTAGATATCATCACTAATACACAGGGGATAATATTCCAGGTAATTGTTAAATTAGATATCATCACTAATACACAGGGGATAATATTCCAGGTAATTGTTAAATTAGATGTCATCACTAATACACAGGTGATAATATTCCAGTTAATTGTTAAATTAGATATCATCACTAATACACAGGTGATAATATTCCAGTTAATTGTTAAATTAGATGTCATCACTAATACACAGGTGATAATATTCCAGTTAATTGTTAAATTAGATATCATCACTAATACACAGGTGATAATATTCCAGTTAATTGTTAAATTAGATATCATCACTAATACACAGGTGATAATATTCCAGTTAATTGTTAAATTAGATATCATCACTAATACACAGGTGATAATATTCCAGTTAATTGTTAAATTAGATATCATCACTAATACACAGGTGATAATATTCCAGTTAATTGTTAAATTAGATATCATCACTAATACACAGGGGATAATATTCCAGGTAATTGTTAAATTAGATGTCATCACTAATACACAGGTGATAATATTCCAGTTAATTGTTAAATTAGATATCATCACTAATACACAGGTGATAATATTCCAGTTAATTGTTAAATTAGATATCATCACTAATACACAGGGGATAATATTCCAGGTAATTGTTAAATTAGATGTCATCACGAATACACAGGTGATAATATTCCAGTTAATTGTTAAATTAGATATCATCACTAATACACAGGTGATAATATTCCAGTTAATTGTTAAATTAGATATCATCACTAATACACAGGGGATAATATTCCAGGTAATTGTTAAATTAGATATCATCACTAATACACAGGGGATAATATTCCAGGTAATTGTTAAATTAGATGTCATCACTAATACACAGGTGATAATATTCCAGTTAATTGTTAAATTAGATATCATCACTAATACACAGGTGATAATATTCCAGTTAATTGTTAAATTAGATATCATCACTAATACACAGGGGATAATATTCCAGGTAATTGTTAAATTAGATGTCATCACTAATACACAGGTGATTATATTCCAGTTAATTGTTAAATTAGATATCATCACTAATACACAGGTGATAATATTCCAGTTAATTGTTAAATTAGATATCACCACTAATACACAGGGGATAATATTCCAGTTAATTGTTAAATTAGATATCATCACTAATACACAGGTGATAATATTCCAGTTAATTGTTAAATTAGATATCATCACTAATACACAGGTGATAATATTCCAGTTAATTGTTAAATTAGATATCATCACTAATACACAGGTTATAATATTCCAGTTAATTGTTAAATTAGATATCATCACTAATACACAGGGGATAATATTCCAGTTAATTGTTAAATTAGATGTCATCACTAATACACAGGCGATAATATTCCAGTTAATTGTTAAATTAGATGTCATCACTAATACACAGGTGATAATATTCCAGTTAATTGTTAAATTAAATATCATCACTAATACACAGGTGATAATATTCAAGTTAATTGTTAAATTAGATGTCATCACTAATGCACAGGTGATAATATTCCAGTTAATTGTTAAATTAGATATCATCACTAATACACAGGTGATAATATTCCAGTTAATTGTTAAATTAGATGTCATCACTAATACACAGGTGATAATATTCCAGTTAATTGTTAAATTAGATGTCATCACTAATACAGAGTGGATAATATTCCAGTTAATTGTTAAATTAGATATCATCACTAATATACAGGTGATAATATTCCTGTTAATTGTTAAATTAGATATCATCACTAATACACAGGTGATAATATTCCAGTTAATTGTTAAATTAGATATCATCACTAATACACAGGTGATAATATTCCAGTTAATTGTTAAATTAGATGTCATCACTAATACACAGGTGATAATATTCCAAATAATTGTTAAATTAGATGTCATCACTAATACACAGGTGATAATATTCCAGTTAATTGTTAAATTAGATATCATCACTAATACACAGGTGATAATATTCCAGTTAATTGTTAAATTAGATATCATCACTAATACACAGGTGATAATATTCCAGTTAATTGTTAAATTAGATATCATCACTAATACACAGGGGATAATATTCCAGGTAATTGTTAAATTAGATCTCATCACTAATACACAGGGGATAATATTCCAGTTAATTGTTAAATTAGATGTCATCACTAATACACAGGTGATAATATTCCAGTTAATTGTTAAATTAGATATCATCACTAATACACAGGTGATAATATTCCAGTTAATTGTTAAATTAGATATCATCACTAATACACAGGGGATAATATTCCAGGTAATTGTTAAATTAGATGTCATCACTAATACACAGGTGATAATATTCCAGTTAATTGTTAAATTAGATGTCATCACTAATACACAGGTGATAATATTCCAGTTAATTGTTAAATTAGATATCATCACTAATACACAGGTGATAATATTCCAGTTAATTGTTAAATTAGATGTCATCACTAATACACAGGTGATAATATTCCAGTTAATTGTTAAATTAGATATCATCACTAATACACAGGTGATAATATTCCAGTTAATTGTTAAATTAGATATCATCACTAATACACAGGGGATAATATTCCAGTTAATTGTTAAATTAGATGTCATCACTAATACACAGGCGATAATATTCCAGTTAATTGTTAAGTTAGATGTCATCACTAATACACAGGTGATAATATTCCAGTTAATTGTTAAATTAGATATCATCACTAATACACAGGTGATAATATTCCAGTTAATTGTTAAATTAGATATCATCACTAATACACAGGGGATAATATTCCAGGTAATTGTTAAATTAGATATCATCACTAATACACAGGGGATAATATTCCAGGTAATTGTTAAATTAGATGTCATCACTAATACACAGGTGATAATATTCCAGTTAATTGTTAAATTAGATATCATCACTAATACACAGGTGATAATATTCCAGTTAATTGTTAAATTAGATATCATCACTAATACACAGGGGATAATATTCCAGGTAATTGTTAAATTAGATGTCATCACTAATACACAGGTGATAATATTCCAGTTAATTGTTAAATTAGATGTTATCACTAATACACAGGTGATAATATTCCAGTTAATTGTTAAATTAGATATCATCACTAATACACAGGTGATAATATTCCAGTTAATTGTTAAATTAGATGTCATCACTAATACACAGGTGATAATATTCCAGGTAATTGTTAAATTAGATATCATCACTAATACACAGGTGATAATATTCCAGTTAATTGTTAAATTAGATATCATCACTAATACACAGGGGATAATATTCCAGTTAATTGTTAAATTAGATGCCATCACTAATACACTGGCGATAATATTCCAGTTAATTGTTAAATTAGATGTCATCACTAATACACAGGTGATAATATTCCAGTTAATTGTTAAATTAAATATCATCACTAATACACAGGTGATAATATTCAAGTTAATTGTTAAATTAGATGTCATCACTAATGCACAGGTGATAATATTCCAGTTAATTGTTAAATTAGATATCATCACTAATACACAGGTGATAATATTCCAGTTAATTGTTAAATTAGATGTCATCACTAATACACAGGTGATAATATTCCAGTTAATTGTTAAATTAGATGTCATCACTAATACACAGGTGATAATATTCCAGTTAATTGTTAAATTAGATATCATCACTAATACACAGGTGATAATATTCCTGTTAATTGTTAAATTAGATATCATCACTAATACACAGGTGATAATATTCCAGTTAATTGTTAAATTAGATATCATCACTAATACACAGGTGATAATATTCCAGTTAATTGTTAAATTAGATGTCATCACTAATACACAGGTGATAATATTCCAAATAATTGTTAAATTAGATGTCATCACTAATACACAGGTGATAATATTCCAGTTAATTGTTAAATTAGATATCATCACTAATACACAGGGGATAATATTCCAGTTAATTGTTAAATTAGATGTCATCACTAATACACAGGTGATAATATTCCAGTTAATTGTTAAATTAGATGTCATCACTAATACACAGGTGATAATATTCCAAATAATTGTTAAATTAGATGTCATCACTAATACACAGGTGATAATATTCCAGTTAATTGTTAAATTAGATATCATCACTAATACACAGGTGATAATATTCTATTTAATTGTTAAATTAGATATCATCACTAATACACAGGGGATAATATTCCAGTTAATTGTTAAATTAGATGTCATCACTAATACACAGGTGATAATATTCCAGTTAATTGTTAAATTAGATGTCATCACTAATACACAGGTGATAATATTCCAGTTAATTGTTAAATTAGATATCATCACTCATACACAGGTGATACTATTCCAGTTAATTGTTAAATTAGATATCATCACTAATACACAGGTGATAATATTCCAGTTAATTGTTAAATTAGATATCATCACGAATACACAGGGGATAATATACTGGTTAATTGTTAAATTAGATGTCATCACTAATACACAGGTGATAATATTCCAGTTAATTGTTAAATTAGATGTCATCACTAATACACAGGGGATAATATTCCAGTTAATTGTTAAATTAGATATCATCACTAATACACAGGTGATAATATTCCAGTTAATTGTTAAATTAGATATCATCACTAATACACAGGGGATAATATTCCAGTTAATCGTTAAATTAGATATCATCACTAATACACAGGTGATAATATTCTATTTAATTGTTAAATTAGATATCATCACTAATACACAGGTGATAATATTCCAGTTAATTGTTAAATTAGATGTCATCACTAATACACAGGTGATAATATTCCAGTTAATTGTTAAATTAGATGTCATCACTAATACACAGGGGATAATATTCCAGTTAATTGTTAAATTAGATATCATCACTAATACACAGGTGATAATATTCCAGTTAATTGTTAAATTAGATATCATCACGAATACACAGGGGATAATATACTGGTTAATTGTTAAATTAGATGTCATCACTAATACACAGGTGATAATATTCCAGTTAATTGTTAAATTAGATGTCATCACTAATACACAGGGGATAATATTCCAGTTAATTGTTAAATTAGATATCATCACTAATACACAGGTGATAATATTCCAGTTAATTGTTAAATTAGATATCATCACTAATACACAGGGGATAATATTCCAGTTAATCGTTAAATTAGATATCATCACTAATACACAGGTGATAATATTCTATTTAATTGTTAAATTAGATATCATCACTAATACACAGGTGATAATATTCCAGTTAATTGTTAAATTAGATGTCATCACTAATACACAGGTGATAATATTCCAGTTAATTGTTAAATTAGATATCATCACTAATACACAGGTGATAATATTCTAGTTAATTGTTAAATTAGATATCATCACTAATACACAGGTGATAATATTCCAGTTAATTGTTAAATTAGATATCATCACTAATACACAGGTGATAATATTCCAGTTAATTGTTAAATTAGATATCATCACTAATACACAGGGGATAATATTCCAGTTAATTGTTAAATTAGATATCATCACTAATACACAGGTGATAATATTCCAGTTAATTGTTAAATTAGATATCATCACTAATACACAGGTGATAATATTCCAGTTAATTGCTAAATTAGATATCATCACTAATACACAGGTGATAATATTCCAGTTAATTGTTAAATTAGATATCATCACTAATACACAGGTGATAATATTCCAGTTAATTGTTAAATTAGATATCATCACTAATACACAGGTGATAATATTCCAGTTAATTGTTAAATTAGATGTCATCACGAATACACAGGTGATAATATTCCAGTTAATGGTTAAATTAGATGTCATCACTAATACACAGGGGATAATATTCCAGTTAATGGTTAAATTAGATGTCATCACTAATACAGAGGTGATAATATTCCAGTTAATTGTTAAATTAGATATCATCACTAATACACAGGGGATAATATTCCAGTTGATTGTTAAATTAGATGTCATCACTAATACACAGGTGATAATATTCCAGTTAATTGTTAAATTAGATGTCATCACTAATACACAGGTGATAATATTCCAGTTAATTGTTAAATTAGATGTCATCACTAATACACAGGGGATAATATTCCAGTTAATTGTTAAATTAGATATCATCACTAATACACAGGTGATAATATTCCAGTTAATTTTTAAATTAGATATCATCACTAATACACAGGTGATAATATTCCAGTTAATTGTTAAATTAGATGTCATCACTAATACACAGGTGATAATATTCCAGTTAATTGTTAAATTAGATGTCATCACTAATACACAGGTGATAATATTCCAGTTAATTGTTAAATTAGATGTCATCACTAATACACAGGTGATAATATTCCAGTTAATTGTTAAATTAGATGTCATCACTAATACACAGGTGATAATATTCCAGTTAATTGTTAAATTAGATATCATCACTAATACACAGGTGATAATATTCCAGTTAATTGTTAAATTAGATATCATCACTAATACACAGGTGATAATATTCCAGTTAATTGTTAAAATAGATGTCATCACTAATACACAGGTGATAATATTCCAGTTAATTGTTAAATTAGATATCATCACTAATACACAGGTGATAATATTCCAGTTAATTGTTAAATTAGATATCATCACTAATACACACGGGATAATATTCCAGTTAATTGTTAAATTAGATGTCATCACTAATACACAGGCGATAATATTCCAGTTAATTGTTAAATTAGATGTCATCACTAATACACAGGTGATAATATTCCAGTTAATTGTTAAATTAAATATCATCACTAATACACAGGGGATAATATTCCAGTTAATTGTTAAATTAGATATCATCACTAATACACAGGTGATAATATTCAAGTTAATTGTTAAATTAGATGTCATCACTAATACACAGGTGATAATATTCCAGTTAATTGTTAAATTAGATATCATCACTAATACACAGGTGATAATATTCCAGTTAATTGTTAAATTAGATGTCATCACTAATACACAGGTGATAATATTCCAGTTAATTGTTAAATTAGATGTCATCACTAATACACAGGTGATAATATTCCAGTTAATTGTTAAATTAGATATCATCACTAATACACAGGTGATAATATTCCTGTTAATTGTTAAATTAGATATCATCACTAATACACAGGTGATAATATTCCAGTTAATTGTTAAATTAGATATCATCACTCATACACAGGTGATAATATTCCAGTTAATTGTTAAATTAGATATCATCACTAATACACAGGTGATAATATTCCAGTTAATTGTTAAATTAGATATCATCACGAATACACAGGGGATAATATACTGGTTAATTGTTAAATTAGATGTCATCACTAATACACAGGTGATAATATTCCAGTTAATTGTTAAATTAGATGTCATCACTAATACACAGGTGATAATATTCCAGTTAATTGTTAAATTAGATGTCATCACTAATACACAGGTGATAATATTCCAGTTAATTGTTAAATTAGATATCATCACTAATACACAGGTGATAATATTCCAGTTAATTGTTAAATTAGATATCATCACTAATACACAGGTGATAATATTCCAGTTAATTGTTAAATTAGATGTCATCACTAATACACAGGTGATAATATTCCAGTTAATTGTTAAATTAGATATCATCACTAATACACAGGTGATAATATTCCAGTTAATTGTTAAATTAGATATCATCACTAATACACAGGTGATAATATTCCAGTTAATTGTTAAATTAGATATCATCACTAATACACAGGTGATAATATTCCAGTTAATTGTTAAATTAGATGTCATCACTAATACACAGGTGATAATATTCCAGTTAATTGTTAAATTAGATATCATCACTAATACACAGGGGATAATATTCCAGTTAATTGTTAAATTAGATATCATCACTAATACACAGGGGATAATATTCCAGTTAATTGTTAAATTAGATATCATCACTAATACACAGGTGATAATATTCCAGTTAATTGTTAAATTAGATATCATCACTAATACACAGGTGATAATATTCCAGTTAATTGTTAAATTAGATATCATCACTGATACACAGAGGATAATATTCCAGTTAATTGTTAAATTAGATGTCATCACTAATACACAGGTGATAATATTCCAGTTAATTGTTAAATTAGATGTCATCACTAATACACAGGGGATAATATTCCAGTTAATTGTTAAATTAGATGTCATCACTAATACAAAGGTGATAATATTCCAGTTAATTGTTAAATTAGATGTCATCACTAATACACAGGTGATAATATTCCAGTTAATTGTTAAATTAGATATCATCACTAATACACAGGGGATAATATTCCAGTTAATTGTTAAATTAGATATCATCACTAATACACAGGTGATAATATTCCAGTTAATTGTTAAATTAGATGTCATCACTAATACACAGGTGATAATATTCCAGTTAATTGTTAAATTAGATATCATCACTAATACACAGTGGATAATATTCCAGTTAATTGTTAAATTAGATATCATCACTAATACACAGGTGATAATATTCCAGTTAATTGTTAAATTAGATATCATCACTAATACACAGGTGATAATATTCCAGTTAATTGTTAAATTAGATATCATCACTAATACACAGGTGATAATATTCCAGTTAATTGTTAAATTAGATATCATCACTAATACACAGGTGATAATATTCCAGTTAATTGTTAAATTAAATATCATCACTAATACACAGGTGATAATATTCCAGTTAATTGTTAAATTAGATATCATCACTAATACACAGGTGATAATATTCCAGTTAATTGTTAAATTAGATATCATCACTAATACACAGGTGATAATATTCCAGTTAATTGTTAAATTAGATATCATCACTAATACACAGGTGATAATATTCCAGTTAATTGTTAAATTAGATATCATCACTAATACACAGGTGATAATATTCCAGTTAATTGTTAAATTAAATATCATCACTAATACACAGGTGATAATATTCCAGTTAATTGTTAAATTAGATATCATCACTAATACACAGGTGATAATATTCCAGTTAATTGTTAAATTAGATGTCATCACTAATACACAGGTGATAATATTCCAGTTAATTGTTAAATTAGATGTCATCACTAATACACAGGGGATAATATTCCAGTTAATTGTTAAATTAGATATCATCACTAATACACAGGGGATAATATTCCAGTTAATTGTTAAATTAGATGTCATCACTAATACACAGGTGATAATATTCCAGTTAATTGTTAAATTAGATATCATCACTAATACACAGGTGATAATATTCCAGTTAATTGTTAAATTAGATATCATCACTAATACACAGGTGATAATATTCCAGTTAATTGTTAAATTAGATATCATCACTAATACACAGGTGATAATATTCCAGTTAATTGTTAAATTAGATATCATCACTAATACACAGGTGATAATATTCCAGTTAATTGTTAAATTAGATATCATCACTAATACACAGGTGATAATATTCCAGTTAATTGTTAAATTAGATATCATCACTAATACACAGGTGATAATATTCCAGTTAATTGTTAAATTAGATGTCATCACTAATACACAGGGGATAATATTCCAGTTAATTGTTAAATTAGATATCATCACTAATACACAGGGGATAATATTCCAGTTAATTGTTAAATTAGATGTCATCACTAATACACAGGTGATAATATTCCAGTTAATTGTTAAATTAGATATCATCACTAATACACAGGTGATAATATTCCAGTTAATTGTTAAATTAGATATCATCACTAATACACAGGTGATAATATTCCAGTTAATTGTTAAATTAGATATCATCACTAATACACAGGTGATAATATTCCAGTTAATTGTTAAATTAGATATCATCACTAATACACAGGTGATAATATTCCAGTTAATTGTTAAATTAGATATCATCACTAATACACAGGTGATAATATTCCAGTTAATTGTTAAATTAGATATCATCACTAATACACAGGTTATAATATTCCAGTTAATTGTTAAATTAGATATCATCACTAATACACAGGTGATAATATTCCAGGTAATTGTTAAATTAGATATCATCACTAATCTCCCTTTTGGGCCTCCTTATCTCGAGAGACAATGGATACGCGCCTGGAGGTGGTCAGTGGTTTGTGAAGCAGCGCCTGGAGTGGCTTTAAAGGCCAATTCTGGAGTGACAGTCTCTTCCACAGGTGCTGCAGAGAAATTTGTTTGTTGGGGCTGTTGCACAGTTGCCTCTCCCCTTGCGCCTCTGTCTTTTTTCCTGCCAACTACTAAGTCTCTTCGACTCGCCACAATTTAGCCCTGTCTTTATGGCTGCCCACCAGCTCTGGCGAATGCTGGCAACTGACTCCCACGACTTGTGATCAATGTCACACGATTTCATGTCGCGTTTGCAGATGTCTTTATAACGGAGACATGGACGGCCGGCGGGTCTGATACCAGTGGCGAGCTCGCTGTACAATGTGTCTTTGGGGTTCCAAGATGGCTCCTGGGCTGGAAGCTCCCTAGGAAGCTCCCTTGCTGTTCAACTCTATCCATGGCCATCTGCTCCCATCCCTAACGTTTTCTCCCCCAATCTGCCCTCTTAAACTGTTTAAATTCCCCTGGCTCTTTAAATCAGTTCATTTTAGCCCTAGCTAAAGGCTAACAGTTAGTTTAGTGTATGTTACCTGGGCCCACTGCCCTCCCCCAGCCACACCTGCTCTTTGTTTTCTCAATGAAATTGATCCGGATGAAACTGACGAGCACAGCTGCCGATACTTCAATCTCCGATCCTGCTGTCTTCACAGTCCAGAGTGTCTGCAGCCACGGCATGCGGTAAGTCCATTGAGGTGAAGAAGGAGCTGCGGGACCCGAGAGAAGTCCTGTGAAAAGGTGCCCCGAACACCCAAAACATCCACGAACGGCCCCCCCGGCCGCAACTTCAAAGCGCCCGCGGGAGATGGCTCGGAGAGCATCTGCAGCGCACTGTCGGCAATGCTGCATGCCTTTATTTAAACCGCTGCAAAAAAAAAACCCTTAGCAAATGTAATCACCTCTAAGTCTGCCAAATGATGCTTCACCTCCCGAAGGACGTGGATGAGCTTTCCGGACGTCGATGGTGGGCACTGAGGAAATGGCTTATTACCTGCACCAGATTCCACCCCCCCTCCCCCCCCTTTACCCCCCCATCCACCCCCCCCACCCCCGTCCCCTTCCCTGCTCCACCCTCTCAGCTCACCCCCTCACAACCCCGTCCCAGCTCGCCCCCCCTCGCACCATCTTCACCCTGCACCCCCTTCCCCTGCACCCCCCCACCCCCTCCCTCTACCCCTCCCCCTTGCATCCCCTCCTCCCACCGGCACCATCCTACACCTGTGTAGGGGCCCCAACAACCCCACTGCCTTGTGGGCGTCTCGGGAGAGACCAAGGCTAAGGGAGTAAACCCTAACAGAAAATCCGGAGCGGAACCCCGTAGGCGGTCATGTGTCACCTTTGGCATGTTTCCGGCAGTTCCTGCAGCCATACTGGTGCCAAACGTCGTGTCCTGCACTCCTTTGGACCCCACCAGAAAGGCCGAGAGGGGGGTTTTGACGACAGGGCAACTCTCAACCTCCATAAATTTGCCCAGGCATGCGCCATGGAGAGGTCACTCCATAGTTGCCTCACAGCGACTAAAACAACACGGAAGGCAGCAGTTACGTGTTATAAATCCAGATAAATTGGCGTAGAAACTGGGCGCCACGGGTTGCCTTTGTCGGTGGGAGAGGTCATTGCACCTCACTGGACAGCTACCGCCCGCCTCAAACCGGGCAGCCCCCGGTCAATAAGGTTCTGTCCCGCCACAGTCTGCCTGCTTCAATGGGTGCTTGGAGCTCAGGGTCATTGCCCGAAAGGTGGACTGATACACCGCACCAAACAACATGAAAAAAGGAAAGAAGGTACCAGCCCTTCGCTTTGCAAGCTGGAACGTCAGAACTATGTGTCCTGGCCTGTCGGAAGACCTTACACAAATCAACGATTCTCGGAAGACCGCCATCATTAACAACGAGCTCAGTAGATTCAATGTGGACATTGCAGCACTTCAGGAGACTCGCCTCCCCGCGAGTGGCTCTCTAGCAGAGCAAGACTACACCTTCTTCTGGCAGGGCAGGGATCCTGAAGAACCAAGACAGCATGGAGTGGGCTTCGCCATCAGAAACTCCTTGCTCAGCATGATAGAGCCTCCCTCAAATGGCTCGGAACGCATACTGTCCATCCGACTGCTCACCACCTCTGGTCCAGTACACCTACTCAGCATCTATGCTCCAACACTCTGCTCCGCACCTGAAGCTAAAGACCAGTTCTATGAACAACTCCATAACATCATTAGCAGCATCCCCAACACCGAACACCTATTCCTGCTGGGGGACTTTAATGCCAGGGTTGGGGCCGACCATGACTCATGGCCCTCCTGCCTTGGGCGCTATGGCGTTGGAAGGATGAATGAGAACGGGCAGAGACTGCTTGAGTTGTGTACCTATCATAACCTCTGCATCACCAACTCGTTCTTTCACACTAAACCCTGTCACCAGGTTTCATGGAGGCACCCAAGATCACGTCGTTGGCACCAGCTAGACCTCATTGTCACAAGGCGAGCCGCCTTAAACAGTGTTCAAATCACACGCAGCTTCCACAGTGCGGACTGCGACACCGACCACTCCCTGGTGTGCAGCAAGGTTAGACTCAGACCAAAGAAGTTGCATCATTCCAAGCAGAAGGGCCACCCGCGCATCAACACGAGCAGAATTTCTCACCCACAGCTGTTACAAAAATTTCTAAATTCACTTGCAACAGCCCTTCAAAACACTCCCACAGGGGATGCTGAGACCAAGTGGGCCCACATCAGAGACGCCATCTATGAGTCAGCTTTGACCACCTACGGCAAAAGTGCGAAGAGAAATGCAGACTGGTTTCAATCTCATAATGAAGAGCTGGAACCTGTCATAGCCGCTAAGCGCATTGCACTTTTGAACTACAAGAAAGCCCCCAGCGATTTAACATCCGCAGCACTTAAAGCAGCCAGAAGTACTGCACAAAGAACAGCTAGGCGTTGCGCAAACGACTACTGGCAACGCCTATGCAGTCATATTCAGCTGGCCTCAGACACCGGAAACATCAGAGGAATGTATGATGGCATGAAGAGAGCTCTTGGGCCAACCATCAAGAAGATCACCCCCCTCAAATCTAAATCGGGGGACATAATCACTGACCAACGCAAACAGATGGACCGCTGGGTTGAGCACTACCTAGAACTGTACTCCAGGGAGAATGCTGTCACTGAGACTGCCCTCAATGCAGCCCAGCCTCTACCAGTCATGGATGAGCTGGACGAACAGCCAACCAAATCGGAACTCAGTGATGCCATTGATTCCCTAGCCAGCGGAAAAGCCCCTGGGAAGGACAGCATTACCCCTGAAATAATCAAGAGTGCCAAGCCTGCTATACTCTCAGCACTACATGAACTGCTATGCCTGTGCTGGGACGAGGGAGCAGTACCCCAGGACATGCGCGATGCCAACATCATCACCCTCTATAAAAACAAAGGTGACCGCGGTGACTGCAACAACTACCGTGGAATCTCCCTGCTCAGCATAGTGGGGAAAGTCTTTGCTCGAGTCGCTCTGAACAGGCTCCAGAAGCTGGCCGAGCGCGTCTACCCTGAGGCACAGTGTGGCTTTCGTGCAGAGAGATCGACTATTGACATGCTGTTCTCCCTTCGTCAGATACAGGAGAAATGCCGTGAACAACAGATGCCCCTCTACATTGCTTTCATTGATCTCACCAAAGCCTTTGACCTCGTCAGCAGACGTGGTCTCTTCAGACTACTAGAAAAGATCGGATGTCCACCAAAGCTACTAAGTATCATCACCTCATTCCATGACAATATGAAAGGCACAATTCAACATGGTGGCTCCTCATCAGAGCCCTTTCCTATCCTGAGTGGTGTGAAACAGGGCTGTGTTCTCGCACCCACACTTTTTGGGATTTTCTTCTCCCTGCTGCTTTCACATGCGTTCAAATCCTCTGAAGAAGGAATTTTCCTCCACACAAGATCAGGGGGCAGGTTGTTCAACCTTGCCCGTCTAAGAGCGAAGTCCAAAGTACGGAAAGTCCTCATCAGAGAACTCCTCTTTGCTGACGATGCTGCTTTAACATCTCACACTGAAGAATGCCTGCAGAGTCTCATCGACAGGTTTGCGTCTGCCTGCAATGAATTTGGCCTAACCATCAGCCTCAAGAAAACGAACATCATGGGGCAGGATGTCAGAAATGCTCCATCCATCAATATTGGCGACCACGCTCTGGAAGTGGTTCAAGAGTTCACCTACCTAGGCTCAACTATCACCAGTAACCTGTCTCTAGATGCAGAAATCAACAAGCGCATGGGTAAGGCTTCCACTGCTATGTCCAGACTGGCCAAGAGAGTGTGGGAAAATGGCGCACTGACACGGAACACAAAAGTCCGAGTGTATCAGGCCTGTGTCCTCAGTGCCTTGCTCTATGGCAGTGAGGCCTGGACAACGTATGCCAGCCAAGAGCGACGTCTCAATTCATTCCATCTTCGCTGCCTTCGGAGAATACTTGGCATCAGGTGGCAGGACTATATCTCCAACACAGAAGTCCTTGAAGCGGCCAACATCCCCAGCTTATACACACTACTGAATCAGCGGCGCTTGAGATGGCTTGGCCATGTGAGCCGCATGGAAGATGGCAGGATCATCACTAATACACAGGGGATAATATTCCAGTTAATTGTTAAATTAGATATCATCACTAATACACAGGTGATAATATTCCAGTTAATTGTTAAATTAGATGTCATCACTAATACACAGGTGATAATATTCCAGTTAATTGTTAAATTAGATATCATCACTAATACACAGGGGATAATATTCCAGTTAATTGTTAAATTAGATATCATCACTAATACACAGGGGATAATATTCCAGTTAATTGTTAAATTAGATATCATCACGAATACACAGGTGATAATATTCCAGTTAATTGTTAAATTAGATATCATCACGAATACACAGGGGATAATATTCCAGTTAATTGTTAAATTAGATGTCATCACTAATACACAGGTGATAATATTCCAGTTAATTGTTAAATTAGATATCATCACTAATACACAGGTGATAATATTCCAGTTAATTGTTAAATTAGATGTCATCACTAATACACAGGTGATAATATTCCAGTTAATTGTTAAATTAGATGTCATCACGAATACACAGGTGATAATATTCCAGTTAATGGTTAAATTAGATGTCATCACTAATACACAGGGGATAATATTCCAGTTAATGGTTAAATTAGATATCATCACTAATACACAGGGGATAGTATTCCAGTTAATTGTTAAATTAGATATCATCACTAATACACAGGTGATAATATTCCAGTTAATTGTTAAATTAGATATCATCACTAATACACAGGGGATAATATTCCAGTTAATTGTTAAATTAGATATCATCACTAATACACAGGGGATAATATTCCAGTTAATTGTTAAATTAGATGTCATCACTAATACACAGGTGATAATATTCCAGTTAATTGTTAAATTAGATGTCATCACTAATACAAAGGTGATAATATTCCAGTTAATTGTTAAAATATATATCATCACTAATACATAGGTGATAATATTCCAGTTAATTGTTAAATTAGATATCATCACTAATACACAGGTGATAATATTCCAGTTAATTGTTAAATTAGATATCATCACTAATACACAGGTGATAATATTCAAGTTAATTGTTAAATTAGATATCATCACTAATACACAGGTGATAATATTCCAGTTAATTGTTAAATTAGATATCATCACTAATACACAGGTGATAATATTCCAGTTAATTGTTAAATTAGATATCATCACTAATACACAGGTGATAATATTCCAGTTAATTGTTAAATTAGATATCATCACTAATACACAGGTGATAATATTCCAGTTAATTGTTAAATTAGATGTCATCACTAATACACAGGTGATAATATTCCAGTTAATTGTTAAATTAGATGTCATCACTAATACACAGGTGATAATATTCCAGTTAATTGTTAAATTAGATGTCATCACTAATACACAGGTGATAATATTCCAGTTAATTGTTAAATTAGATATCATCACTAATACACAGGGGATAATATTCCAGTTAATTGTTAAATTAGATATCATCACTAATACACAGGGGATAATATTCCAGTTAATTGTTAAATTAGATATCATCACTAATACACAGGTGATAATCCAGTTAATTGTTAAATTAGATGTCATCACTAATACACAGGTGATAATATTCCAGTTAATTGTTAAATTAGATGTCATCACTAATACACAGGTGATAATATTCCAGTTAATTGTTAAATTAGATATCATCACTAATACACAGGTGATAATATTCCAGTTCATTGTTAAATTAGATATCATCACTAATACACAGGTGATAATATTCCAGTTAATTGTTAAATTAGATGTCATCACTAATACACAGGTGATAATATTCCAGTTAATTGTTAAATTAGATATCATCACTAATACACAGGTGATAATATTCCAGTTAATTGTTAAATTAGATGTCATCACTAATACACAGGTGATAATATTCCAGTTAATTGTTAAATTAGATATCATCACTAATACACAGGTGATAATATTCCAGTTAATTGTTAAATTAGATATCATCACTAATACACAGGTGATAATATTCCAGTTAATTGTTAAATTAGAAGTCATCACTAATACACAGGTGATAATATTCCAGTTAATTGTTAAATTAGATGTCATCACTAATACACAGGTGATAATATTTCAGTTAATTGTTAAATTAGATGTCATCACTAATACACAGGTGATAATATTCCAGTTAATTGTTAAATTAGATATCATCACTAATACACAGGGGATAATATTCCAGTTAATTGTTAAATTAGATGTCATCACTAATACACAGGGGATAATATTCCAGTTAATTGTTAAATTAGATGTCATCACTAATACACAGGTGATAATATTCCAGTTAATTGTTAAATTAGATGTCATCACTAATACACAGGTGATAATATTCCAGTTAATTGTTAAATTAGATATCATCACTAATACACAGGGGATAATATTCCAGTTAATTGTTAAATTAGATGTCATCACTAATACACAGGGGATAATATTCCAGTTAATTGTTAAATTAGATATCATCACTAATACACAGGTGATAATATTCCAGTTAATTGTTAAATTAGATGTCATCACTAATACACAGGTGATAATATTCCAGTTAATTGTTAAATTAGATATCATCACTAATACACAGGTGATAATATTCCAGTTAATTGTTAAATTAGATGTCATCACTAATACACAGGTGCTAATATTCCAGTTAATTGTTAAATTAGATGTCATCACTAATACACAGGTGATAATATTCCAGTTAATTGTTAAATTAGATGTCATCACTAATAGACAGGTGATAATATTCCAGTTAATTGTTAAATTAGATGTCATCACTAATACACAGGTGATAATATTACAGTTAATTGTTAAATTAGATGTCATCACTCATACACAGGTGATAATATTCCAGTTAATTGTTAAATTAGATATCATCACTAATACACAGGTGATAATATTCCAGTTAATTGTTAAATTAGATATCATCACTCATACACAGGTGATAATATTCCAGTTAATTGTTTAATTAGATGTCATCACTAATACACAGGGGATAATATTCCAGTTAATTGTTAAATTAGATATCATCACTAATACACAGGTGATAATATTCCAGTTAATTGTTAAATTAGATGTCATCACGAATACACAGGTGATAATATTCCAGTTAATGGTTAAATTAGATGTCATCACTAATACACAGGGGATAATATTCCAGTTAATGGTTAAATTAGATGTCATCACTAATACAGAGGTGATAATATTCCAGTTAATTGTTAAATTAGATATCATCACTAATACACAGGGGATAATATTCCAGTTGATTGTTAAATTAGATGTCATCACTAATACACAGGTGATAATATTCCAGTTAATTGTTAAATTAGATGTCATCACTAATACACAGGTGATAATATTCCAGTTAATTGTTAAATTAGATGTCATCACTAATACACAGGGGATAATATTCCAGTTAATTGTTAAATTAGATATCATCACTAATACACAGGTGATAATATTCCAGTTAATTGTTAAATTAGATATCATCACTAATACACAGGTGATAATATTCCAGTTAATTGTTAAATTAGATGTCATCACTAATACACAGGTGATAATATTCCAGTTAATTGTTAAATTAGATGTCATCACTAATACACAGGTGATAATATTCCAGTTAATTGTTAAATTAGATGTCATCACTAATACACAGGTGATAATATTCCAGTTAATTGTTAAATTAGATATCATCACTAATACACAGGTGAAAATATTCCAGTTAATTGTTAAATTACATATCATCACTAATACACAGGTGATAATATTCCAGTTAATTGTTAAATTAGATATCATCACTAATACACAGGTGATAATATTCCAGTTAATTGTTAAATTAGATGTCATCACTAATACACAGGTGATAATATTCCAGTTAATTGTTAAATTAGATGTCATCACTAATACACAGGTGATAATATTCCAGTTAATTGTTAAATTAGATATCATCACTAATACACAGGTGATAATATTCCAGTTAATTGTTAAATTAGATGTCATCACTAATACACAGGTGATAATATTCCAGTTAATTGTTAAATTAGATATCATCACTAATACACAGGTGATAATATTCCAGTTAATTGTTAAATTAGATATCATCACTAATACACAGGTGATAATATTCCAGTTAATTGTTAAATTAGATATCATCACTAATACACAGGGGATAATATTCCAGGTAATTGTTAAATTAGATATCATCACTAATACACAGGGGATAATATTCCAGGTAATTGTTAAATTAGATGTCATCACTAATACACAGGTGATAATATTCCAGTTAATTGTTAAATTAGATATCATCACTAATACACAGGTGATAATATTCCAGTTAATTGTTAAATTAGATGTCATCACTCATACACAGGTGATAATATTCCAGTTAATTGTTAAATTAGATATCATCACTAATACACAGGTGATAATATTCCAGTTAATTGTTAAATTAGATATCATCACTCATACACAGGTGATAATATTCCAGTTAATTGTTTAATTAGATGTCATCACTAATACACAGGGGATAATATTCCAGTTAATTGTTAAATTAGATATCATCACTAATACACAGGTGATAATATTCCAGTTAATTGTTAAATTAGATGTCATCACGAATACACAGGTGATAATATTCCAGTTAATGGTTAAATTAGATGTCATCACTAATACACAGGGGATAATATTCCAGTTAATGGTTAAATTAGATGTCATCACTAATACAGAGGTGATAATATTCCAGTTAATTGTTAAATTAGATATCATCACTAATACACAGGGGATAATATTCCAGTTGATTGTTAAATTAGATGTCATCACTAATACACAGGTGATAATATTCCAGTTAATTGTTAAATTAGATGTCATCACTAATACACAGGTGATAATATTCCAGTTAATTGTTAAATTAGATGTCATCACTAATACACAGGGGATAATATTCCAGTTAATTGTTAAATTAGATATCATCACTAATACACAGGTGATAATATTCCAGTTAATTGTTAAATTAGATATCATCACTAATACACAGGTGATAATATTCCAGTTAATTGTTAAATTAGATGTCATCACTAATACACAGGTGATAATATTCCAGTTAATTGTTAAATTAGATGTCATCACTAATACACAGGTGATAATATTCCAGTTAATTGTTAAATTAGATGTCATCACTAATACACAGGTGATAATATTCCAGTTAATTGTTAAATTAGATATCATCACTAATACACAGGTGAAAATATTCCAGTTAATTGTTAAATTACATATCATCACTAATACACAGGTGATAATATTCCAGTTAATTGTTAAATTAGATATCATCACTAATACACAGGTGATAATATTCCAGTTAATTGTTAAATTAGATGTCATCACTAATACACAGGTGATAATATTCCAGTTAATTGTTAAATTAGATGTCATCACTAATACACAGGTGATAATATTCCAGTTAATTGTTAAATTAGATATCATCACTAATACACAGGTGATAATATTCCAGTTAATTGTTAAATTAGATGTCATCACTAATACACAGGTGATAATATTCCAGTTAATTGTTAAATTAGATATCATCACTAATACACAGGTGATAATATTCCAGTTAATTGTTAAATTAGATATCATCACTAATACACAGGTGATAATATTCCAGTTAATTGTTAAATTAGATATCATCACTAATACACAGGGGATAATATTCCAGGTAATTGTTAAATTAGATATCATCACTAATACACAGGGGATAATATTCCAGGTAATTGTTAAATTAGATGTCATCACTAATACACAGGTGATAATATTCCAGTTAATTGTTAAATTAGATATCATCACTAATACACAGGTGATAATATTCCAGTTAATTGTTAAATTAGATATCATCACTAATACACAGGGGATAATATTCCAGGTAATTGTTAAATTAGATGTCATCACTAATACACAGGGGATAATATTCCAGGTAATTGTTAAATTAGATGTCATCACTAATACACAGGTGATAATATTCCAGTTAATTGTTAAATTAGATATCATCACTAATACACAGGTGATAATATTCCAGTTAATTGTTAAATTAGATATCATCACTAATACACAGGGGATAATATTCCAGGTAATTGTTAAATTAGATGTCATCACTAATACACAGGTGATAATATTCCAGTTAATTGTTAAATTAGATATCATCACTAATACACAGGTGATAATATTCCAGTTAATTGTTAAATTAGATATCATCACTAATACACAGGGGATAATATTCCAGTTAATTGTTAAATTAGATGTCATCACTAATACACAGGTGATAATATTCCAGTTAATTGTTAAATTAGATATCATCACTAATACACAGGTGATAATATTCCAGTTAATTGTTAAATTAGTTGTCATCACTAATACACAGGTGATAATATTCCAGTTAATTGTTAAATTAGATATCATCACTAATACACAGGTGATAATATTCCAGTTAATTGTTAAATTAGATATCATCACTAATACACAGGTGATAATATTCCAGTTAATTGTTAAATTAGATATCATCACTAATACACAGGTGATAATATTCCAGTTAATTGTTAAATTAGATATCATCACTAATACACAGGTGATAATATTCCAGTTAATTGTTAAATTAGATATCATCACTAATACACAGGTGATAATATTCCAGTTAATTGTTAAATTAGATATCATCACTAATACACAGGTGATAATATTCCAGTTAATTGTTAAATTAGATATCATCACTAATACACAGGGGATAATATTCCAGGTAATTGTTAAATTAGATGTCATCACTAATACACAGGTGATAATATTCCAGTTAATTGTTAAATTAGATATCATCACTAATACACAGGTGATAATATTCCAGTTAATTGTTAAATTAGATATCATCACTAATACACAGGGGATAATATTCCAGGTAATTGTTAAATTAGATGTCATCACTAATACACAGGTGATAATATTCCAGTTAATTGTTAAATTAGATATCATCACTAATACACAATTGATAATATTCCAGTTAATTGTTAAATTAGATATCATCACTAATACACAGGGGATAATATTCCAGGTAATATTTAAATTAGATATCATCACTAATACACAGGGGATAATATTCCAGGTAATTGTTAAATTAGATATCATCACTTTTACACAGGTGATAATATTCCAGTTAATTGTTAAATTAGATATCATCACTAATACACAGGGGATAATATTCCAGGTAATTGTTAAATTAGATGTCATCACTAATACACAGGTGATAATATTCCAGTTAATTGTTAAATTAGATATCATCACTAATACACAGGTGATAATATTCCAGTTAATTGTTAAATTAGATATCATCACTAATACACAGGGGATAATATTCCAGTTAATTGTTAAATTAGATATCATCAATAATACACAGGTGATAATATTCCAGTTAATTGTTAAATTAGATATCATCACTAATACACAGGTGATAATATTCCAGTTAATTGTTAAATTAGATATCATCACTAATACACAGGTTATAATATTCCAGTTAATTGTTAAATTAGATGTCATCACTAATACACAGGTGATAATATTCCAGTTAATTGTTAAATTAGATATCATCACTAATACACAGGTGATAATATTCCAGTTAATTGTTAAATTAGATGTCATCACTAATACACAGGTGATAATATTCCAGTTAATTGTTAAATTAGATGTCATCACTAATACACAGGTGATAATATTCCAGTTAATTGTTAAATTAGATATCATCACTAATACACAGGTGATAATATTCCAGTTAATTGTTAAATTAGATGTCATCACTAATACACAGGTGATAATATTCCAGTTAATTGTTAAATTAGATGTCATCACTAATACACAGGTGATAATATTCCAGTTAATTGTTAAATTAGATGTCATCACTAATACACAGGTGATAATATTCCAGTTAATTGTTAAATTAGATATCATCACTAATACACAGGTGATAATATTCCAGTTAATTGTTAAATTAGATATCATCACTAATACACAGGTGATAATATTCCAGTTAATTGTTAAATTAGATATCATCACTAATACACAGGGGATAATATTCCAGGTAATTGTTAAATTAGATATCATCACTAATACACAGGGGATAATATTCCAGGTAATTGTTAAATTAGATGTCATCACTAATACACAGGTGATAATATTCCAGTTAATTGTTAAATTAGATATCATCACTAATACACAGGTGATAATATTCCAGTTAATTGTTAAATTAGATATCATCACTAATACACATGGGATAATATTCCAGGTAATTGATAAATTAGATGTCATCACTAATACACAGGTGATAATATTCCAGTTAATTGTTAAATTAGATGTCATCACTAATACACAGGTGATAATATTCCAGTTAATTGTTAAATTAGATATCATCACTAATACACAGGTGATAATATTCCAGTTAATTGTTAAAGTAGATGTCATCACTAATACACAGGTGATAATATTCCAGTTAATTGTTAAATTAGATATCATCACTAATACACAGGTGATAATATTCCAGTTAATTGTTAAATTAGATATCATCACTAATACACAGGGGATAATATTCCAGTTAATTGTTAAATTAGATGTCATCACTAATACACAGGCGATAATATTCCAGTTAATTGTTAAATTAGATGTCATCACTAATACACAGGTGATAATATTCCAGTTAATTGTTAAATTAGATATCATCACTAATACACAGGGGATAATATTCCAGGTAATTGTTAAATTAGATGTCATCACTAATACACAGGGGATAATATTCCAGTTAATTGTTAAATTAGATATCATCACTAATACACAGGTGATAATATTCCAGTTAATTGTTAAATTAGATGTCATCACGAATACACAGGTGATAATATTCCAGTTAATGGTTAAATTAGATGTCATCACTAATACACAGGGGATAATATTCCAGTTAATGGTTAAATTAGATGTCATCACTAATACAGAGGTGATAATATTCCAGTTAATTGTTAAATTAGATATCATCACTAATACACAGGGGATAATATTCCAGTTGATTGTTAAATTAGATGTCATCACTAATACACAGGTGATAATATTCCAGTTAATTGTTAAATTAGATGTCATCACTAATACACAGGTGATAATATTCCAGTTAATTGTTAAATTAGATGTCATCACTAATACACAGGGGATAATATTCCAGTTAATTGTTAAATTAGATATCATCACTAATACACAGGTGATAATATTCCAGTTAATTGTTAAATTAGATATCATCACTAATACACAGGTGATAATATTCCAGTTAATTGTTAAATTAGATGTCATCACTAATACACAGGTGATAATATTCCAGTTAATTGTTAAATTAGATGTCATCACTAATACACAGGTGATAATATTCCAGTTAATTGTTAAATTAGATGTCATCACTAATACACAGGTGATAATATTCCAGTTAATTGTTAAATTAGATATCATCACTAATACACAGGTGAAAATATTCCAGTTAATTGTTAAATTACATATCATCACTAATACACAGGTGATAATATTCCAGTTAATTGTTAAATTAGATATCATCACTAATACACAGGTGATAATATTCCAGTTAATTGTTAAATTAGATGTCATCACTAATACACAGGTGATAATATTCCAGTTAATTGTTAAATTAGATGTCATCACTAATACACAGGTGATAATATTCCAGTTAATTGTTAAATTAGATATCATCACTAATTCACAGGTGATAATATTCCAGTTAATTGTTAAATTAGATGTCATCACTAATACACAGGTGATAATATTCCAGTTAATTGTTAAATTAGATATCATCACTAATACACAGGTGATAATATTCCAGTTAATTGTTAAATTAGATATCATCACTAATACACAGGTGATAATATTCCAGTTAATTGTTAAATTAGATATCATCACTAATACACAGGGGATAATATTCCAGGTAATTGTTAAATTAGATATCATCACTAATACACAGGGGATAATATTCCAGGTAATTGTTAAATTAGATGTCATCACTAATACACAGGTGATAATATTCCAGTTAATTGTTAAATTAGATATCATCACTAATACACAGGTGATAATATTCCAGTTAATTGTTAAATTAGATGTCATCACTCATACACAGGTGATAATATTCCAGTTAATTGTTAAATTAGATATCATCACTAATACACAGGTGATAATATTCCAGTTAATTGTTAAATTAGATATCATCACTCATACACAGGTGATAATATTCCAGTTAATTGTTTAATTAGATGTCATCACTAATACACAGGGGATAATATTCCAGTTAATTGTTAAATTAGATATCATCACTAATACACAGGTGATAATATTCCAGTTAATTGTTAAATTAGATGTCATCACGAATACACAGGTGATAATATTCCAGTTAATGGTTAAATTAGATGTCATCACTAATACACAGGGGATAATATTCCAGTTAATGGTTAAATTAGATGTCATCACTAATACAGAGGTGATAATATTCCAGTTAATTGTTAAATTAGATATCATCACTAATACACAGGGGATAATATTCCAGTTGATTGTTAAATTAGATGTCATCACTAATACACAGGTGATAATATTCCAGTTAATTGTTAAATTAGATGTCATCACTAATACACAGGTGATAATATTCCAGTTAATTGTTAAATTAGATGTCATCACTAATACACAGGGGATAATATTCCAGTTAATTGTTAAATTAGATATCATCACTAATACACAGGTGATAATATTCCAGTTAATTGTTAAATTAGATATCATCACTAATACACAGGTGATAATATTCCAGTTAATTGTTAAATTAGATGTCATCACTAATACACAGGTGATAATATTCCAGTTAATTGTTAAATTAGATGTCATCACTAATACACAGGTGATAATATTCCAGTTAATTGTTAAATTAGATGTCATCACTAATACACAGGTGATAATATTCCAGTTAATTGTTAAATTAGATATCATCACTAATACACAGGTGAAAATATTCCAGTTAATTGTTAAATTACATATCATCACTAATACACAGGTGATAATATTCCAGTTAATTGTTAAATTAGATATCATCACTAATACACAGGTGATAATATTCCAGTTAATTGTTAAATTAGATGTCATCACTAATACACAGGTGATAATATTCCAGTTAATTGTTAAATTAGATGTCATCACTAATACACAGGTGATAATATTCCAGTTAATTGTTAAATTAGATATCATCACTAATACACAGGTGATAATATTCCAGTTAATTGTTAAATTAGATGTCATCACTAATACACAGGTGATAATATTCCAGTTAATTGTTAAATTAGATATCATCACTAATACACAGGTGATAATATTCCAGTTAATTGTTAAATTAGATATCATCACTAATACACAGGTGATAATATTCCAGTTAATTGTTAAATTAGATATCATCACTAATACACAGGGGATAATATTCCAGGTAATTGTTAAATTAGATATCATCACTAATACACAGGGGATAATATTCCAGGTAATTGTTAAATTAGATGTCATCACTAATACACAGGTGATAATATTCCAGTTAATTGTTAAATTAGATATCATCACTAATACACAGGTGATAATATTCCAGTTAATTGTTAAATTAGATATCATCACTAATACACAGGGGATAATATTCCAGGTAATTGTTAAATTAGATGTCATCACTAATACACAGGGGATAATATTCCAGGTAATTGTTAAATTAGATGTCATCACTAATACACAGGTGATAATATTCCAGTTAATTGTTAAATTAGATATCATCACTAATACACAGGTGATAATATTCCAGTTAATTGTTAAATTAGATATCATCACTAATACACAGGGGATAATATTCCAGGTAATTGTTAAATTAGATGTCATCACTAATACACAGGTGATAATATTCCAGTTAATTGTTAAATTAGATATCATCACTAATACACAGGTGATAATATTCCAGTTAATTGTTAAATTAGATATCATCACTAATACACAGGGGATAATATTCCAGTTAATTGTTAAATTAGATGTCATCACTAATACACAGGTGATAATATTCCAGTTAATTGTTAAATTAGATATCATCACTAATACACAGGTGATAATATTCCAGTTAATTGTTAAATTAGTTGTCATCACTAATACACAGGTGATAATATTCCAGTTAATTGTTAAATTAGATATCATCACTAATACACAGGTGATAATATTCCAGTTAATTGTTAAATTAGATATCATCACTAATACACAGGTGATAATATTCCAGTTAATTGTTAAATTAGATATCATCACTAATACACAGGTGATAATATTCCAGTTAATTGTTAAATTAGATATCATCACTAATACACAGGTGATAATATTCCAGTTAATTGTTAAATTAGATATCATCACTAATACACAGGTGATAATATTCCAGTTAATTGTTAAATTAGATATCATCACTAATACACAGGTGATAATATTCCAGTTAATTGTTAAATTAGATATCATCACTAATACACAGGGGATAATATTCCAGGTAATTGTTAAATTAGATGTCATCACTAATACACAGGTGATAATATTCCAGTTAATTGTTAAATTAGATATCATCACTAATACACAGGTGATAATATTCCAGTTAATTGTTAAATTAGATATCATCACTAATACACAGGGGATAATATTCCAGGTAATTGTTAAATTAGATGTCATCACTAATACACAGGTGATAATATTCCAGTTAATTGTTAAATTAGATATCATCACTAATACACAATTGATAATATTCCAGTTAATTGTTAAATTAGATATCATCACTAATACACAGGGGATAATATTCCAGGTAATATTTAAATTAGATATCATCACTAATACACAGGGGATAATATTCCAGGTAATTGTTAAATTAGATATCATCACTTTTACACAGGTGATAATATTCCAGTTAATTGTTAAATTAGATATCATCACTAATACACAGGGGATAATATTCCAGGTAATTGTTAAATTAGATGTCATCACTAATACACAGGTGATAATATTCCAGTTAATTGTTAAATTAGATATCATCACTAATACACAGGTGATAATATTCCAGTTAATTGTTAAATTAGATATCATCACTAATACACAGGGGATAATATTCCAGTTAATTGTTAAATTAGATATCATCACTAATACACAGGTGATAATATTCCAGTTAATTGTTAAATTAGATATCATCACTAATACACAGGTGATAATATTCCAGTTAATTGTTAAATTAGATATCATCACTAATACACAGGTTATAATATTCCAGTTAATTGTTAAATTAGATGTCATCACTAATACACAGGTGATAATATTCCAGTTAATTGTTAAATTAGATATCATCACTAATACACAGGTGATAATATTCCAGTTAATTGTTAAATTAGATGTCATCACTAATACACAGGTGATAATATTCCAGTTAATTGTTAAATTAGATGTCATCACTAATACACAGGTGATAATATTCCAGTTAATTGTTAAATTAGATATCATCACTAATACACAGGTGATAATATTCCAGTTAATTGTTAAATTAGATGTCATCACTAATACACAGGTGATAATATTCCAGTTAATTGTTAAATTAGATGTCATCACTAATACACAGGTGATAATATTCCAGTTAATTGTTAAATTAGATGTCATCACTAATACACAGGTGATAATATTCCAGTTAATTGTTAAATTAGATATCATCACTAATACACAGGTGATAATATTCCAGTTAATTGTTAAATTAGATATCATCACTAATACACAGGTGATAATATTCCAGTTAATTGTTAAATTAGATATCATCACTAATACACAGGGGATAATATTCCAGGTAATTGTTAAATTAGATATCATCACTAATACACAGGGGATAATATTCCAGGTAATTGTTAAATTAGATGTCATCACTAATACACAGGTGATAATATTCCAGTTAATTGTTAAATTAGATATCATCACTAATACACAGGTGATAATATTCCAGTTAATTGTTAAATTAGATATCATCACTAATACACATGGGATAATATTCCAGGTAATTGATAAATTAGATGTCATCACTAATACACAGGTGATAATATTCCAGTTAATTGTTAAATTAGATGTCATCACTAATACACAGGTGATAATATTCCAGTTAATTGTTAAATTAGATATCATCACTAATACACAGGTGATAATATTCCAGTTAATTGTTAAAGTAGATGTCATCACTAATACGCAGGTGATAATATTCCAGTTAATTGTTAAATTAGATATCATCACTAATACACAGGTGATAATATTCCAGTTAATTGTTAAATTAGATATCATCACTAATACACAGGTGATAATATTCCAGTTAATTGTTAAATTAGATATCATCACTAATACACAGGTGATAATATTCCAGTTAATTGTTCAATTAGATATCATCACTAATACACAGGGGATAATATTCCAGTTAATTGTTAAATTAGATATCATCACTAATACACAGGTGATAATATTCCAGTTAATTGTTAAATTAGATATCATCACTAATACACAGGTGATAATATTCCAGTTAATTGTTAAATTAGATATCATCACTAATACACAGGTTATAATATTCCAGTTAATTGTTAAATTAGATGTCATCACTAATACACAGGTGATAATATTCCAGTTAATTGTTAAATTAGATATCATCACTAATACACAGGTGATAATATTCCAGTTAATTGTTAAATTAGATGTCATCACTAATACACAGGTGATAATATTCCAGTTAATTGTTAAATTAGATGTCATCACTAATACACAGGTGATAATATTCCAGTTAATTGTTAAATTAGATATCATCACTAATACACAGGTGATAATATTCCAGTTAATTGTTAAATTAGATGTCATCACTAATACACAGGTGATAATATTCCAGTTAATTGTTAAATTAGATGTCATCACTAATACACAGGTGATAATATTCCAGTTAATTGTTAAATTAGATGTCATCACTAATACACAGGTGATAATATTCCAGTTAATTGTTAAATTAGATATCATCACTAATACACAGGTGATAATATTCCAGTTAATTGTTAAATTAGATATCATCACTAATACACAGGTGATAATATTCCAGTTAATTGTTAAATTAGATATCATCACTAATACACAGGGGATAATATTCCAGGTAATTGTTAAATTAGATATCATCACTAATACACAGGGGATAATATTCCAGGTAATTGTTAAATTAGATGTCATCACTAATACACAGGTGATAATATTCCAGTTAATTGTTAAATTAGATATCATCACTAATACACAGGTGATAATATTCCAGTTAATTGTTAAATTAGATATCATCACTAATACACATGGGATAATATTCCAGGTAATTGATAAATTAGATGTCATCACTAATACACAGGTGATAATATTCCAGTTAATTGTTAAATTAGATGTCATCACTAATACACAGGTGATAATATTCCAGTTAATTGTTAAATTAGATATCATCACTAATACACAGGTGATAATATTCCAGTTAATTGTTAAAGTAGATGTCATCACTAATACGCAGGTGATAATATTCCAGTTAATTGTTAAATTAGATATCATCACTAATACACAGGTGATAATATTCCAGTTAATTGTTAAATTAGATATCATCACTAATACACAGGGGATAATATTCCAGTTAATTGTTAAATTAGATGTCATCACTAATACACAGGCGATAATATTCCAGTTAATTGTTAAATTAGATGTCATCACTAATACACAGGTGATAATATTCCAGTTAATTGTTAAATTAGATATCATCACTAATACACAGGTGATAATATTCCAGTTAATTGTTAAATTAGATATCATCACTAATACACAGGGGATAATATTCCAGGTAATTGTTAAATTAGATATCATCACTAATACACAGGGGATAATATTCCAGGTAATTGTTAAATTAGATGTCATCACTAATACACAGGTGATAATATTCCAGTTAATTGTTAAATTAGATATCATCACTAATACACAGGTGATAATATTCCAGTTAATTGTTAAATTAGATATCATCACTAATACACAGGGGATAATATTCCAGGTAATTGTTAAATTAGATGTCATCACTAATACACAGGTGATAATATTCCAGTTAATTGTTAAATTAGATGTCATCACTAATACACAGGTGATAATATTCCAGTTAATTGTTAAATTAGATATCATCACTAATACACAGGTGATAATATTCCAGTTAATTGTTAAATTAGATGTCATCACTAATACACAGGTGATAATATTCCAGTTAATTGTTAAATTAGATATCATCACTAATACACAGGTGATAATATTCCAGTTAATTGTTAAATTAGATATCATCACTAATACACAGGGGATAATATTCCAGTTAATTGTTAAATTAGATGTCATCACTAATACACAGGCGATAATATTCCAGTTAATTGTTAAATTAGATGTCATCACTAATACACAGGTGATAATATTCCAGTTAATTGTTAAATTAAATATCATCACTAATACACAGGTGATAATATTCAAGTTAATTGTTAAATTAGATGTCATCACTAATACACAGGTGATAATATTCCAGTTAATTGTTAAATTAGATATCATCACTAATACACAGGTGATAATATTCCAGTTAATTGTTAAATTAGATGTCATCACTAATACACAGGTGATAATATTCCAGTTAATTGTTAAATTAGATATCATCACTAATACACAGGTGATAATATTCCTGTTAATTGTTAAATTAGATATCATCACTAATACACAGGTGATAATATTCCAGTTAATTGTTAAATTAGATATCATCACTAATACACAGGTGATAATATTCCAGTTAATTGTTAAATTAGATGTCATCACTAATACACAGGTGATAATATTCCAAATAATTGTTAAATTAGATGTCATCACTAATACACAGGTGATAATATTCCAGTTAATTGTTAAATTAGATATCATCACTAATACACAGGGGATAATATTCCAGTTAATTGTTAAATTAGATGTCATCACTAATACACAGGTGATAATATTCCAGTTAATTGTTAAATTAGATGTCATCACTAATACACAGGTGATAATATTCCAGTTAATTGTTAAATTAGATGTCATCACTAATACACAGGTGATAATATTCCAGTTAATTGTTAAATTAGATATCATCACTAATACACAGGGGATAATATTCCAGTTAATTGTTAAATTAGATGTCATCACTAATACACAGGTGATAATATTCCAGTTAATTGTTAAATTAGATGTCATCACTAATACACAGGTGATAATATTCCAGTTAATTGTTAAATTAGATATCATCACTCATACACAGGTGATACTATTCCAGTTAATTGTTAAATTAGATATCATCACTAATACACAGGTGATAATATTCCAGTTAATTGTTAAATTAGATATCATCACGAATACACAGGGGATAATATACTGGTTAATTGTTAAATTAGATGTCATCACTAATACACAGGGGATAATATTCCAGTTAATTGTTAAATTAGATATCATCACTAATACACAGGTGATAATATTCCAGTTAATTGTTAAATTAGATATCATCACTAATACACAGGGGATAATATTCCAGTTAATTGTTAAATTAGATATCATCACGAATACACAGGGGATAATATACTGGTTAATTGTTAAATTAGATGTCATCACTAATACACAGGTGATAATATTCCAGTTAATTGTTAAATTAGATATCATCACTAATACACAGGTGATAATATTCCAGTTAATTGTTAAATTAGATATCATCACTAATACACAGGGGATAATATTCCAGGTAATTGTTAAATTAGATATCATCACTAATACACAGGGGATAATATTCCAGGTAATTGTTAAATTAGATGTCATCACTAATACACAGGTGATAATATTCCAGTTAATTGTTAAATTAGATATCATCACTAATACACAGGTGATAATATTCCAGTTAATTGTTAAATTAGATATCATCACTAATACACAGGGGATAATATTCCAGGTAATTGTTAAATTAGATGTCATCACTAATACACAGGGGATAATATTCCAGGTAATTGTTAAATTAGATGTCATCACTAATACACAGGTGATAATATTCCAGTTAATTGTTAAATTAGATATCATCACTAATACACAGGTGATAATATTCCAGTTAATTGTTAAATTAGATATCATCACTAATACACAGGGGATAATATTCCAGGTAATTGTTAAATTAGATGTCATCACTAATACACAGGTGATAATATTCCAGTTAATTGTTAAATTAGATATCATCACTAATACACAGGTGATAATATTCCAGTTAATTGTTAAATTAGATATCATCACTAATACACAGGGGATAATATTCCAGTTAATTGTTAAATTAGATGTCATCACTAATACACAGGTGATAATATTCCAGTTAATTGTTAAATTAGATATCATCACTAATACACAGGTGATAATATTCCAGTTAATTGTTAAATTAGTTGTCATCACTAATACACAGGTGATAATATTCCAGTTAATTGTTAAATTAGATATCATCACTAATACACAGGTGATAATATTCCAGTTAATTGTTAAATTAGATATCATCACTAATACACAGGTGATAATATTCCAGTTAATTGTTAAATTAGATATCATCACTAATACACAGGTGATAATATTCCAGTTAATTGTTAAATTAGATATCATCACTAATACACAGGTGATAATATTCCAGTTAATTGTTAAATTAGATATCATCACTAATACACAGGTGATAATATTCCAGTTAATTGTTAAATTAGATATCATCACTAATACACAGGTGATAATATTCCAGTTAATTGTTAAATTAGATATCATCACTAATACACAGGGGATAATATTCCAGGTAATTGTTAAATTAGATGTCATCACTAATACACAGGTGATAATATTCCAGTTAATTGTTAAATTAGATATCATCACTAATACACAGGTGATAATATTCCAGTTAATTGTTAAATTAGATATCATCACTAATACACAGGGGATAATATTCCAGGTAATTGTTAAATTAGATGTCATCACTAATACACAGGTGATAATATTCCAGTTAATTGTTAAATTAGATATCATCACTAATACACAATTGATAATATTCCAGTTAATTGTTAAATTAGATATCATCACTAATACACAGGGGATAATATTCCAGGTAATATTTAAATTAGATATCATCACTAATACACAGGGGATAATATTCCAGGTAATTGTTAAATTAGATATCATCACTTTTACACAGGTGATAATATTCCAGTTAATTGTTAAATTAGATATCATCACTAATACACAGGGGATAATATTCCAGGTAATTGTTAAATTAGATGTCATCACTAATACACAGGTGATAATATTCCAGTTAATTGTTAAATTAGATATCATCACTAATACACAGGTGATAATATTCCAGTTAATTGTTAAATTAGATATCATCACTAATACACAGGGGATAATATTCCAGTTAATTGTTAAATTAGATATCATCACTAATACACAGGTGATAATATTCCAGTTAATTGTTAAATTAGATATCATCACTAATACACAGGTGATAATATTCCAGTTAATTGTTAAATTAGATATCATCACTAATACACAGGTTATAATATTCCAGTTAATTGTTAAATTAGATGTCATCACTAATACACAGGTGATAATATTCCAGTTAATTGTTAAATTAGATATCATCACTAATACACAGGTGATAATATTCCAGTTAATTGTTAAATTAGATGTCATCACTAATACACAGGTGATAATATTCCAGTTAATTGTTAAATTAGATGTCATCACTAATACACAGGTGATAATATTCCAGTTAATTGTTAAATTAGATATCATCACTAATACACAGGTGATAATATTCCAGTTAATTGTTAAATTAGATGTCATCACTAATACACAGGTGATAATATTCCAGTTAATTGTTAAATTAGATGTCATCACTAATACACAGGTGATAATATTCCAGTTAATTGTTAAATTAGATGTCATCACTAATACACAGGTGATAATATTCCAGTTAATTGTTAAATTAGATATCATCACTAATACACAGGTGATAATATTCCAGTTAATTGTTAAATTAGATATCATCACTAATACACAGGTGATAATATTCCAGTTAATTGTTAAATTAGATATCATCACTAATACACAGGGGATAATATTCCAGGTAATTGTTAAATTAGATATCATCACTAATACACAGGGGATAATATTCCAGGTAATTGTTAAATTAGATGTCATCACTAATACACAGGTGATAATATTCCAGTTAATTGTTAAATTAGATATCATCACTAATACACAGGTGATAATATTCCAGTTAATTGTTAAATTAGATATCATCACTAATACACATGGGATAATATTCCAGGTAATTGATAAATTAGATGTCATCACTAATACACAGGTGATAATATTCCAGTTAATTGTTAAATTAGATGTCATCACTAATACACAGGTGATAATATTCCAGTTAATTGTTAAATTAGATATCATCACTAATACACAGGTGATAATATTCCAGTTAATTGTTAAAGTAGATGTCATCACTAATACACAGGTGATAATATTCCAGTTAATTGTTAAATTAGATATCATCACTAATACACAGGTGATAATATTCCAGTTAATTGTTAAATTAGATATCATCACTAATACACAGGGGATAATATTCCAGTTAATTGTTAAATTAGATGTCATCACTAATACACAGGCGATAATATTCCAGTTAATTGTTAAATTAGATGTCATCACTAATACACAGGTGATAATATTCCAGTTAATTGTTAAATTAGATATCATCACTAATACACAGGTGATAATATTCCAGTTAATTGTTAAATTAGATATCATCACTAATACACAGGGGATAATATTCCAGGTAATTGTTAAATTAGATATCATCACTAATACACAGGGGATAATATTCCAGGTAATTGTTAAATTAGATGTCATCACTAATACACAGGTGATAATATTCCAGTTAATTGTTAAATTAGATATCATCACTAATACACAGGTGATAATATTCCAGTTAATTGTTAAATTAGATATCATCACTAATACACAGGGGATAATATTCCAGGTAATTGTTAAATTAGATGTCATCACTAATACACAGGTGATAATATTCCAGTTAATTGTTAAATTAGATGTCATCACTAATACACAGGTGATAATATTCCAGTTAATTGTTAAATTAGATATCATCACTAATACACAGGTGATAATATTCCAGTTAATTGTTAAATTAGATGTCATCACTAATACACAGGTGATAATATTCCAGTTAATTGTTAAATTAGATATCATCACTAATACACAGGTGATAATATTCCAGTTAATTGTTAAATTAGATATCATCACTAATACACAGGGGATAATATTCCAGTTAATTGTTAAATTAGATGTCATCACTAATACACAGGCGATAATATTCCAGTTAATTGTTAAATTAGATGTCATCACTAATACACAGGTGATAATATTCCAGTTAATTGTTAAATTAAATATCATCACTAATACACAGGTGATAATATTCAAGTTAATTGTTAAATTAGATGTCATCACTAATACACAGGTGATAATATTCCAGTTAATTGTTAAATTAGATATCATCACTAATACACAGGTGATAATATTCCAGTTAATTGTTAAATTAGATGTCATCACTAATACACAGGTGATAATATTCCAGTTAATTGTTAAATTAGATGTCATCACTAATACACAGGTGATAATATTCCAGTTAATTGTTAAATTAGATATCATCACTAATACACAGGTGATAATATTCCTGTTAATTGTTAAATTAGATATCATCACTAATACACAGGTGATAATATTCCAGTTAATTGTTAAATTAGATATCATCACTAATACACAGGTGATAATATTCCAGTTAATTGTTAAATTAGATGTCATCACTAATACACAGGTGATAATATTCCAAATAATTGTTAAATTAGATGTCATCACTAATACACAGGTGATAATATTCCAGTTAATTGTTAAATTAGATATCATCACTAATACACAGGGGATAATATTCCAGTTAATTGTTAAATTAGATGTCATCACTAATACACAGGTGATAATATTCCAGTTAATTGTTAAATTAGATGTCATCACTAATACACAGGTGATAATATTCCAGTTAATTGTTAAATTAGATGTCATCACTAATACACAGGTGATAATATTCCAGTTAATTGTTAAATTAGATATCATCACTAATACACAGGGGATAATATTCCAGTTAATTGTTAAATTAGATGTCATCACTAATACACAGGTGATAATATTCCAGTTAATTGTTAAATTAGATGTCATCACTAATACACAGGTGATAATATTCCAGTTAATTGTTAAATTAGATATCATCACTCATACACAGGTGATACTATTCCAGTTAATTGTTAAATTAGATATCATCACTAATACACAGGTGATAATATTCCAGTTAATTGTTAAATTAGATATCATCACGAATACACAGGGGATAATATACTGGTTAATTGTTAAATTAGATGTCATCACTAATACACAGGTGATAATATTCCAGTTAATTGTTAAATTAGATGTCATCACTAATACACTGGGGATAATATTCCAGTTAATTGTTAAATTAGATATCATCACTAATACACAGGTGATAATATTCTATTTAATTGTTAAATTAGATATCATCACTAATACACAGGGGATAATATTCCAGTTAATTGTTAAATTAGATATCATCACTAATACACAGGTGATAATATTCCAGTTAATTGTTAAATTAGATGTCATCACTAAAACACAGGTGATAATATTCCAGTTAATTGTTAAATTAGATATCATCACTAATACACAGGGGATAATATTCCAGTTAATCGTTAAATTAGATATCATCACTAATACACAGGTGATAATATTCTATTTAATTGTTAAATTAGATAACATCACTAATACACAGGTGATAATATTCCAGTTAATTGTTAAATTAGATGTCATCACTAATACACAGGTGATAATATTCCAGTTAATTGTTAAATTAGATATCATCACTAATACACAGGTGATAATATTCCAGTAAATTGTTAAATTAGATATCATCACTAATACACAGGTGATAATATTCCAGTTGATTGTTAAATTAGATATCATCACTAATACACAGGGGATAATATTCCAGTTAATTGTTAAATTAGATATCATCACTAATACACAGGTGATAATATTCCAGTTAATTGTTAAATTAGATATCATCACTAATACACAGGTGATAATATTCCAGTTAATTGCTAAATTAGATATCATCACTAATACACAGGTGATAATATTCCAGTTAATTGTTAAATTAGATATCATCACTAATACACAGGTGATAATATTCCAGTTAATGGTTAAATTAGATGTCATCACTAATACAGAGGTGATAATATTCCAGTTAATAGTTAAATTAGATATCATCACTAATACACAGGGGATAATATTCCAGTTGATTGTTAAATTAGATGTCATCACTAATACACAGGTGATAATATTCCAGTTAATTGTTAAATTAGATGTCATCACTAATACACAGGTGATAATATTCCAGTTAATTGTTAAATTAGATGTCATCACTAATACACAGGGGATAATATTCCAGTTAATTGTTAAATTAGATATCATCACTAATACACAGGTGATAATATTCCAGTTAATTGTTAAATTAGATATCATCACTAATACACAGGTGATAATATTCCAGTTAATTGTTAAATTAGATGTCATAACTAATACACAGGTGATAATATTCCAGTTAATTGTTAAATTAGATGTCATCACTAATACACAGGTGATAATATTCCAGTTAATTGTTAAATTAGATGTCATCACTAATACACAGGTGATAATATTCCAGTTAATTGTTAAATTAGATATCATCACTAAAACACAGGTGAAAATATTCCAGTTAATTGTTAAATTAGATATCATCACTAATACACAGGTGATAATATTCCAGTTAATTGTTAAATTAGATATCATCACTAATACACAGGTGATAATATTCCAGTTAATTGTTAAATTAGATGTCATCACTAATACACAGGTGATAATATTCCAGTTAATTGTTAAATTAGATGTCATCACTAATACACAGGTGATAATATTCCAGTTAATTGTTAAATTAGATGTCATCACTAATACACAGGTGATAATATTCCAGTTAATTGTTAAATTAGATATCATCACTAATACACAGGTGATAATATTCCAGTTAATTGTTCAATTAGATATCATCACTAATACACAGGTGATAATATTCCAGTTAATTGTTAAATTAGATGTCATCACTAATACACAGGTGATAATATTCCAGTTAATTGTTAAATTAGATATCATCACTAATACACAGGTGATAATATTCCAGTTAATTGTTAAATTAGATATCATCACTAATACACAGGGGATAATATTCCAGTTAATTGTTAAATTAGATGTCATCACTAATACACAGGCGATAATATTCCAGTTAATTGTTAAATTAGATGTCATCACTAATACACAGGTGATAATATTCCAGTTAATTGTTAAATTAAATATCATCACTAATACACAGGGGATAATATTCCAGTTAATTGTTAAATTAGATATCATCACTAATACACAGGTGATAATATTCAAGTTAATTGTTAAATTAGATGTCATCACTAATACACAGGTGATAATATTCCAGTTAATTGTTAAATTAGATATCATCACTAATACACAGGTGATAATATTCCAGTTAATTGTTAAATTAGATGTCATCACTAATACACAGGTGATAATATTCCAGTTAATTGTTAAATTAGATGTCATCACTAATACACAGGTGATAATATTCCAGTTAATTGTTAAATTAGATATCATCACTAATACACAGGTGATAATATTCCTGTTAATTGTTAAATTAGATATCATCACTAATACACAGGTGATAATATTCCAGTTAATTGTTAAATTAGATATCATCACTCATACACAGGTGATAATATTCCAGTTAATTGTTAAATTAGATATCATCACTAATACACAGGTGATAATATTCCAGTTAATTGTTAAATTAGATATCATCACGAATACACAGGGGATAATATACTGGTTAATTGTTAAATTAGATGTCATCACTAATACACAGGTGATAATATTCCAGTTAATTGTTAAATTAGATGTCATCACTAATACACAGGTGATAATATTCCAGTTAATTGTTAAATTAGATGTCATCACTAATACACAGGGGATAATATTCCAGTTAATTGTTAAATTAGATGTCATCACTAATACACAGGTGATAATATTCCAGTTAATTGTTAAATTATATATCATCACTAATACACAGGGGATAATATTCCTGTTAATTGTTAAATTAGATATCATCACTAATACACAGGTGATAATATTCCAGTTAATTGTTAAATTAGATGTCATCACTAATACACAGGTGATAATATTCCAGTTAATTGTTAAATTAGA
Organism: Heterodontus francisci; assembly: GCF_036365525.1. Lineage (NCBI taxonomy): Eukaryota > Metazoa > Chordata > Chondrichthyes > Heterodontiformes > Heterodontidae > Heterodontus > Heterodontus francisci. The sequence goes on from NW_027140336.1 coordinate 3,578,328, forward strand.
TATCATCATTCATACACAGGTGATAATATTCCAGTTAATTGTTAAATTAGATATCATCACTAATACACAGGTGATAATATTCCAGTTAATTGTTAAGTTAGATATCATCACGAATACACAGGTGATAATATTCCAGTTAATTGTTAAATTGGATATCATCACTAATACACAGTGGATAATATTCCAGTTAATTGTTAAATTAGATATCATCACTAATACACAGGTGATAATATTCCAGTTAATTGTTAAATTAGATATCATCACGAATACACAAGTGATAATATTCCAGTTAATTGTTAAATTAGATATCATCACTAATACACAGGGGATAATATACTGGTTAATTGTTAAATTAGATGTCATCACTAATACACAGGTGATAATATTCCAGTTAATTGTTAAATTAGATATCATCACGAATACACAGGTGATAATATTCCAGTTAATTGTTAAATTGGATATCATCACTAATACACAGTGGATAATATTCCAGTTAATTGTTAAATTAGATATCATCACTAATACACAGGTGATAATATTCCAGTTAATTGTTAAATTAGATATCATCACTCATACACAGGTGATAATATTCCAGTTAATTGTTAAATTAGATATCATCACTAATACACAGGTGATAATATTCCAGTTAATTGTTAAATTAGATATCATCACGAATACACAGGGGATAATATACTGGTTAATTGTTAAATTAGATGTCATCACTAATACACAGGTGATAATATTCCAGTTAATTGTTAAATTAGATGTCATCACTAATACACAGGTGATAATATTCCAGTTAATTGTTAAATTAGATGTCATCACTAATACACAGGGGATAATATTCCAGTTAATTGTTAAATTAGATGTCATCACTAATACACAGGTGATAATATTCCAGTTAATTGTTAAATTATATATCATCACTAATACACAGGGGATAATATTCCTGTTAATTGTTAAATTAGATATCATCACTGATACACAGGTGATAATATTCCAGTTAATTGTTAAATTAGATGTCATCACTAATACACAGGTGATAATATTCCAGTTAATTGTTAAATTAGATATCATCATTCATACACAGGTTATAATATTCCAGTTAATTGTTAAATTAGATATCATCACTAATACACAGGTGATAATATTCCAGTTAATTGTTAAATTAGATATCATCACGAATACACAGGTGATAATATTCCAGTTAATTGTTAAATTGGATATCATCACTAATACACAGTGGATAATATTCCAGTTAATTGTTAAATTAGATATCATCACTAATACACAGGTGATAATATTCCAGTTAATTGTTAAATTAGATATCATCACGAATACACAGGTGATAATATTCCAGTTAATTCTTAAATTAGATATCATCACTAATACACAGGGGATAATATACTGGTTAATTGTTAAATTAGATGTCATCACTAATACACAGGTGATAATATTACAGTTAATTGTTAAATTAGATATCATCACGAATACACAGGTGATAATATTCCAGTTAATTGTTAAATTGGATATCATCACTAATACACAGTGGATAATATTCCAGTTAATTGTTAAATTAGATATCATCACTAATACACAGGTGATAATATTCCAGTTAATTGTTAAATTAGATATCATCACGAATACACAGGTGATAATATTCCAGTTAATTGTTAAATTAGATATCATCACTAATACACAGGGGATAATATACTGGTTAATTGTTAAATTAGATGTCATCACTAATACACAGGTGATAATATTCCAGTTAATTGTTAAATTAGATATCATCACTAATACACAGTGGATAATATTCCAGTTAATTGTTAAATTAGATATCATCACTAATACACAGGTGATAATATTCCAGTTAATTGTTAAATTAGATGTCATCACTAATACACAGGTGATAATATTCCAGTTAATTGTTAAATTAGATGTCATCACTAATACACAGGTGATAATATTCCAGTTAATTGTTAAATTAGATATCATCACTAATACAGAGGTGATAATATTCCAGTTAATTGTTAAATTAGATATCATCACTAATACACAGGTGATAATATTCCAGTTAATTGTTAAATTAGATGTCATCACTAATACACAGGTGATAATATTCCAGTTAATTGTTAAATTAGATATCATCACTAATACACAGGTGATAATATTCCAGTTAATTGTTAAATTAGATATCATCACTAATACACAGGGGATAATATTCCAGTTAATTGTTAAATTAGATGTCATCACTAATACACAGGCGATAATATTCCAGTTAATTGTTAAATTAGATGTCATCACGAATACACAGGTGATAATATTCCAGTTAATTGTTAAATTAAATATCATCACTAATACACAGTGGATAATATTCCAGTTAATTGTTAAATTAGATATCATCACTAATACACAGGTGATAATATTCCAGTTAATTGTTAAATTAGATATCATCACGAATACACAGGTGATAATATTCCAGTTAATTGTTAAATTAGATATCATCACTAATACACAGGGGATAATATACTGGTTAATTGTTAAATTAGATGTCATCACTAATACACAGGTGATAATATTCCAGTTAATTGTTAAATTAGATATCATCACTAATACACAGTGGATAATATTCCAGTTAATTGTTAAATTAGATATCATCACTAATACACAGGTGATAATATTCCAGTTAATTGTTAAATTAGATGTCATCACTAATACACAGGTGATAATATTCCAGTTAATTGTTAAATTAGATGTCATCACTAATACACAGGTGATAATATTCCAGTTAATTGTTAAATTAGATATCATCACTAATACAGAGGTGATAATATTCCAGTTAATTGTTAAATTAGATATCATCACTAATACACAGGTGATAATATTCCAGTTAATTGTTAAATTAGATGTCATCACTAATACACAGGTGATAATATTCCAGTTAATTGTTAAATTAGATATCATCACTAATACACAGGTGATAATATTCCAGTTAATTGTTAAATTAGATATCATCACTAATACACAGGGGATAATATTCCAGTTAATTGTTAAATTAGATGTCATCACTAATACACAGGCGATAATATTCCAGTTAATTGTTAAATTAGATGTCATCACGAATACACAGGTGATAATATTCCAGTTAATTGTTAAATTAAATATCATCACTAATACACAGGGGATAATATTCCAGTTAATTGTTAAATTAGATATCATCACTAATACACAGGTGATAATATTCCAGTTAATTGTTAAATTAGATGTCATCACTAATACACAGGTGATAATATTCCAGTTAATTGTTAAATTAGATATCATCACTAATACACAGGTGATAATATTCCAGTTAATTGTTAAATTAGATGTCATCACTAATACACAGGTGATAATATTCCAGTTAATTGTTAAATTAGATGTCATCACTAATACACAGGTGATAATATTCCAGTTAATTGTTAAATTAGATATCATCACTAATACACAGGTGATAATATTCCTGTTAATTGTTAAATTAGATATCATCACTAATACACAGGTGATAATATTCCAGTTAATTGTTAAATTAGATATCATCACTCATACACAGGTGATAATATTCCAGTTAATTGTTAAATTAGATATCATCACTAATACACAGGTGATAATATTCCAGTTAATTGTTAAATTAGATATCATCACGAATACACAGGGGATAATATACTGGTTAATTGTTAAATTAGATGTCATCACTAATACACAGGTGATAATATTCCAGTTAATTGTTAAATTAGATGTCATCACTAATACACAGGTGATAATATTCCAGTTAATTGTTAAATTAGATGTCATCACTAATACACAGGGGATAATATTCCAGTTAATTGTTAAATTAGATGTCATCACTAATACACAGGTGATAATATTCCAGTTAATTGTTAAATTATATATCATCACTAATACACAGGGGATAATATTCCTGTTAATTGTTAAATTAGATATCATCACTAATACACAGGTGATAATATTCCAGTTAATTGTTAAATTAGATGTCATCACTAATACACAGGTGATAATATTCCAGTTAATTGTTAAATTAGATATCATCATTCATACACAGGTGATAATATTCCAGTTAATTGTTAAATTAGATATCATCACTAATACACAGGTGATAATATTCCAGTTAATTGTTAAATTAGATATCATCACGAATACACAGGTGATAATATTCCAGTTAATTGTTAAATTGGATATCATCACTAATACACAGTGGATAATATTCCAGTTAATTGTTAAATTAGATATCATCACTAATACACAGGTGATAATATTCCAGTTAATTGTTAAATTAGATATCATCACGAATACACAGGTGATAATATTCCAGTTAATTGTTAAATTAGATATCATCACTAATACACAGGGGATAATATACTGGTTAATTGTTAAATTAGATGTCATCACTAATACACAGGTGATAATATTCCAGTTAATTGTTAAATTAGATATCATCACGAATACACAGGTGATAATATTCCAGTTAAGTGTTAAATTGGATATCATCACTAATACACAGTGGATAATATTCCAGTTAATAGTTAAATTAGATATCATCACTAATACACAGGTGATAATATTCCAGTTAATTGTTAAATTAGATATCATCACGAATACACAGGTGATAATATTCCAGTTAATTGTTAAATTAGATATCATCACTAATACACAGGGGATAATATACTGGTTAATTGTTAAATTAGATGTCATCACTAATACACAGGTGATAATATTCCAGTTAATTGTTAAATTAGATGTCATCACTAATACACAGGGGATAATATTCCAGTTAATTGTTAAATTAGATATCATCACTAATACACAGGTGATAATATTCTATTTAATTGTTAAATTAGATATCATCACTAATACCCAGGGGATAATATTCCAGTTAATTGTTAAATTAGATATCATCACTAATACACAGGTGATAATATTCCAGTTAATTGTTAAATTAGATGTCATCACTAAAACACAGGTGATAATATTCCAGTTAATTGTTAAATTAGATATCATCACTAATACACAGGGGATAATATTCCAGTTAATCGTTAAATTAGATATCATCACTAATACACAGGTGATAATATTCTATTTAATTGTTAAATTAGATATCATCACTAATACACAGGTGATAATATTCCAGTTAATTGTTAAATTAGATGTCATCACTAATACACAGGTGATAATATTCCAGTTAATTGTTAAATTAGATATCATCACTAATACACAGGTGATAATATTCCAGTTAATTGTTAAATTAGAAATCATCACTAATACACAGGGGATAATATTCCAGTTAATTGTTAAATTAGATATCATCACTAATACACAGAGGATAATATTCCAGTTAATTGTTAAATTAGATATCATCACTAATACACAGGTGATAATATTCCAGTTAATTGTTAAATTAGATGTCATCACTAATACACAGGTGATAATATTCCAGTTAATTGTTAAATTAGATATCATCACTAATACACAGGTGATAATATTCCAGTTAATTGTTAAATTAGAAATCATCACTAATACACAGGGGATAATATTCCAGTTAATTGTTAAATTAGATGTCATCACTAATACACAGGGGATAATATTCCAGTTAATTGTTAAATTAGATGTCATCACTAATACACAGGTGATAATATTACAGTTAATTGTTAAATTAGATATCATCACTAATACACAGGTGATAATATTCCAGTTAATTGTTAAATTAGATATCATCACTAATACACAGAGGATAATATTCCAGTTAATTGTTAAATTAGATGTCATCACTAATACACAGGTGATAATATTCCAGTTAATTGTTAAATTAGATGTCATCACGAATACACAGGTGATAATATTCCAGTTAATGGTTAAATTAGATGTCATCACTAATACACAGGGGATAATATTCCAGTTAATGGTTAAATTAGATGTCATCACTAATACAGAGGTGATAATATTCCAGTTAATTGTTAAATTAGATATCATCACTAATACACAGGGGATAATATTCCAGTTAATTGTTAAATTAGATGTCATCACTAATACACAGGTGATAATATTCCAGTTAATTGTTAAATTAGATGTCATCACTAATACACAGGTGATAATATTCCAGTTAATTGTTAAATTAGATATCATCACTAATACACAGGTGAAAATATTCCAGTTAATTGTTAAATTAGATATCATCACTAATACACAGGTGATAATATTCCAGTTAATTGTTAAATTAGATATCATCACTAATACACAGGTGATAATATTCCAGTTAATTGTTAAATTAGATGTCATCACTAATACACAGGTGATAATATTCCAGTTAATTGTTAAATTAGATGTCATCACTAATACACAGGTGATAATATTCCAGTTAATTGTTAAATTAGATGTCATCACTAATACACAGGTGATAATATTCCAGTGAATTGTTAAATTAGATATCATCACTAATACACAGGTGATAATATTCCAGTTAATTGTTAAATTAGATATCATCACTAATACACAGGTGATAATATTCCAGTTAATTGTTAAATTAGATGTCATCACTAATACACAGGTGATAATATTCCAGTTAATTGTTAAATTAGATATCATCACTAATACACAGGTGATAATATTCCAGTTAATTGTTAAATTAGATATCATCACTAATACACAGGGGATAATATTCCAGTTAATTGTTAAATTAGATGTCATCACTAATACACAGGCGATAATATTCCAGTTAATTGTTAAATTAGATGTCATCACTAATACACAGGTGATAATATTCCAGTTAATTGTTAAATTAAATATCATCACTAATACACAGGGGATAATATTCCAGTTAATTGTTAAATTAGATATCATCACTAATACACAGGTGATAATATTCAAGTTAATTGTTAAATTAGATGTCATCACTAATACACAGGTGATAATATTCCAGTTAATTGTTAAATTAGATATCATCACTAATACACAGGTGATAATATTCCAGTTAATTGTTAAATTAGATGTCATCACTAATACACAGGTGATAATATTCCAGTTAATTGTTAAATTAGATGTCATCACTAATACACAGGTGATAATATTCCAGTTAATTGTTAAATTAGATATCATCACTAATACACAGGTGATAATATTCCTGTTAATTGTTAAATTAGATATCATCACTAATACACAGGTGATAATATTCCAGTTAATTGTTAAATTAGATATCATCACTCATACACAGGTGATAATATTCCAGTTAATTGTTAAATTAGATATCATCACTAATACACAGGTGATAATATTCCAGTTAATTGTTAAATTAGATATCATCACGAATACACAGGTGATAATATTCCAGTTAATTGTTAAATTAGATGTCATCACTAATACACAGGTGATAATATTCCAGTTAATTGTTAAATTAGATGTCATCACTAATACACAGGTGATAATATTCCAGTTAATTGTTAAATTAGATGTCATCACGAATACACAGGGGATAATATTCCAGTTAATTGTTAAATTAGATGTCATCACTAATACACAGGTGATAATATTCCAGTTAATTGTTAAATTATATATCATCACTAATACACAGGGGATAATATTCCTGTTAATTGTTAAATTAGATGTCATCACTAATACACAGGTGATAATATTCCAGTTAATTGTTAAATTAGATGTCATCACTAATACACAGGTGATAATATTCCAGTTAATTGTTAAATTAGATATCATCACTCATACACAGGTGATAATATTCCAGTTAATTGTTAAATTAGATATCATCACTAATACACAGGTGATAATATTCCAGTTAATTGTTAAATTAGATATCATCACGAATACACAGGTGATAATATTCCAGTTAATTGTTAAATTGGATATCATCACTAATACACAGTGGATAATATTCCAGTTAATTGTTAAATTAGATATCATCACTAATACACAGGTGATAATATTCCAGTTAATTGTTAAATTAGATATCATCACGAATACACAGGTGATAATATTCCAGTTAATTGTTAAATTAGATATCATCACTAATACACAGGGGATAATATACTGGTTAATTGTTAAATTAGATGTCATCACTAATACACAGGTGATAATATTCCAGTTAATTGTTAAATTAGATATCATCACGAATACACAGTTGATAATATTCCAGTTAATTGTTAAATTGGATATCATCACTAATAAACAGTGGATAATATTCCAGTTAATTGTTAAATTAGATATCATCACTAATACACAGGTGATAATATTCCAGTTAATTGTTAAATTAGATATCATCACGAATACACAGGTGATAATATTCCAGTTAATTGTTAAATTAGATATCATCACTAATACACAGGTGATAATATTCCAGTTAATTGTTAAATTAGATATCATCACTAATACACAGGTGATAATATTCCAGTTAATGGTTAAATTAGATATCATCACTAATACACAGGTGATAATATTCCAGTTAATTGTTAAATTAGATATCATCACTAATACACAGGTGATAATATTCCAGTTAATTGTTAAATTAGATGTCATCACTAATACACAGGGGATAATATTCCAGTTAATTGTTAAATTAGATGTCATCACTAATACACAGGGGATAATATTCCAGTTAATTGTTAAATTAGATATCATCACTAATACACAGGTGATAATATTCTATTTAATTGTTAAATTAGATATCATCACTAATACACAGGGGATAATATTCCAGTTAATTGTTAAATTAGATATCATCACTAATACACAGGTGATAATATTCCAGTTAATTGTTAAATTAGATGTCATCACTAAAACACAGGTGATAATATTCCAGTTAATTGTTAAATTAGATATCATCACTAATACACAGGGGATCATCATGGGGCAGGATGTCAGAAATGCTCCATCCATCAATATTGGCGACCACGCTCTGGAAGTGGTTCAAGAGTTCACCTACCTAGGCTCAACTATCACCAGTAACCTGTCTCTAGATGCAGAAATCAACAAGCGCATGGGTAAGGCTTCCACTGCTATGTTCAGACTGGCCAAGAGAGTGTGGGAAAATGGCGCACTGACACGGAACACAAAAGTCCGAGTGTATCAGGCCTGTGTCCTCAGTACCTTGCTCTACGGCAGCGAGGCCTGGACAACGTATGCCAGCCAAGAGCGACGTCTCAATTCATTCCATCTTCGCTGCCTTCGGAGAATACTTGGCATCAGGTGGCAGGACTATATCTCCAACACAGAAGTCCTTGAAGCGGCCAACATCCCCAGCTTATACACACTACTGAGTCAGCGGCGCTTGAGATGGCTTGGCCATGTGAGCCGCATGGAAGATGGCAGGATCCCCAAAGACACATTGTACAGCGAGCTCGCCACTGGTATCAGACCCACCGGCCGTCCATGTCTCCGTTATAAAGACGTCTGCAAACACGACATGAAATCGTGTGACATTGATCACAAGTCGTGGGAGTCAGTTGCCAGCATTCGCCAGAGCTGGCGGGCAGCCATAAAGACAGGGCTAAATTGTGGCGAGTCGAAGAGACTTAGTAGTTGGCAGGAAAAAAGACAGAGGCGCAAGGGGAGAGCCAACTGTGCAACAGCCCCAACAAACAAATTTCTCTGCAGCACCTGTGGAAGAGCCTGTCACTCCAGAATTGGCCTTTATAGCCACTCCAGGCGCTGCTTCACAAACCACTGACCACCTCCAGGCGCGTATCCATTGTCTCTCGAGATAAGGAGGCCCAAAAGAAAAAGAAAGAAGAAGACACAGGAGATAATATTCCAGTTAATCGTTAAATTAGATATCATCACTAATACACAGGTGATAATATTCTATTTAATTGTTAAATTAGATATCATCACTAATACACAGGTGATAATATTCCAGTTAATTGTTAAATTAGATGTCATCACTAATACACAGGTGATAATATTCCAGTTAATTGTTAAATTAGATATCATCACTAATACACAGGTGATAATATTACAGTTAATTGTTAAATTAGATATCATCACTAATACACAGGTGATAATATTCCAGTTAATTGTTAAATTAGATATCATCACTAATACACAGAGGATAATATTCCAGTTAATTGTTAAATTAGATGTCATCACTAATACACAGGTGATAATATTCCAGTTAATTGTTAAATTAGATGTCATCACGAATACACAGGTGATAATATTCCAGTTAATGGTTAAATTAGATGTCATCACTAATACACAGGGGATAATATTCCAGTTAATGGTTAAATTAGATGTCATCACTAATACAGAGGTGATAATATTCCAGTTAATTGTTAAATTAGATATCATCACTAATACACAGGGGATAATATTCCAGTTAATTGTTAAATTAGATGTCATCACTAATACACAGGTGATAATATTCCAGTTAATTGTTAAATTAGATGTCATCACTAATACACAGGTGATAATATTCCAGTTAATTGTTAAATTAGATATCATCACTAATACACAGGTGAAAATATTCCAGTTAATTGTTAAATTAGATATCATCACTAATACACAGGTGATAATATTCCAGTTAATTGTTAAATTAGATATCATCACTAATACACAGGTGATAATATTCCAGTTAATTGTTAAATTAGATGTCATCACTAATACACAGGTGATAATATTCCAGTTAATTGTTAAATTAGATGTCATCACTAATACACAGGTGATAATATTCCAGTTAATTGTTAAATTAGATATCATCACTAATACACAGGTGATAATATTCCAGTTAATTGTTAAATTAGATATCATCACTAATACACAGGTGATAATATTCCAGTTAATTGTTAAATTAGATGTCATCACTAATACACAGGTGATAATATTCCACTTAATTGTTAAATTAGATATCATCACTAATACACAGGTGATAATATTCCAGTTAATTGTTAAATTAGATATCATCACTAATACACAGGGGATAATATTCCAGTTAATTGTTAAATTAGATGTCATCACTAATACACAGGCGATAATATTCCAGTTAATTGTTAAATTAGATGTCATCACTAATACACAGGTGATAATATTCCAGTTAATTGTTAAATTAAATATCATCACTAATACACAGGGGATAATATTCCAGTTAATTGTTAAATTAGATATCATCACTAATACACAGGTGATAATATTCCAGTTAATTGTTAAATTAGATGTCATCACTAATACACAGGTGATAATATTCCAGTTAATTGTTAAATTAGATGTCATCACTAATACACAGGTGATAATATTCCAGTTAATTGTTAAATTAGATGTCATCACTAATACACAGGTGATAATATTCCAGTGAATTGTTAAATTAGATATCATCACTAATACACAGGTGATAATATTCCAGTTAATTGATAAATTAGATATCATCACTAATACACAGGTGATAATATTCCAGTTAATTGTTAAATTAGATGTCATCACTAATACACAGGTGATAATATTCCAGTTAATTGTTAAATTAGATATCATCACAAATACACAGGGGATAATATTCCAGTTAATTGTTAAATTAGATATCATCACTAATACACAGGTGATAATATTCAAGTTAATTGTTAAATTAGATGTCATCACTAATACACAGGTGATAATATTCCAGTTAATTGTTAAATTCGATATCATCACTAATACACAGGTGATAATATTCCAGTTAATTGTTAAATTAGATGTCATCACTAATACACAGGTGATAATATTCCAGTGAATTGTTAAATTAGATATCATCACTAATACACAGGTGATAATATTCCAGTTAATTGTTAAATTAGATATCATCACTAATACACAGGTGATAATATTCCAGTTAATTGTTAAATTAGATGTCATCACTAATACACAGGTGATAATATTCCAGTTAATTGTTAAATTAGATATCATCACTAATACACAGGTGATAATATTCCAGTTAATTGTTAAATTAGATATCATCACTAATACACAGGGGATAATATTCCAGTTAATTGTTAAATTAGATGTCATCACTAATACACAGGCGATAATATTCCAGTTAATTGTTAAATTAGATGTCATCACTAATACACAGGCGATAATATTCCAGTTAATTGTTAAATTAAATATCATCACTAATACACAGGGGATAATATTCCAGTTAATTGTTAAATTAGATATCATCACTAATACACAGGTGATAATATTCCAGTTAATTGTTAAATTAGATATCATCACTAATACACAGGTGATAATATTCCAGTTAATTGTTAAATTAGATGTCATCACTAATACACAGGTGATAATATTCCAGTTAATTGTTAAATTAGATGTCATCACTAATACACAGGTGATAATATTCCAGTTAATTGTTAAATTAGATGTCATCACTAATACACAGGTGATAATATTCCAGTGAATTGTTAAATTAGATATCATCACTAATACACAGGTGATAATATTCCAGTTAATTGTTAAATTAGATGTCATCACTAATACACAGGTGATAATATTCCAGTTAATTGTTAAATTAGATATCATCACTAATACACAGGTGATAATATTCCAGTTAATTGTTAAATTAGATATCATCACTAATACACAGGGGATAATATTCCCGTTAATTGTTAAATTAGATGTCATCACTAATACACAGGCGATAATATTCCAGTTAATTGTTAAATTAGATGTCATCACTAATACACAGGTGATAATATTCCAGTTAATTGTTAAATTAAATATCATCACTAATACACAGGGGATAATATTCCAGTTAATTGTTAAATTAGATATCATCACTAATACACAGGTGATAATATTCAAGTTAATTGTTAAATTAGATGTCATCACTAATACACAGGTGATAATATTCCAGTTAATTGTTAAATTAGATATCATCACTAATACACAGGTGATAATATTCCAGTTAATTGTTAAATTAGATGTCATCACTAATACACAGGTGATAATATTCCAGTTAATTGTTAAATTAGATGTCATCACTAATACACAGGTGATAATATTCCAGTTAATTGTTAAATTAGATATCATCAATAATACACAGGTGATAATATTCCTGTTAATTGTTAAATTAGATATCATCACTAATACACAGGTGATAATATTCCAGTTAATTGTTAAATTAGATATCATCACTCATACACAGGTGATAATATTCCAGTTAATTGTTAAATTAGATATCATCACTAATACACAGGTGATAATATTCCAGTTAATTGTTAAATTAGATATCATCACGAATACACAGGGGATAATATACTGGTTAATTGTTAAATTAGATGTCATCACTAATACACAGGTGATAATATTCCAGTTAATTGTTAAATTAGATGTCATCACTAATACACAGGTGATAATATTCCAGTTAATTGTTAAATTAGATGTCATCACGAATACACAGGGGATAATATTCCAGTTAATTGTTAAATTAGATGTCATCACTAATACACAGGTGATAATATTCCAGTTAATTGTTAAATTATATATCATCACTAATACACAGGGGATAATATTCCTGTTAATTGTTAAATTAGATGTCATCACTAATACACAGGTGATAATATTCCAGTTAATTGTTAAATTAGATGTCATCACTAATACACAGGTGATAATATTCCAGTTAATTGTTAAATTAGATATCATCACTCATACACAGGTGATAATATTCCAGTTAATTGTTAAATTAGATATCATCACTAATACACAGGTGATAATATTCCAGTTAATTGTTAAATTAGATATCATCACGAATACACAGGTGATAATATTCCAGTTAATTGTTAAATTGGATATCATCACTAATACACAGTGGATAATATTCCAGTTAATTGTTAAATTAGATATCATCACTAATACACAGGTGATAATATTCCAGTTAATTGTTAAATTAGATATCATCACGAATACACAGGTGATAATATTCCAGTTAATTGTTAAATTAGATATCATCACTAATACACAGGGGATAATATACTGGTTAATTGTTAAATTAGATGTCATCACTAATACACAGGTGATAATATTCCAGTTAATTGTTAAATTAGATATCATCACGAATACACAGGTGATAATATTCCAGTTAATTGTTAAATTGGATATCATCACTAATACACAGTGGATAATATTCCAGTTAATTGTTAAATTAGATATCATCACTAATACACAGGTGATAATATTCCAGTTAATTGTTAAATTAGATATCATCACGAATACACAGGTGATAATATTCCAGTTAATTGTTAAATTAGATATCATCACTAATACACAGGTGATAATATTCCAGTTAATTGTTAAATTAGATATCATCACTAATACACAGGTGATAATATTCCAGTTAATGGTTAAATTAGATATCATCACTAATACACAGGTGATAATATTCCAGTTAATTGTTAAATTAGATATCATCACTAATACACAGGTGATAATATTCCAGTTAATTGTTAAATTAGATGTCATCACTAATACACAGGGGATAATATTCCAGTTAATTGTTAAATTAGATGTCATCACTAATACACAGGGGATAATATTCCAGTTAATTGTTAAATTAGATATCATCACTAATACACAGGTGATAATATTCTATTTAATTGTTAAATTAGATATCATCACTAATACACAGGGGATAATATTCCAGTTAATTGTTAAATTAGATATCATCACTAATACACAGGTGATAATATTCCAGTTAATTGTTAAATTAGATGTCATCACTAAAACACAGGTGATAATATTCCAGTTAATTGTTAAATTAGATATCATCACTAATACACAGGGGATCATCATGGGGCAGGATGTCAGAAATGCTCCATCCATCAATATTGGCGACCACGCTCTGGAAGTGGTTCAAGAGTTCACCTACCTAGGCTCAACTATCATCAGTAACCTGTCTCTAGATGCAGAAATCAACAAGCGCATGGGTAAGGCTTCCACTGCTATGTTCAGACTGGCCAAGAGAGTGTGGGAAAATGGCGCACTGACACGGAACACAAAAGTCCGAGTGTATCAGGCCTGTGTCCTCTGTACCTTGCTCTACGGCAGCGAGGCCTGGACAACGTATGCCAGCCAAGAGCGACGTCTCAATTCATTCCATCTTCGCTGCCTTCGGAGAATACTTGGCATCAGGTGGCAGGACTATATCTCCAACACAGAAGTCCTTGAAGCGGCCAACATCCCCAGCTTATACACACTACTGAGTCAGCGGCGCTTGAGATGGCTTGGCCATGTGAGCCGCATGGAAGATGGCAGGATCCCCAAAGACACATTGTACAGCGAGCTCGCCACTGGTATCAGACCCACCGGCCGTCCATGTCTCCGTTATAAAGACGTCTGCAAACGCGACATAAAATCGTGTGACATTGATCACAAGTCGTGGGAGTCAGTTGCCAGCATTCGCCAGAGCTGGCGGGCAGCCATAAAGACAGGGCTAAATTGTGGCGAGTCGAAGAGACTTAGTAGTTGGCAGGAAAAAAGACAGAGGCGCAAGGGGAGAGCCAACTGTGCAACAGCCCCAACAAACAAATTTCTCTGCAGCACCTGTGGAAGAGCCTGTCACTCCAGAATTGGCCTTTATAGCCACTCCAGGCGCTGCTTCACAAACCACTGACCACCTCCAGGCGCGTATCCATTGTCTCTCGAGATAAGGAGGCCCAAAAGAAAAAGAAAGAAGAAGACACAGGAGATAATATTCCAGTTAATCGTTAAATTAGATATCATCACTAATACACAGGTGATAATATTCTATTTAATTGTTAAATTAGATATCATCACTAATACACAGGTGATAATATTCCAGTTAATTGTTAAATTAGATGTCATCACTAATACACAGGTGATAATATTCCAGTTAATTGTTAAATTAGATATCATCACTAATACACAGGTGATAATATTCCAGTTAATTGTTAAATTAGATATCATCACTAATACACAGGTGATAATATTCCAGTTAATTGTTAAATTAGATATCATCACTAATACACAGAGGATAATATTCCAGTTAATTGTTAAATTAGATATCATCACTAATACACAGGTGATAATATTCCAGTTAATTGTTAAATTAGATGTCATCACTAATACACAGGTGATAATATTTCAGTTAATTGTTAAATTAGATATCATCACTAATACACAGGTGATCATATTCCAGTTAATTGTTAAATTAGAAATCATCACTAATACACAGGGGATAATATTCCAGTTAATTGTTAAATTAGATGTCATCACTAATACACAGGTGATAATATTCCAGTTAATTGTTAAATTAGATGTCATCACTAATACACAGGGGATAATATTCCAGTTAATTGTTAAATTAGATATCATCACTAATACACAGGTGATAATATTCCAGTTAATTGTTAAATTAGATGTCATCACTAATACACAGGTGATAATATTACAGTTAATTGTTAAATTAGATATCATCACTAATACACAGGTGATAATATTCCAGTTAATTGTTAAATTAGATATCATCACTAATACACAGAGGATGGTATTCCAGTTAATTGTTAAATTAGATGTCATCACTAATACACAGGTGATAATATTCCAGTTAATTGTTAAATTAGATGTCATCACTAATACACAGGTGATAATATTCCAGTTAATTGTTAAATTAGATGTCATCCCTAATACACAGATGATAATAAAACAGTTAATTGTTAAATTAGATGTCATCACTAATACACAGGTGATAATATTCCAGTTAATTGTTAAATTAGATGTCATCACTAATACACAGGGGATAATATTCCAGTTAATTGTTAAATTAGATATCATCACTAATACACAGGTGATAATATTCCAGTTAATTGTTAAATTAGATATCATCACTAATACACAGGTGATAATATTCCAGTTAATTGTTAAATTAGATATCATCACTAATACACAGGTGATAATATTCCAGTTAATTGTTAAATTAGATATACTCACTAATACACAGGTGATAATATTCCAGTGAATTGTTAAATTAGATATCATCACTAATACACAGGTGATAATATTCCAGTTAATTGTTAAATTAGATATCATCACTAATACACAGGTGATAATATTCCAGTTAATTGTTAAATTAGATATCATCACTAATACACAGGAGATAATATTCCAGTTAATTGTTAAATTAGATGTCATCACTAATACACAGAGGATAATATTCCAGTTAATTGTTAAATTAGATATCATCACTAATACACAGGTGATAATATTCCAGTTAATTGTTAAATTAGATGTCATCACTAATACACAGGTGATAATATTCCAGTTAATTGTTAAATTAGATGTCATCACTAATACACAGGTGATAATATTCCAGTTAATTGTTAAATTAGATGTCATCACTAATACACAGGGGATAATATTCCAGTTAATTGTTAAATTAGATATCATCACTAATACACAGGTGATAATATTCCAGTTAATTGTTAAATTAGATATCATCACTAATACACAGGTGATAATATTCCAGTTAATTGTTAAATTAGATGTCATCACTAATACACAGAGGATAATATTCCAGTTAATTGTTAAATTAGATATCATCACTAATACACAGGTGATAATATTCCAGTTAATTGTTAAATTAGATGTCATCACTAATACACAGGTGATAATATTCCAGTTAATTGTTAAATTAGATGTCATCACTAATACACAGGTGATAATATTCCAGTTAATTGTTAAATTAGATGTCATCACTAATACACAGGTGATAATATTCCAGTTAATTGTTAAATTAGATATCATCACTCATACACAGGTGATAATATTCCAGTTAATTGTTAAATTAGATATCATCACTAATACACAGGTGATAATATTCCAGTTAATTGTTAAATTAGATATCATCACGAATACACAGGTGATAATATTCCAGTTAATTGTTAAATTGGATATCATCACTAAGACACAGTGGATAATATTCCAGTTAATTGTTAAATTAGATATCATCACTAATACACAGGTGATAATATTCCAGTTAATTGTTAAATTAGATATCATCACGAATACACAGGTGATAATATTCCAGTTAATTGTTAAATTAGATATCATCACTAATACACAGGGGATAATATACTGGTTAATTGTTAAATTAGATGTCATCACTAATACACAGGTGATAATATTCCAGTTAATTGTTAAATTAGATATCATCACTAATACACAGGTGATAATATTCCAGTTAATTGTTAAATTGGATATCATCACTAATACACAGTGGATAATATTCCAGTTAATTGTTAAATTAGATATCATCACTAATACACAGGTGATAATATTCCAGTTAATTGTTAAATTAGATATCATCACGAATACACAGGTGATAATATTCCAGTTAATTGTTAAATTAGATATCATCACTAATACACAGGTGATAATATTCCAGTTAATTGTTAAATTAGATATCATCACTAATACACAGGTGATAATATTCCAGTTAATGGTTAAATTAGATATCATCACTAATACACAGGTGATAATATTCCAGTTAATTGTTAAATTAGATATCATCACTAATACACAGGTGATAATATTCCAGTTAATTGTTAAATTAGATGTCATCACTAATACACAGGGGATAATATTCCAGTTAATTGTTAAATTAGATGTCATCACTAATACACAGGGGATAATATTCCAGTTAATTGTTAAATTAGATATCATCACTAATACACAGGTGATAATATTCTATTTAATTGTTAAATTAGATATCATCACTAATACACAGGGGATAATATTCCAGTTAATTGTTAAATTAGATATCATCACTAATACACAGGTGATAATATTCCAGTTAATTGTTAAATTAGATGTCATCACTAAAACACAGGTGATAATATTCCAGTTAATTGTTAAATTAGATATCATCACTAATACACAGGGGATAATATTCCAGTTAATCGTTAAATTAGATATCATCACTAATACACAGGTGATAATATTCTATTTAATTGTTAAATTAGATATCATCACTAATACACAGGTGATAATATTCCAGTTAATTGTTAAATTAGATGTCATCACTAATACACAGGTGATAATATTCCAGTTAATTGTTAAATTAGATATCATCACTAATACACAGGTGATAATATTCCAGTTAATTGTTAAATTAGATATCATCACTAATACACAGGTGATAATATTCCAGTTAATTGTTAAATTAGATATCATCACTAATACACAGAGGATAATATTCCAGTTAATTGTTAAATTAGATATCATCACTAATACACAGGTGATAATACTCCAGTTAATTGTTAAATTAGATGTCATCACTAATACACAGGTGATAATATTCCAGTTAATTGTTAAATTAGATATCATCACTAATACACAGGTGATAATATTCCAGTTAATTGTTAAATTAGAAATCATCACTAATACACAGGGGATAATATTCCAGTTAATTGTTATTTTAGATGTCATCACTAATACACAGGTGATAATATTCCAGTTAATTGTTAAATTAGATGTCATCACTAATACACAGGGGATAATATTCCAGTTAATTGTTAAATTAGATATCATCACTAATACACAGGTGATAATATTCCAGTTAATTGTTAAATTAGATGTCATCACTAATACACAGGTGATAATATTCCAGTTAATTGTTAAATTAGATATCATCACTAATACACAGAGGATAATATTCCAGTTAATTGTTAAATTAGATGTCATCACTAATACACAGGTGATAATATTCCAGTTAATTGTTAAATTATATGTCATCACTAATACACAGGTGATAATATTCCAGTTAATTGTTAAATTAGATGTCATCCCTAATACACAGATGATAATATTCCAGTTAATTGTTAAATTAGATGTCATCACTAATACACAGGTGATAATATTCCAGTTAATTGTTAAATTAGATGTCATCACTAATACACAGGGGATAATATTCCAGTTAATTGTTAAATTAGATATCATCACTAATACACAGGTGATAATATTCCAGTTAATTGTTAAATTAGATATCATCACTAATACACAGGTGATAATATTCCAGTTAATTGTTAAATTAGATATCATCACTAATACACAGGTGATAATATTCCAGTTAATTGTTAAATTAGATATACTCACTAATACACAGGTGATAATATTCCAGTGAATTGTTAAATTAGATATCATCACTAATACACAGGTGATAATATTCCAGTTAATTGTTAAATTAGATATCATCACTAATACACAGGTGATAATATTCCAGTTAATTGTTAAATTAGATATCATCACTAATACACAGGAGATAATATTCCAGTTAATTGTTAAATTAGATGTCATCACTAATACACAGAGGATAATATTCCAGTTAATTGTTAAATTAGATATCATCACTAATACACAGGTGATAATATTCCAGTTAATTGTTAAATTAGATGTCATCACTAATACACAGGTGATAATATTCCAGTTAATTGTTAAATTAGATGTCATCACTAATACACAGGTGATAATATTCCAGTTAATTGTTAAATTAGATGTCATCACTAATACACAGGGGATAATATTCCAGTTAATTGTTAAATTAGATATCATCACTAATACACAGGTGATAATATTCCAGTTAATTGTTAAATTAGATATCATCACTAATACACAGGTGATAATATTCCAGTTAATTGTTAAATTAGATGTCATCACTAATACACAGAGGATAATATTCCAGTTAATTGTTAAATTAGATATCATCACTAATACACAGGTGATAATATTCCAGTTAATTGTTAAATTAGATGTCATCACTAATACACAGGTGATAATATTCCAGTTAATTGTTAAATTAGATGTCATCACTAATACACAGGGGATAATATTCCAGTTAATTGTTAAATTAGATATCATCACTAATACACAGGTGATAATATTCCAGTTAATTGTTAAATTAGATATCATCACTAATACACAGGTGATAATATTCCAGTTAATTGTTAAATTAGATATCATCACTAATACACAGGTGATAATATTCCAGTTAATTGTTAAATTAGATATACTCACTAATACACAGGTGATAATATTCCAGTGAATTGTTAAATTAGATATCATCACTAATACACAGGTGATAATATTCCAGTTAATTGTTAAATTAGATATCATCGCTAAGACACAGGTGATAATATTCCAGTTAATTGTTAAATTAGATATCATCACTAATACACAGGTGATAATATTCCAGTTAATTGTTAAATTAGATGTCATCACTAATACACAGAGGATAATATTCCAGTTAATTGTTAAATTAGATATCATCACTAATACACAGGTGATAATATTCCAGTTAATTGTTAAATTAGATGTCATCACTAATACACAGGTGATAATATTCCAGTTAATTGTTAAATTAGATGTCATCAGGAATACACAGGTGATAATATTCCAGTTAATGGTTAAATTAGATGTCATCACTAATACACAGGGGATAATATTCCAGTTAATGGTTAAATTAGATGTCATCACTAATACACAGGTGATAATATTCCAGTTAATTGTTAAATTAGATATCATCACTAATACACAGGTGATAATATTCTATTTAATTGTTAAATTAGATATCATCACTAATACACAGGGGATAATATTCCAGTTAATTGTTAAATTAGATATCATCACTAATACACAGGTGATAATATTCCAGTTAATTGTTAAATTAGATGTCATCACTAAAACACAGGTGATAATATTCCAGTTAATTGTTAAATTAGATATCATCACTAATACACAGGGGATAATATTCCAGTTAATTGTTAAATTAGATATCATCACTAATACACAGGTGATAATATTCTATTTAATTGTTAAATTAGACATCATCACTAATACACAGGTGATAATATTCCAGTTAATTGTTAAATTAGATGTCATCACTAATACACAGGGGATAATATTCCAGTTAATTGTTAAATTAGATATCATCACTAATACACAGGTGATAATATTCCAGTTAATTGTTAAATTAGATATCATCACTAATACACAGGTGATAATATTCCAGTTAATTGTAAAATTAGATATCATCACTAATACACAGGTGATAATATTCCAGTTAATTGTTAAATTAGATATCATCACTAATACACAGGTGATAATATTCCAGTTAATTGTTAAATTAGATATCATCACTAATACACAGTTGATAATATTCCAGTTAATTGTTAAATTAGATATCATCACTAATACACAGGTGATAATATTCCAGTTAATTGTTAAATTAGATATCATCACTAATACACAGGTGATAATATTCCAGTTAATTGTTAAATTCGATATCATCAATAATACACAGGTGATAATATTCCAGTTAATTGTTAAATTAGATGTCATCACTAATACACAGGTTATAATATTCCAGTTAATTGTTAAATTAGATGTCATCACTAATACACAGGTGATAATATTCCAGTTAATTGTTAAATTAGATATCATCACTAATACACAGGTGATAATATTCTATTTAATTGTTAAATTAGACATCATCACTAATACACAGGTGATAATATTCTATTTAATTGTTAAATTAGACATCATCACTAATACACAGGTGATAATATTCCAGTTAATTGTTAAATTAGATATCATCACTAATACACAGGTTATAATATTCCAGTTAATTGTTAAATTAGATGTCATCACTAATACACAGGTGATAATATTCCAGTTAATTGTTAAATTAGATGTCATCACTAATACACAGGTGATAATATTCCAGTTAATTGTTAAATTAGATATCATCACTAATACACAGGTGATAATATTCCAGTTAATTGTTAAATTAGATATCATCACTAATACACAGGTGATAATATTCTATTTAATTGTTAAATTAGACATCATCACTAATACACAGGTGATAATATTCCAGTTAATTGTTAAATTAGATGTCATCACTAATACACAGGGGATAATATTCCAGTTAATTGTTAAATTAGATATCATCACTAATACACAGGTGATAATATTCCAGTTAATTGTTAAATTAGATATCATCACTAATACACAGGTGATAATATTCCAGTTAATTGTTAAATTAGATATCATCACTAATACACAGGTGATAATATTCCAGTTAATTGTTAAATTAGATATCATCACTAATACACAGGTGATAATATTCCAGTTAATTGTTAAATTAGATATCATCACTAATACACAGGTGATAATATTCCAGTTAATTGTTAAATTAGAAATCATCACTAATACACAGGGGATAATATTCCAGTTAATTGTTAAATTAGATGTCATCACTAATACACAGGTGATAATATTCCAGTTAATTGTTAAATTAGATGTCATCACTAATACACAGGGGATAATATTCCAGTTAATTGTTAAATTAGATGTCATCACTAATACACAGGTGATAATATTCCAGTTAATTGTTAAATTAGATGTCATCACTAATACACAGGTGATAATATTCCAGTTAATTGTTAAATTAGATATCATCACTAATACACAGGTGATAATATTCCAGTTAATTGTTAAATTAGATATCATCACTAATACACAGGTGATAACATTCCAGTTAATTGTTAAATTAGATGTCATCACTAATACACAGGTGATAATATTCCAGTTAATTGTTAAATTAGATATCATCACTAATACACAGGTGATAATATTCCAGTTAATTGTTAAATTAGATATCATCACTAATACACAGGGGATAATATTCCAGTTAATTGTTAAATTAGATGTCATCACTAATACACAGGTGATAATATTCCAGTTAATTGTTAAATTAGATGTCATCACTAATACACAGGTGATAATATTCCAGTTAATTATTAAATTAGATATCATCACTAATACACAGGTGATAATATTCCAGTTAATTGTTAAATTAGATATCATCACTAATACACAGGTGATAATATTCCAGTTAATTGTTAAATTAGATATCATCACTAATACACAGGTGATAATATACCAGTTAATTGTTAAATTAGATATCATCACTAATACACAGGTGATAATATTCCAGTTAATTGTTAAATTAGATGTCATCACTAATACACAGGTGATAATATTCCAGTTAATTGTTAAATTAGATATCATCACTAATACACAGGTGATAATATTCCAGTTAATTGTTAAATTAGATATCATCACTAATACACAGGTGATAATATTCCAGTTAATTGTTAAATTAGATATCATCACTAATACACAGAGGATAATATTCCAGTTAATTGTTAAATTAGATATCATCACTAATACACAGGTGATAATATTCCAGTTAATTGTTAAATTAGATGTCATCACTAATACACAGGTGATAATATTCCAGTTAATTGTTAAATTAGATGTCATCAGGAATACACAGGTGATAATATTCCAGTTAATGGTTAAATTAGATGTCATCACTAATACACAGGGGATAATATTCCAGTTAATGGTTAAGTTAGATGTCATCACTAATACACAGGTGATAATATTCCTGTTAATTGTTAAATTAGATATCATCACTAATACACAGGGGATAGTATTCCAGTTAATTGTTAAATTAGATATCATCACTAATACACAGGTGATAATATTCCAGTTAATTGTTAAATTAGATATCATCACTAATACACAGGTGATAATATTCCAGTTAATTGTTAAATTAGATATCATCACTGATACACAGGGGATAATATTCCAGTTAATTGTTAAATTAGATGTCATCACTAATACACAGGTGATAATATTCCAGTTAATTGTTAAATTAGATGTCATCACTAATACACAGGTGATAATATTCCAGTTAATTGTTAAATTATATATCATCACGAATACACAGTTGATAATATTCCAGTTAATTGTTAAATTAGATATCATCACTAATACACAGGTGATAATATTCCAGTTAATTGCTAAATTAGATATCATCACTAATACACAGGTGATAATATTCCAGTTAATTGTTAAATTAGATATCATCACTAATACACAGGTGATAATATTCCAGTTAATTGTTAAGTTAGATATCATCACTAATACACAGGTGATAATATTCCAGTTAATTGTTAAATTAGATATCATCACTAATACACAGGTGATAATATTCCAGTTAACTGTTAAATTAGATATCATCACTAATACACAGGTGATAATATTCCAGTTAACTGTTAAATTAGATGTCATCACTAATACACAGGTGATAATATTCCAGTTAATTGTTAAATTAGATGTCATCACTAATACACAGGTGATAATATTCCAGTTAATTGTTAAATCAGATGTCATCACTAATACACAGGTGATAATATTCCAGTTAATTGTTCAATTAGATGTCATCACTAATACACAGGTGATAATATTCCAGTTAATTGTTAAATTAGATGTCATCACTAATACACAGGTGATAATATTCCAGTTAATTGTTAAATTAGATGTCATCACTAATACACAGGTGATAATATTCCAGTTAATTGTTAAATTAGATGTCATCACTCATACACAGGTGATAATATTCCAGTTAATTGTTAAATTAGATATCATCACTAATACACAGGTGATAATATTCCAGTTAATTGTTAAATTAGATATCATCACTAATACACAGGTGATAATATTCCAGTTAATTGTTGAATTAGATGTCATCACTAATACACAGGGGATAATATTCCAGTTAATTGTTAAATTAGATATCATCACTAATACACAGGTGATAATATTCCATTTAATTGTTAAATTAGATATCATCACTAATACACAGGGGATAATATTCCAGTTAATTGTTAAATTAGATATCATCACTAATACACAGGTGATAATATTCCAGTTAATTGTTAAATTAGATGTCATCACGAATACACAGGTGATAATATTCCAGTTAATGGTTAAATTAGATGTCATCACTAATACACAGGGGATAATATTCCAGTTAATTGTTAAATTAGATATCATCACTAATACACAGGGGATAATATTCCAGTTGATTGTTAAATTAGATGTCATCACTAATACACAGGTGATAATATTCCAGTTAATTGTTAAATTAGATGTCATCACTAATACACAGGTGATAATATTCCAGTTAATTGTTAAATTAGATGTCATCACTAATACACAGGGGATAATATTCCAGTTAATTGTTAAATTAGATGTCATCACTAATACACAGGTGATAATATTCCAGTTAATTGTTAAATTAGATATCATCACTAATACACAGGTGATAATATTCCAGTTAATTGTTAAATTAGATGTCATCACTAATACACAGGTGATAATATTCCAGTTAATTGTTAAATTAGATGTCATCACTAATACACAGGTGATAATATTCCAGTTAATTGTTAAATTAGATGTCATCACTAATACACAGGTGATAATATTCCAGTTAATTGTTAAATTAGATATCATCACTAATACACAGGTGAAAATATTCCAGTTAATTGTTAAATTAGATATCATCACTAATACACAGGTGATAATATTCCAGTTAATTGTTAAATTAGATATCATCACTAATACACAGGTGATAATATTCCAGTTAATTGTTAAATTAGATGTCATCACTAATACACAGGGGATAATATTCCAGTTAATTGTTAAATTAGATATCATCACTAATACACAGGTGATAATATTCCATTTAATTGTTAAATTAGATATCATCACTAATACACAGGGGATAATATTCCAGTTAATTGTTAAATTAGATGTCATCACTAATACACAGGTGATAATATTCCAGTTAATTGTTAAATTAGATGTCATCACTAATACACAGGTGATAATATTCCAGTTAATTGTTAAATTAAATATCATCACTTATACACAGGTGATAATATTCCAGTTAATTGTTAAATTAGATGTCATCACTAATACACAGGTGATAATATTCCAGTTAATTGTTAAATTAGATATCATCACTAATACACAGGTGATAATATTCCAGTTAATTGTTAAATTAGATGTCATCACTAATACACAGGTGATAATATTCCAGTTAATTGTTAAATTAGATGTCATCACTAATACACAGGTGATAATATTCCAGTTAATTGTTAAATTAGATATCATCACTAATACACAGGTGATAATATTCCAATTAATTGTTAAATTAGATGTCATCACTAATACACAGGTGATAATATTCCAGTTAATTGTTAAATTAGATATCATCACTAATACACAGGTGATAATATTCCAGTTAATTGTTAAATTAGATATCATCACTAATACACAGGTGATAATATTCCAGTTAATTGTTAAATTAGATATCATCACTAATACACAGGTGATAATATTCCAGTTAATTGTTAAATTAGATATCATCACTAATACACAGGTGATAATATTCCAGTTAATTGTTAAATTAGATGTCATCACTAATACACAGGTGATAATATTCCAGTTAATTGTTAAATTAGATGTCATCAGGAATACACAGGTGATAATATTCCAGTTAATGGTTAAATTAGATGTCATCACTAATACACAGGGGATAATATTCTAGTTAATGGTTAAATTAGATGTCATCACTAATACACAGGTGATAATATTCCAGTTAATTGTTAAATTAGATGTAATCACTAATACACAGGTGATAATATTCCAGTTAATTGTTAAATTAGATATCATCACCAATACACAGGTGATAATATTCCAGTTAATTGTTAAATTAGATATCATCACTAATACACAGGTGATAATATTCCAGTTAATTGTTAAATTAGATATCATCACTAATACACAGGGGATAATATTCCAGTTAATTGTTAAATTAGATGTCATCACTAATACACAGGTGAATATATTCCAGTTAATTGTTAAATTAGATGTCATCACTAATACACAGGTGATAATATTCCAGTTAATTGTTAAATTATATATCATCACTAATACACAGGTGATAATATTCCAGTTAATTGTTAAATTAGATATCATCACTAATACACAGGTGATAATATTCCAGTTAATTGCTAAATTAGATGTCATCACTAATACACAGGTGATAATATTCCAGTTAATTGTTAAATTAGATATCATCACTAATACACAGGTGATAATATTCCAGTTAATTGTTAAATTAGATATCATCACTAATACACAGGTGATAATATTCCAGTTAATTGCTAAATTAGATATCATCACTAATACACAGGTGATAATATTCCAGTTAATTGTTAAATTAGATATCATCACTAATACACAGGTGATAATATTCCAGTTAATTGTTAAATTAGATATCATCACTAATACACAGGTGATAATATTCCAGTTAACTGTTAAATTAGATATCATCACTAATACACAGGTGATAATATTCCAGTTAATTGTTAAATTAGATCTCATCACTAATACACAGGTGATAATATTCCAGTTAATTGTTAAATTAGATGTCATCACTAATACACAGGTGATAATATTCCAGTTAATTGTTAAATTAGATGTCATCACTAATACACAGGTGATAATATTCCAGTTAATTGTTAAATTAGATGTCATCACTCATACACAGGTGATAATATTCCAGTTAATTGTTAAATTAGATATCATCACTAATACACAGGTGATAATATTCCAGTTAATTGTTAAATTAGATATCATCACTAATACACAGGTGATAATATTCCAGTTAATTGTTAAATTAGATGTCATCACTAATACACAGGGGATAATATTCCAGTTAATTGTTAAATTAGATATCATCACTAATACACAGGTGATAATATTCCATTTAATTGTTAAATTAGATATCATCACTAATACACAGGGGATAATATTCCAGTTAATTGTTAAATTAGATATCATCACTAATACACAGGTGATAACATTCCAGTTAATTGTTAAATTAGATGTCATCACGAATACACAGGTGATAATATTCCAGTTAATGGTTAAATTAGATGTCATCACTAATACACAGGGGATAATATTCCAGTTAATGGTTAAATTAGATGTCATCACTAATACACAGGTGATAATATTCCAGTTAATTGTTAAATTAGATATCATCACTAATACACAGGGGATAATATTCCAGTTGATTGTTAAATTAGATGTCATCACTAATACACAGGTGATAATATTCCAGTTAATTGTTAAATTAGATGTCATCACTAATACACAGGTGATAATATTCCAGTTAATTGTTAAATTAGATGTCATCACTAATACACAGGGGATAATATTCCAGTTAATTGTTAAATTAGATGTCATCACTAATACACAGATGATAATATTCCAGTTAATTGTTAAATTAGATATCATCACGAATACACAGGTGATAATATTCCAGTTAATTGTTAAATTAGATGTCATCACTAATACACAGGTGATAATATTCCAGTTAATTGTTAAATTAGATGTCATCACTAATACACAGGTGATAATATTCCAGTTAATTGTTAAATTAGATGTCATCACTAATACACAGGTGATAATATTCCAGTTAATTGTTAAATAAGATATCATCACTAATACACAGGTGAAAATATTCCAGTTAATTGTTAAATTAGATATCATCACTAATACACAGGTGATAATATTCCAGTTAATTGTTAATTTAGATATCATCACTAATACACAGGTGATAATATTCCAGTTAATTGTTAAATTAGATGTCATCACTAATACACAGGGGATAATATTCCAGTTAATTGTTAAATTAGATATCATCACTAATACACAGGTGATAATATTCCATTTAATTGTTAAATTAGATATCATCACTAATACACAGGTGATAATATTCCAGTTAATTGTTAAATTAGATATCATCACTAATACACAGGTGATAATATTCCAGTTAATTGTTAAATTAGATATCATCACTAATACACAGGTGATAATATTCCAGTTAATTGTTAAATTAGATATCATCACTAATACACAGGGGATAATATTCCAGTTAATTGTTAAATTAGATGTCATCACTAATACACAGGTGATAATATTCCAGTTAATTGTTAAATTAGATGTCATCACTAATACACAGGTGATAGTATTCCATTTAATTGTTAAATTAAATATCATCACTAATACACAGGTGATAATATTCCAGTTAATTGTTAAATTAGATGTCATCACTAATACACAGGTGATAATATTCCAGTTAATTGTTAAATTAGATATCATCACTAATACACAGGTGATAATATTCCAGTTAATTGTTAAATTAGATGTCATCACTAATACACGGGTGATAATATTCCAGTTAATTGTTAAATTAGATGTCATCACTAATACACAGGTGATAATATTCCAGTTAATTGTTAAATTAGATATCATCACTAATACACAGGTGATAATATTCCAATTAATTGTTAAATTAGATGTCATCACTAATACACAGGTGATAATATTCCAGTTAATTGTTAAATTAGATATCATCATTAATACACAGGGGATAATATTCCTGTTAATTGTTAAATTAGATGTCATCACTAATGCACAGGTGATAATATTCCAGTTAATTGTTAAATTAGATGTCATCACTAATACACAGGTGATAATATTCCAGTTAATTGTTAAATTAGATATCATCACTAATACACAGGTGATAATATTCCAGTTAATTGTTAAATTAGATGTCATCACTAATACACAGGTGATAATATTCCAGTTAATTGTTAAATTAGATGTCATCACTAATACACAGGTGATAATATTCCAGTTAATTGTTAAATTAGATGTCATCACTAATACACATGTGATAATATTCCAGTTAATTGTTAAATTAGATATCATCACTAATACACAGGTGATAATATTCCAGTTAATTGTTAAATTAGATATCATCACTAATACACAGGTGATAATATTCCAGTTAATTGTTAAATTAGATATCATCACTAATACACAGGGGATAATATACTGGTTAATTGTTAAATTAGATGTCATCACTAATACACAGGTGATAATATTCCAGTTAATTGTTAAATTAGATATCATCACTAATACACAGGTGATAATATTCCAGTTAATTGTTAAATTAGATGTCATCACTAATACACAGTGGATAATATTCCAGTTAATTGTTAAATTAGATATCATCACTAATACACAGGGGATAATATTCCAGTTAATTGTTAAATTAGATATCATCACTAATACACAGGTGATAATATTCCAGTTAATTGCTAAATTAGATATCATCACTAATACACAGGTGATAATATTCCAGTTAATTGTTAAATTAGATATCATCACTAATACACAGGTGATAATATTCCAGTTAATTGTTAAATTAGATATCATCACTAATACACAGGTGATAATATTCCAGTTAACTGTTAAATTAGATATCATCACTAATACACAGGTGATAATATTCCAGTTAACTGTTAAATTAGATGTCATCACTAATACACAGGTGATAATATTCCAGTTAATTGTTAAATTAGATGTCATCACTAATACACAGGTGATAATATTCCAGTTAATTGTTAAATCAGATGTCATCACTAATACACAGGTGATAATATTCCAGTTAATTGTTAAATTAGATGTCATCACTAATACACAGGTGATAATATTCCAGTTAATTGTTAAATTAGATGTCATCACTAATACACAGGTGATAATATTCCAGTTAATTGTTAAATTAGATGTCATCACTAATACACAGGTGATAATATTCCAGTTAATTGTTAAATTAGATTTCATCACTCATACACAGGTGATAATATTCCAGTTAATTGTTAAATTAGATATCATCACTAATACACAGGTGATAATATTCCAGTTAATTGTTAAATTAGATATCATCACTAATACACAGGTGATAATATTCCAGTTAATTGTTAAATTAGATGTCATCACTAATACACAGGGGATAATATTCCAGTTAATTGTTAAATTAGATATCATCACTAATACACAGGTGATAATATTCCATTTAATTGTTAAATTAGATATCACCACTAATACACAGGGGATAATATTCCAGTTAATTGTTAAATTAGATATCATCACTAATACACAGGTGATAATATTCCAGTTAATTGTTAAATTAGATGTCATCACGAATACACAGGTGATAATATTCCAGTTAATGGTTAAATTAGATGTCATCACTAATACACAGGGGATAATATTCCAGTTAATGGTTAAATTAGATGTCATCACTAATACACAGTTGATAATATTCCAGTTAATTGTTAAATTAGATATCATCACTAATACACAGGGGATAATATTCCAGTTGATTGTTAAATTAGATGTCATCACTAATACACAGGTGATAATATTCCAGTTAATTGTTAAATTAGATGTCATCACTAATACACAGGTGATAATATTCCAGTTAATTGTTAAATTAGATGTCATCACTAATACAGAGGGGATAATATTCCAGTTAATTGTTAAATTAGATGTCATCACTAATACACAGGTGATAATATTCCAGTTAATTGTTAAATTAGATGTCATCACTAATACACAGGTGATAATATTCCAGTTAATTGTTAAATTAGATGTCATCACTAATACACAGGTGATAATATTCCAGTTAATTGTTAAATTAGATATCATCACTAATACACAGGTGATAATATTCCAGTTAATTGTTAAATTAGATATCATCACTAATACACAGGTGATAATATTCCAGTTAATTGTTAAATTAGATGTCATCACTAATACACAGGGGATAATATTCCAGTTAATTGTTAAATTAGATATCATCACTAATACACAGGTGATAATATTCCATTTAATTGTTAAATTAGATATCATCACTAATACACAGGTGATAATATTCCAGTTAATTGTTAAATTAGATATCATCACTAATACACAGGTGATAATATTCCAGTTAATTGTTAAATTAGATATCATCACTAATACACAGGTGATAATATTCCAGTTAATTGTTAAATTAGATATCATCACTAATACACAGGGGATAATATTCCAGTTAATTGTTAAATTAGATGTCATCACTAATACACAGGTGATAATATTCCAGTTAATTGTTAAATTAGATGTCATCACTAATACACAGGTGATAATATTCCAGTTAATTGTTAAATTAAATATCATCACTAATACACAGGTGATAATATTCCAGTTAATTGTTAAATTAGATGTCATCACTAATACACAGGTGATAATATTCCAGTTAATTGTTAAATTAGATATCATCACTAATACACAGGTGATAATATTCCAGTTAATTGTTAAATTAGATGTCATCACTAATACACGGGTGATAATATTCCAGTTAATTGTTAAATTAGATGTCATCACTAATACACAGGTGATAATATTCCAGTTAATTGTTAAATTAGATATCATCACTAATACACAGGTGATAATATTCCAATTAATTGTTAAATTAGATGTCATCACTAATACACAGGTGATAATATTCCAGTTAATTGTTAAATTAGATATCATCATTAATACACAGGGGATAATATTCCTGTTAATTGTTAAATTAGATGTCATCACTAATACACAGGTGATAATATTCCAGTTAATTGTTAAATTAGATGTCATCACTAATACACAGGTGATAATATTCCAGTTAATTGTTAAATTAGATATCATCACTAATACACAGGTGATAATATTCCAGTTAATTGTTAAATTAGATGTCATCACTAATACACAGGTGATAATATTCCAGTTAATTGTTAAATTAGATGTCATCACTAATACACAGGTGATAATATTCCAGTTAATTGTTAAATTAGATGTCATCACTAATACACATGTGATAATATTCCAGTTAATTGTTAAATTAGATATCATCACTAATACACAGGTGATAATATTCCAGTTAATTGTTAAATTAGATATCATCACTAATACACAGGTGATAATATTCCAGTTAATTGTTAAATTAGATATCATCACTAATACACAGGGGATAATATACTGGTTAATTGTTAAATTAGATGTCATCACTAATACACAGGTGATAATATTCCAGTTAATTGTTAAATTAGATATCATCACTAATACACAGGTGATAATATTCCAGTTAATTGTTAAATTAGATGTCATCACTAATACACAGTGGATAATATTCCAGTTAATTGTTAAATTAGATATCATCACTAATACACAGGGGATAATATTCCAGTTAATTGTTAAATTAGATATCATCACTAATACACAGGTGATAATATTCCAGTTAATTGTTAAATTAGATATCATCACTAATACACAGGTGATAATATTCCAGTTAATTGTTAAATTAGATATCATCACTAATACACAGGTGATAAAATTCCAGTTAATTGTTAAATTAGATATCATCACTAATACACAGGGGATAATATTCCAGTTAATTGTTAAATTAGATGTCATCACTAATACACAGGTGATAATATTCCAGTTAATTGTTAAATTAGATGTCATCACTAATACACAGGTGATAATATTCCAGTTAATTGTTAAATTAAATATCATCACTAATACACAGGTGATAATATTCCAGTTAATTGTTAAATTAGATGTCATCACTAATACACAGGTGATAATATTCCAGTTAATTGTTAAATTAGATATCATCACTAATACACAGGTGATAATATTCCAGTTAATTGTTAAATTAGATGTCATCAATAATACACGGGTGATAATATTCCAGTTAATTGTTAAATTAGATGTCATCACTAATACACAGGTGATAATATTCCAGTTAATTGTTAAATTAGATATCATCACTAATACACTGGTGATAATATTCCAATTAATTGTTAAATTAGATGTCATCACTAATACACAGGTGATAATATTCCAGTTAATTGTTAAATTAGATATCATCATTAATACACAGGGGATAATATTCCTGTTAATTGTTAAATTAGATGTCATCACTAATACACAGGTGATAATATTCCAGTTAATTGTTAAATTAGATGTCATCACTAATACACAGGTGATAATATTCCAGTTAATTGTTAAATTAGATATCATCACTAATACACAGGTGATAATATTCCAGTTAATTGTTAAATTAGATATCATCACTAATACACAGGGGATAATATTCCAGTTAATTGTTAAATTAGATATCATCACTAATACACAGGGGATAATATTCCAGTTAATTGTTAAATTAGATATCATCACTAATACACAGGTGATAATATTCTATTTAATTGTTAAATTAGATATCATCACTAATACACAGGGGATAATATTCCAGTTGATTGTTAAATTAGATATCATCACTAATACACAGGTGATAATATTCCAGTTAATTGTTAAATTAGATATCATCACTAATACACAGGGGATAATATTCCAGTTAATTGTTAAATTAGATATCATCACTAATACACAGGTGATAATATTCTATTTAATTGTTAAATTAGATATCATCACTAATACACAGGGGATAATATTCCAGTTGATTGTTAAATTAGATATCATCACTAATACACAGGTGATAATATTCCAGTTAATTGTTAAATTAGATGTCATCACTAATACACAGGTGATAATATTCCAGTTAATTGTTAAATTAGATATCATCACTAATACACAGGGGATAATATTCCAGTTAATTGTTAAATTAGATATCATCACTAATACACAGGTGATAATATTCTATTTAATTGTTAAATTAGATATCATCACTAATACACAGGTGATAATATTCCAGTTAATTGTTAAATTAGATATCATCACTAATACACAGGGGATAATATTCCAGTTAATTGTTAAATTAGATATCATCACTAATACACAGGTGATAATATTCCAGTTAATTGTTAAATTAGATATCATCACTAATACACAGGTGATAATATTCCAGTTAATTGTTAAATTAGATATCATCACTAATACACAGGTGATAATATTCCAGTTAATTGTTAAATTAGATATCATCACTAATACACAGGTGATAATATTCCAGTTAATTGTTAAATTAGATATCATCACTAATACACAGGTGATAATATTCCAGTTAATTGTTAAATTAGATGTCATCACTAATACACAGGTGATAATATTCCAGTTAATTGTTAAATTAGATATCATCACTAATACACAGGTGATAATATTCCAGTTAATTGTTAAATTAGATATCATCACTAATACACAGGTGATAATATTCCAGTTTATTGTTAAATTAGATATCATCACTAATACACAGGTGATAATATTCCAGTTAATTGTTAAATTAGATATCATCACTAATACACAGGTGATAATATTCCAGTTAATTGTTAAATTAGATATCATCACTAATACACAGGTGATAATATTCCAGTTAATTGTTAAATTAGATATCATCACTAATACACAGGTGATAATATTCCAGTTAATTGTTAAATTAGATGTCATCACTAATACACAGGTGATAATATTCCAGTTAATTGTTAAATTAGATATCATCACTAATACACAGGTGATAATATTCTATTTAATTGTTAAATTAGATATCATCACTAATACACAGGTGATAATATTCCAATTAATTGTTAAATTAGATATCATCACTAATACACAGGTGATAATATTCCAGTTAATTGATAAATTAGATATCATCACTAATACACAGGTGATAATATTCCAGTTAATTGTTAAATTAGATATCATCACTAATACACAGGTGATAATATTCCAGTTAATTGTTAAATTAGATATCATCACTAATACACAGGTGATAATATTCCAGTTAATTGTTAAATTAGATATCATCACTAATACACAGGGGATAATATTCCAGTTAATTGTTAAATTAGATGTCATCACTAATACACAGGTGATAATATTCCAGTTAATTGTTAAATTAGATATCATCACTAATACACAGGTGATAATATTCCAGTTAATTGTTAAATTAGATATCATCACTAATACACAGGTGATAATATTCCAGTTAATTGTTAAATTAGATGTCATCACTAATACACAGGTGATAATATTCCAGTTAATTGTTAAATTAGATATCATCACTAATACACAGGTGAAATATTCCAGTTAATTGTTAAATTAGATATCATCACTAATACACAGGTGATAATATTCCAGTTAATTGTTAAATTAGATGTCATCACTAATACACAGGGGATAATATTCCAGTTGATTGTTAAATTAGATATCATCACTAATACACAGGTGATAATATTCCAGTTAATTGTTAAATTAGATGTCATCACTAATACACAGGTGATAATATTCCAGTTAATTGTTAAATTAGATATCATCACTAATACACAGGGGATAATATTCCAGTTAATTGTTAAATTAGATATCATCACTAATACACAGGTGATAATATTCTATTTAATTGTTAAATTAGATATCATCACTAATACACAGGTGATAATATTCCAGTTAATTGTTAAATTAGATGTCATCACTAATACACAGGGGATAATATTCCAGTTAATTGTTAAATTAGATATCATCACTAATACACAGGTGATAATATTCCAGTTAATTGTTAAATTAGATATCATCACTAATACACAGGTGATAATATTCCAGTTAATTGTTACATTAGATATCATCACTAATACACAGGTGATAATATTCCAGTTAATTGTTAAATTAGATATCATCACTAATACACAGAGGATAATATTCCAGTTAATTGTTAATTTAGATATCATCACTAATACACAGGTGATAATATTCCAGTTAATTGTTAAATTAGATGTCATCACTAATACACAGGTGATAATATTCCAGTTAATTGTTAAATTAGATGTCATCACTAATACACAGGTGATAATATTCCAGTTAATTGTTAAATTAGATGTCATCACTTATACACAGGTGATAATATTCCAGTTAATTGTTAAATTAGATATCATCACTAATACACAGGTGATAATATTCCAGTTAATTGTTAAATTAGATATCATCACTAATACACAGGGGATAATATTCCAGTTAATTGTTAAATTAGATGTCATCACTAATACACAGGTGATAATATTCCAGTTAATTGTTAAATTAGATATCATCACTAATACACAGGTGATAATATTCCAGTTAATTGTTAAATTAGATATCATCACTAATACACAGGTGATAATATTCCAGTTAATTGTTAAATTAGATGTCATCACTAATACACAGGTGATAATATTCCAGTTAATTGTTAAATTAGATATCATCACTAATACACAGGTGATAATATTCCAGTTAATTGTTAAATTAGATATCATCACTAATACACAGGTGATAATATTCCAGTTAATTGTTAAATTAGATGTCATCACTAATACACAGGGGATAATATTCCAGTTGATTGTTAAATTAGATATCATCACTAATACACAGGTGATAATATTCCAGTTAATTGTTAAATTAGATGTCATCACTAATACACAGGTGATAATATTCCAGTTAATTGTTAAATTAGATATCATCACTAATACACAGGGGATAATATTCCAGTTAATTGTTAAATTAGATATCATCACTAATACACAGGTGATAATATTCTATTTAATTGTTAAATTAGATATCATCACTAATACACAGGTGATAATATTCCAGTTAATTGTTAAATTAGATGTCATCACTAATACACAGGGGATAATATTCCAGTTAATTGTTAAATTAGATATCATCACTAATACACAGGTGATAATATTCCAGTTAATTGTTAAATTAGATATCATCACTAATACACAGAGGATAATATTCCAGTTAATTGTTAATTTAGATATCATCACTAATACACAGGTGATAATATTCCAGTTAATTGTTAAATTAGATGTCATCACTAATACACAGGTGATAATATTCCAGTTAATTGTTAAATTAGATGTCATCACTAATACACAGGTGATAATATTCCAGTTAATTGTTAAATTAGATGTCATCACTTATACACAGGTGATAATATTCCAGTTAATTGTTAAATTAGATGTCATCACTAATACACAGGTGATAATATTCCAGTTAATTGTTAAATTAGATGTCATCACTAATACACAGGTGATAATATTCCAGTTAATTGTTAAATTAGATATCATCACTAAAACACAGGTGATAATATTCCAGTTAATTGTTAAATTAGATATCATCACTAATACACAGGTGATAATATTCCAGTTAATTGTTAAATTAGATATCATCACTAATACACAGGTGATAATATTCCAGTAAATTGTTAAATTAGATGTCATCACTAATACACAGGTGATAATATTCCAGTTAATTGTTAAATTAGATATCATCACTAATACACAGGTGATAATATTCCAGTTAATTGTTAAATTAGATATCATCACTAATACACAGAGGATAATATTCCAGTTAATTGTTAAATTAGATATCATCACTAATACACAGGTGATAATATTCCAGTTAATTGTTAAATTAGATATCATCACTAATACACAGGTGATAATATTCCAGTTAATTGTTAAATTAGATGTCATCACTAATACACAGGGGATAATTTTCCAGTTAATTGTTAAATTAGATATCATCACTAATACACAGGTGATAATATTCCATTTAATTGTTAAATTAGATATCATCACTAATACACAGGGGATAATATTCCAGTTAATTGTTAAATTAGATATCATCACTAATACACAGGTGATAATATTCCTGTTAATTGTTAAATTAGATGTCATCACGAATACACAGGTGATAATATTCCAGTTAATGGTTAAATTAGATGTCATCACTAATACACAGGGGATAATATTCCAGTTAATTGTTAAATTAGATATCATCACTAATACACAGGGGATAATATTCCAGTTGATTGTTAAATTAGATGTCATCACTAATACACAGGTGATAATATTCCAGTTAATTGTTAAATTAGATGTCATCACTAATACACAGGTGATAATATTCCAGTTAATTGTTAAATTAGATGTCATCACTAATACACAGGGGATAATATTCCAGTTAATTGTTAAATTAGATGTCATCACTAATACACAGGTGATAATATTCCAGTTAATTGTTAAATTAGATGTCATCACTAATACACAGGTGATAATATTCCAGTTAATTGTTAAATTAGATGTCATCACTAATACACAGGTGATAATATTCCAGTTAATTGTTAAATTAGATGTCATCACTAATACACAGGTGATAATATTCCAGTTAATTGTTAAATTAGATGTCATCACTAATACACAGGTGATAATATTCCAGTTAATTGTTAAATTAGATATCATCACTAATACACAGGTGAAAATATTCCAGTTAATTGTTAAATTAGATATCATCACTAATACACAGGTGATAATATTCCAGTTAATTGTTAAATTAGATATCATCACTAATACACAGGTGATAATATTCCAGTTAATTGTTAAATTAGATGTCATCATTAATACACAGGGGATAATATTCCAGTTAATTGTTAAATTAGATATCATCACTAATACACAGGTGATAATATTCCAGTTAATTGTTAAATTAGATATCATCACTAATACACAGGGGATAATATTCCAGTTAATTGTTAAATTAGATGTCATCACTAATACACAGGTGATAATATTCCAGTTAATTGTTAAATTAAATATCATCACTAATACACAGGTGATAATATTCCAGTTAATTGTTAAATTAGATGTCATCACTAATACACAGGTGATAATATTCCAGTTAATTGTTAAATTAGATGTCATCACTAATACACAGGTGATAATATTCCAGTTAATTGTTAAATTAGATGTCATCACTAATACACAGGTGATAATATTCCAGTTAATTGTTAAATTAGATGTCATCACTAATACACAGGTGATAATATTCCAGTTAATTGTTAAATTAGATGTCATCACTAATACACAGGTGATAATATTCCAGTTAATTGTTAAATTAGATATCATCACTAATACACAGGTGAAAATATTCCAGTTAATTGTTAAATTAGATATCATCACTAATACACAGGTGATAATATTCCAGTTAATTGTTAAATTAGATATCATCACTAATACACAGGTGATAATATTCCAGTTAATTGTTAAATTAGATGTCATCATTAATACACAGGGGATAATATTCCAGTTAATTGTTAAATTAGATATCATCACTAATACACAGGTGATAATATTCCAGTTAATTGTTAAATTAGATATCATCACTAATACACAGGGGATAATATTCCAGTTAATTGTTAAATTAGATGTCATCACTAATACACAGGTGATAATATTCCAGTTAATTGTTAAATTAAATATCATCACTAATACACAGGTGATAATATTCCAGTTAATTATTAAATTAGATGTCATCACTAATACACAGGTGATAATATTCCAGTTAATTGTTAAATTAGATATCATCACTAATACACAGGTGATAATATTCCAGTTAATTGTTAAATTAGATGTCATCACTAATACACAGGTGATAATATTCCAGTTAATTGTTAAATTAGATGTCATCACTAATACACAGGTGATAATATTCCAGTTAATTGTTAAATTAGATATCATCACTAATACACAGGTGATAATATTCCAATTAATTGTTAAATTAGATGTCATCACTAATACACAGGTGATAATATTCCAGTTAATTGTTAAATTAGATATCATCACTAATACACAGGTGATAATATTCCAGTTAATTGTTAAATTAGATATCATCACTAATACACAGGTGATAATATTCCAGTTAATTGTTAAATTAGATATCATCACTAATACACAGGTGATAATATTCCAGTTAATTGTTAAATTAGATATCATCACTAATACACAGGTGATAATATTCCAGTTAATTGTTAAATTAGATGTCATCACTAATACACAGGTGATAATATTCCAGTTAATTGTTAAATTAGATGTCATCAGGAATACACAGGTGATAATATTCCAGTTAATGGTTAAATTAGATGTCATCACTAATACACAGGGGATAATATTCTAGTTAATGGTTAAATTAGATGTCATCACTAATACACAGATGATAATATTCCAGTTAATTGTTAAATTAGATATCATCACTAATACACAGGGGATAGTATTCCAGTTAATTGTTAAATTAGATATCATCACTAATACACAGGTGATAATATTCCAGTTAATTGTTAAATTAGATATCATCACTAATACACAGGTGATAATATTCCAGTTAATTGTTAAATTAGATATCATCACTAATACACAGGGGATAATATTCCAGTTAATTGTTAAATTAGATGTCATCACTAATACACAGGTGATAATATTCCAGTTAATTGTTAAATTAGATGTCATCACTAATACACAGGTGATAATATTCCAGTTAATTGTTAAATTATATATCATCACTAATACACAGGTGATAATATTCCAGTTAATTGTTAAATTAGATATCATCACTAATACACAGGTGATAATATTCCAGTTAATTGCTAAATTAGATATCATCACTAATACACAGGTGATAATATTCCAGTTAATTTTTAAATTAGATATCATCACTAATACACAGGTGATAATATTCCAGTTAATTGTTAAGTTAGATATCATCACTAATACACAGGTGATAATATTCCAGTTAATTGTTAAATTAGATATCATCACTAATACACAGGTAATAATATTCCAATTAACTGTTAAATTAGGTATCATCACTAATACACAGGTGATAATATTCCAGTTAACTGTTAAATTAGATGTCATCACTAATACACAGGTGATAATATTCCAGTTAATTGTTAAATTAGATGTCATCACTAATACACAGGTGCTAATATTCCAGTTAATTGTTAAATTAGATGTCATCACTAATACACAGGTGATAATATTCCAGTTAATTGTTAAATTAGATGTCATCACTAATACAGAGGTGATAATATTCCAGTTAATTGTTAAATTAGATGTCATCACTAATACACAGGTGATAACATTCCAGTTAATTGTTAAATTAGATATCATCACTAATACACAGGTGATAACATTCCAGTTAATTGTTAAATTAGATATCATCACTAATACACAGGGGATAATATTCCAGTTAATTGTTAAATTAGATGTCATCACTAATACACAGGGGATAATATTCCAGTTAATTGTTAAATTAGATGTCATCACTAATACACAGGTGATAATATTCCAGTTAATTGTTAAATTAGATGTCATCACTAATACACAGGGGATAATATTCCAGTTAATTGTTAAATTAGATATCATCACTAATACAC
The DNA here is from genome assembly GCF_036365525.1 of Heterodontus francisci. Lineage (NCBI taxonomy): Eukaryota > Metazoa > Chordata > Chondrichthyes > Heterodontiformes > Heterodontidae > Heterodontus > Heterodontus francisci. The sequence goes on from NW_027140336.1 coordinate 3,621,409, forward strand.
AGGTGATAATATTCCATTTAATTGTTAAATTAGATATCATCACTAATACACAGGGGATAATATTCCAGTTAATTGTTAAATTAGATATCATCACTAATACACAGGTGATAATATTCCAGTTAATTGTTAAATTAGATGTCATCACGAATACACAGGTGATAATATTCCAGTTAATGGTTAAATTAGATGTCATCACTAATACACAGGGGATAATATTCCAGTTAATGGTTAAATTAGATGTCATCACTAATACACAGGTGATAATATTCCAGTTAATTGTTAAATTAGATATCATCACTAATACACAGGGGATAATATTCCAGTTGATTGTTAAATTAGATGTCATCACTAATACACAGGTGATAATATTCCAATTAATTGTTAAATTAGATGTCATCACTAATACACAGGTGATAATATTCCAGTTAATTGTTAAATTAGATGTCATCACTAATACACAGGGGATAATATTCCAGTTAATTGTTAAATTAGATGTCATCACTAATACACAGGTGATAATATTCCAGTTAATTGTTAAATTAGATATCATCACTAATACACAGGTGATAATATTCCAGTTAATTGTTAAATTAGATGTCATCACTAATACACAGGTGATAATATTCCAGTTAATTGTTAAATTAGATGTCATCACTAATACACAGGTGATAATATTCCAGTTAATTGTTAAATTAGATGTCATCACTAATACACAGGTGATAATATTCCAGTTAATTGTTAAATAAGATATCATCACTAATACACAGGTGAAAATATTCCAGTTAATTGTTAAATTAGATATCATCACTAATACACAGGTGATAATATTCCAGTTAATTGTTAAATTAGATATCATCACTAATACACAGGTGATAATATTCCAGTTAATTGTTAAATTAGATGTCATCACTAATACACAGGGGATAATATTCCAGTTAATTGTTAAATTAGATATCATCACTAATACACAGGTGATAATATTCCATTTAATTGTTAAATTAGATATCATCACTAATACACAGGTGATAATATTCCAGTTAATTGTTAAGTTAGATATCATCACTAATACACAGGTGATAATATTCCAGTTAATTGTTAAATTAGATGTCATCACTAATACACAGGGGATAATATTCCAGTTAATTGTTAAAATAGATGTCATCACTAATACACAGGTGATAATATTCCAGTTAATTGTTAAATTAAATATCATCACTAATACACAGGTGATAATATTCCAGTTAATTGTTAAATTAGATATCATCACTAATACACAGGTGATAATATTCCAGTTAATTGTTAAATTAGATATCATCACTAATACACAGGTGATAATATTCCAGTTAATTGTTAAATTAGATGTCATCACTAATACACAGGTGATAATATTCCAGTTAATTGATAAATTAGATGTCATCACTAATACACAGGTGATAATATTCCAGTTAATTGTTAAATTAGATATCATCACTAATACACAGGTGATAATATTCCAATTAATTGTTAAATTAGATGTCATCACTAATACACAGGTGATAATATTCCAGTTAATTGTTAAATTAGATATCATCATTAATACACAGGGGATAATATTCCTGTTAATTGTTAAATTAGATGTCATCACTAATACACAGGTGATAATATTCAAGTTAATTGTTAAATTAGATGTCATCACTAATACACAGGTGATAATATTCCAGTTAATTGTTAAATTAGATATCATCACTAATACACAGGTGATAATATTCCAGTTAATTGTTAAATTAGATGTCATCACTAATACACAGGTGATAATATTCCAGTTAATTGTTAAATTAGATGTCATCACTAATACACAGGTGATAATATTCCAGTTAATTGTTAAATTAGATGTCATCACTAATACACAGGTGATAATATTCCAGTTAATTGTTAAATTAGATATCATCACTAATACACAGGTGATAATATTCCAGTTAATTGTTAAATTAGATATCATCACTAATACACAGGTGATAATATTCCAGTTAATTGTTAAATTAGATATCATCACTAATACACAGGGGATAATATACTGGTTAATTGTTAAATTAGATGTCATCACGAATACACAGGTGATAATATTCCAGTTAATTGTTAAATTAGATGTCATCACTAATACACAGGGGATAATATTCCAGTTAATTGTTAAATTAGATATCATCACTAATACACAGGTGATAATATTCTATTTAATTGTTAAATTAGATATCATCACTAATACACAGGGGATAATATTCCAGTTGATTGTTAAATTAGATATCATCACTAATACACAGGTGATAATATTCCAGTTAATTGTTAAATTAGATGTCATCACTAATACACAGGTGATAATATTCCAGTTAATTGTTAAATTAGATATCATCACGAATACACAGGGGATAATATTCCAGTTAATTGTTAAATTAGATATCATCACTAATACACAGGTGATAATATTCTATTTAATTGTTAAATTAGATATCATCACTAATACACAGGTGATAATATTCCAGTTAATTGTTAAATTAGATGTCATCACTAATACACAGGGGATAATATTCCAGTTAATTGTTAAATTAGATATCATCACTAATACACAGGTGATAATATTCCAGTTAATTGTTAAATTAGATATCATCACTAATACACAGGTGATAATATTCCAGTTAATTGTTACATTAGATATCATCACTAATACACAGGTGATAATATTCCAGTTAATTGTTAAATTAGATATCATCACTAATACACAGAGGATAATATTCCAGTTAATTGTTAATTTAGATATCATCACTAATACACAGGGGATAATATTCCAGTTAATTGTTAAATTAGATGTCATCACTAATACACAGGTGATAATATTCCAGTTAATTGTTAAATTAGATGTCATCACTAATACACATGTGATGATATTCCAGTTAATTGTTAAATTAGATGTCATCACTTATACACAGGTGATAATATTCCAGTTAATTGTTAAATTAGATGTCATCACTAATACACAGGTGATAATATTCCAGTTAATTGTTAAATTAGATGTCATCACTAATACACAGGTGATAATATTCCAGTTAATTGTTAAATTAGATATCATCACTAATACACAGGTGATAATATTCCAGTTAATTGTTAAATTAGATGTCATCACTAATACACAGGTGATAATATTCCAGTTAATTGTTAAATTAGATATCATCACTAATACACAGGTGATAATATTCCAGTAAATTGTTAAATTAGATGTCATCACTAATACACAGGTGATAATATTCCAGTTAATTGTTAAATTATATATCATCAATAATACACAGGGGATAATATTCCAGTTAATTGTTAAATTAGATGTCATCACTAATACACAGGGGATAATATTCCAGTTAATTGTTAAATTAGATATCATCACTAATACACAGGTGATAATATTCCAGTTAATTGTTAAATTAGATGTCATCACTAATACACAGGTGATAATATTCCAGTTAATTGTTAAATTAGATATCATCACTAATACACAGGTGATAATATTCCAGTTAATTGTTAAATTAGATATCATCACTAATACACAGGTGATAATATTCCAGTTAAT